>NC_051386.1:36021011-36067949 GCF_015228065.2 Penaeus monodon | reverse complement strand
ATTTTTTAAAAAAAAAAACAGGAAAAACGGTTTCATCTTTTTTATTTTAAAAGTGTCTTCATAAAGACCATTCTTTTCGCAAATGTAAAAGGGTTTTTTCCCACAGCTCCTGAGAAAACCTGACCCGGTCAAATATATTTTCATTAAAATCTATATTCTGATGTTATAGGCGCAATGGGAAATTCTAAAGAAGTATATTATATATATATATATATTAAATATATATTATTTTTTAAATATTTATATAGATATTAAAAATTATATAATATATAAAATTATTTTTTTTTTATAGTGTGTGTGTGGTGTGTGTGTGTGTTGTGTTGTGTGTGTGTGTGTGTGTGTGTGTGTGTGTTGTGTGGTGTGTTGTGTGTGTGTTGTGTTGTTTGTGTGTGGGTTGTGGTGTGTGTGTGTTTTGTTTTTTTTGTGTGTTGGGGTTTGTTTTTTGTTTTTTTTTGGGGGTTTGGGGGGTGTGTGTGTTAATAAAATATTTATAATATTTAAATTCTATATAAAATTTTTTTTTTTTTTAATAATATATATTTTTATATATATATAATATATAAATATAAAATATATATATACATATATATATATATATATATATATATGATAAAATATATTAATTATATTTAAAAATGTATATAGATTTGTAGTATTTTATTAATATATGTTTTTATTATATATATTTTATATATATATATATAATATTATATTATATATATTATATATATATTATTTTAATATTATATTGATTAAATAAATTATATTAATCTAGTTGTGTTTGTATTATATATAATATAATAATATAGAATATTTAATAATAATTATATTATTTTAAAATAATATATATATATATTTTAATATATTAGTTAATATAATATATAGATATATATATTATATTTAAATAATATTTTTATTAATATATATTTATAAATAATATATATATTTATCTCATTATATATATATAATTATCTATATTATTTTTAATTATATATTTTAAATATATTATATATTGTACATATATTATATGCATAAATATATAAATATATATATAAATATATATATATTATATATATTATATATTATATATATATATTTTATAATATATATATATTTATATAATGTATATATATATATATATATTATATATATAATATATATTAATATATATAACACAACACACACACACCAAACTTTATATAGACTTTAAAAGTATAATATGCATGTGCCACACCACACACACACACACACACACACAACACACACCACACCACACACACACACACACACACACACACACACAACAAAACCACACACACACACACACATACACATACACACACAACCAAACACACACACACACACACAACACACACACACACACACAACAATACACATACACACACACACACACACACACACACATCATATATATATAATATATATATATATATATATATACATATATATATATAATATATATATATATATATATATATATATATATATATATATATATCTTCTTTAGAATTACCTATTGCGCCTATAACATCAGAATTATAGTACTTTTAATGAAAATATATTTGACAGCGGTCAGGTATGTCTCAGGAGCTGTGGACATATACCTTTCTACATTTGTCGAAATGAATGGTCTTCATGAAGACACTTATATAATGATGAAACGTCCAAGTTTGAGTCACGATAACCAAAGACATTTGCTGCGATGTAAAATATATTGTAATTTCTCCTCAAAAGTAAAAGTTATGGAATTCAAATTCTTCTGTGTGCCTGAGTAAGGATAAAGAGTTTTACTGCAGCATGTTTTATTCAAAACACAGTCTCCTGAGTTTGGAGAAATTCTTACCTTTAAAACAGGAAATTAGGGAATCTACACAAACAAAACCAGTATTCGATGTAAATACAAGAATTAGGTGGAAACATCGTAACCATCGGCATCCGCATCTTCATCATGATCATCGTTATCACCATCATTATCATAGAGAGAGAGAGAGAGAGAGAGAGAGAGAGAGAGAGAGAGAGAGAGAGAGAGAGAGAGAGAGAGAGGAAAGAGGGATGCATATATGTACTCCAGTACGTTTGCGTGTGTTAGAATTAACCATATGAACACTAAAACAAGGGTTAATTTTTAAAGTGCACATAGCAGTAATTTGGACTGGGTTAGTCTTACGGCATTATTAGGATTTGCTCTCATACTTAGAATATCCTTGATTAAACCTTCCTGCAGCTGATTCTTCTTTTCAACCATCCACCGAGCAGGAAGGAACGCAATACCTTATTAAAATTAGATGTACTACATTTTCATTTCTAAAATGTGTTATGGAAGATTACGGTTGTATCTTGCTAAATACCAAATTATTAGGTTGTATATTTTTGCTAATGATATTTCTTAGATTTATTATATATGTAATCACATTAGACTGAAAAGGATATTTATCATACCATTAAGTGAATATATATTAATAGAAACACACACATATAAATTATATATATATATATATATATATATATATATATATATATATATAGTATATATATAATAATAATATATATATATACTATATATATATATATATATAATATATATAATATATATATATATATATATATATATATATATATGTATATATATATGCATACATATATATACACATATGTGTGTGTGTGTGTGTTAGTCATTCAATTCACATCACGAATTCACCTTGCAACAAAAGCACACATTCCAAAAAAGAAGCGGGCAGTACCATTGGCTCCAGTACCATGGTGGTCTGATGTATACCAACAAGCTGTCAGAGCAAGAAAAGCACTTGCATATAAGACAGTTGAAACGAAGCCCTTGGCCCAAGGCGCAGTGCTTAAGGAGGACTAGAGTGGACGACTATCATGGAGGCCTAGTATAGCTCCCTCAGTTACCCTTGGGCACCCCCTTAGCATGGGTATGGACAAGGCTGCGTAGCATCATCTGGAAGAGAACATCCATAAGTCACCTACACTGCTCTGAAGGACAGATGGCATAATGCTCCTCCAACCGAAAAATAAAGATGCTTACAACATGAAGCTAGCGAAAATCCATGGAAATAGAAATACTTCCTATAGCGAGCATCTATACACTGACCGATTCTACGCTTTACACTCATTTAAGGAACTAAACAGGAACGACACCAAGAGTCGTTCTTCAGGATAGGATCCCCCCCCCCCCTGCAGAACTCTCCATACGAAATCTGAAAGCATGGTAGTGGAGCTTAACAGCCACAATGAGAGCAGAAGCGAAGACTGCATTTTGGCCAGTCTTCCATAGCACACAGCCTACGCATACTCACTAGCCAGACGTTACATGCCATCCTAATGCAGCCAGTTACGATGAACTAGAGATCTTATTCGAACCATTCTCTAGCCTAGTAAAATATATACTCGCTAAGTATGTAATACATAGTAACTCTAGTAGTGTCCTTGCACGCAGTCAAGAGCTTGAGAAATCATCACATCCCAGCCGCTCAGCCTGGGATGCCCCCGTTTCCCTCTCTCACACACCGACTTGAATAATATCGCATAAATAGGATGGCGAACAAACGGAGAGCCCATACTACTCTAGAAACAACAGCGGCGAAATTAAGACGCATACCCATGGCCAGATTGGGTAAACCAGCCATCCATACAGACTGCAAAAGATATGAATGTTTTTGTAATTAACAAGACTAAGAATAGGCGCACAAACACTGACTAATGCGAGCCTAAAAGTGAAGACTTTAGTGAGAGAGATGCCCAGAGCCATTAACATTTTATGCCCACATGTATTGGCAAAGATTCTCAGCACTAAAGACGTATATACTTGGAATGTAAAAACACAACAATTAATAAAATACATGAGATTTATTGAAAATGAGACTAAAGTTTCGAATTCCACCTGCCGATTACCATCTCACCTGAGGAGGAATCCAGAGCTGGCATTTTCGAAAACTGTAGTCTCATTTCAATAAATCACTCAAGTTGCTTGTATTGTGCGTATTTCTTCACAATTCTACAACACGCGGGATGTAGTGATTGTCTTGTTCACGATACTATACTGTCCTCACCAACTCCATATGCAATTAGCAAAATGTTTATTGGGAGAAGGATTGTGACATAGCAAGTATTATAGTTTCCTTAGAAAGGACTTAATATTTTCAATCAAACATAATTGTGCCTCGATGTTTTTTTTATACCATATATTTATACATTTTACAACGCTAATTATTTATCAGACTTTTTTTTCATGATGTGTGCTATTAATATAAATTCTATTGCCTATTTATTAAAACATTGTGATAGCTTTTTAAGTTTTTAAATTTTACACCCCATAAAGGTTTATCGCCCGCTATATGACCTCTTAATGGTGATTGATGCGGCAGATATTTTATAAATAATCAATCAATGAGTCTTTCTTGTTAACAGCCTAAGTAGGCGACACTTTCAGGCACTTTCACATTCCAGCCATAACGTTATTATTAGTGCTGAGAGAACAATATCATCTGCGAAATACTTAGCGTCTGTTTAGTATTCTGATCTCCCTAATTGTGATACCCATTTATCGTTCCATTCATAAGCATATCTTCTGGCTTTAATCATCAAGGCAAGTGTAGAACAGTTTGGTCGAAGAGGTGACGATAGGATCCCCCTTGTCGGTAACCCCTTTCTTAAGTGGTGTTCCGTGTGGAAGCTTGATAGGATGCCTGCGCCCATTTTCGTATATATATAACTTACCAATATTTAACAAATTCCTATACCTCCTCTAACTGCCTGTCTTTCGAATAATTAGCTTCTATATCTAGCTGGGTAATTGTACAGAGTCAAAATGCCTTTCCCTGCATCGAATGACATGCCCAATTGCCACCATGCGGGTTTCCTATATTACGTTAAGTTTTCTCACTTGGGTGACCGTGGTGGATGTGACTCTGTTTGTTGAGAATCCACTGACGGAAGCCTGCGTGTATCTATGCGCTGCGTTAGATGCCAGCCGGCAAGCGATGCGAGTTCGGTCGTGACTTTTTATCGTGAACGAAGTCATGTATACTGCGAAAGGCATGAGCTTATGGGTTACGCGCTTATTTTTTTTGTTATTTTAGAATCTGTTCTATCCCCATTATGTATCAAAATTAATTGTTGATAGAATTGCTCTAGACTAGGACATCCAAGGTGCTCAGTGGGATGGGCCTGCGGCGCAGTCCAAAGCAAATTATACTTCAATAAAGCTAACCGAGGAAGAGCCAAAATATACCTTAGGCGCCATACCGGTGATAGGTTGAGCATGCCAAAAACCTTTTGGCCAAGGGAAGAGGCAGGGCTAGAAGTGAAGAAACATAGCTTTCACCAGGGATAACGTTAGTCAGAGCTCAAGGGCTAAGATAGAATCCTTTTACCTGATGCTAAATACACGTGAAGCTAAGCAGCTACTATGAATCGAAATGTTTTTTCCTAAGAATGAATGAATATTTGTGACTTTTAGTAGTATTTTGACTTACGTTCCCTGCTATTTACTGAAGTTGAATTTTCCTTTTATTATTATTGTAGCGTAACGTCGCTAACAGGCGCCGTGCTGGCCCGACGCGCGAATAATATAAAAGGCTACGTTAAAAACCAGAAGGATAGACCTCAGGACCACTCATTTCAACTCCGTTTGATAATTATTGTATATTAATTATTCATCACTCAAATATAGTTATATGCATAAGTAGTCCTACTACATCAAATCAAGATTTTCATTCTTTGTAATTTACTTTCCATGATCAGTTAGATGCGACTTCATATAATAATAGTTTTGCTCATTATACAGTCCGCTGTCAATCAAAGGCCTTATGTAGTAATATACCTTAATTCTCATTGTAACAATATCATAATTATTGTTCTGTTTGGTTCATTAATCCCCTATGTTTTTAAAAGCTTAAACTGCCCACGCTGGACTGCAGCATAGGATTATCTATGACTTAAATAACTGCGGTACAATTTATAGTAAATTAATCCAGTTAAAAAAAATATATATATTCTAACCGTGCCACATAGAATTTTTTGTTCTGCTTCTCGTAATGAAGCCACAAGGACATATTACACAATATATCACACAGAATAGGCGAGAAAATAACTAGCATATGATCACTTTACGAAAATCGGGGGGGGGGGGGGTGAATCCTGTGCCAAGCCGTGAACGTGCAGAGCCCGCCCTTGAAAATCATACTGAAAATTCCTATCAGCTTAACTCAGATACCTGTGTGTGGTGTGTGTAGTGTGTGTAGTGTATATGTGCTGTGTGTGCTGTGTGTGTGTGTGTGTGATGTGTGTGTGTGTGTGCTGTGTGTGCTAATATGTGTGTGTGTGCGTTCAACCCCCCAGTGTGCTTGGTTGCTGCCTGGTGTGATGCAGGGAGAGAGTTAGAGAAACGCGACCGCAACAGATATTATAGATTATGATTAATTAGATTTAATTCCCTAAGGTAAAGCAAAAAAGAGAAAAAAGCACATGACATTGGGTCTAACATGTATTTATGAGATCGCATAACATACAGATTCGCATAAAAATGCGCTCTACATAAGAACTACGTGCAAAGCCAGAAAAGCGCAAAGGACAGACGCTTTTTTTTTAGTTTTTTAAATATAGAGCTCATGATAAGCAGAACACTGAAATTATAAAACCAATAGTAACGGTCATTTAAGTATTACAAATGTACAACCCAGTATCAGTAATCATTATCGCATGGAAACTGCCTTGGTGAAATAAGAAAAGAAAGAGCAGATGAGAGAGCGAGAGATAGGGAAGAAGAGATAGAGATAGCAGTTGTGAGAGAGAGGATCTGAGAGAGACGAAGAACCTGAGTCGAGAGAGATCGAGATGAGAGGGCAGTTTCAAAGGCATTTAAGCAAAGATGTAGCCAATGAAATGGCCAGATTAACACATATGATAGGATTCAAGCGAAAATTCTTTTTACCGGTCCTTTACGACACCTCATATCAAACAGCAGGCCACTCTACCATTCTCCCCCCCCAAACCCCGCGACCTTCCTTTACCTACCTGCTCCCCAACAAGATTAGATAGGCTGGAGATGGGCAGGACTTAGATCTCGCTAGCGAAGTGCGTCCCATACGCTAAGAATTACCGCGACCTTTAATCGCCGCACTCTCATCATTTATTCTTTACCGACTATCGCGGGAGGAGGCGACGGGGGTTATCGCTACAGTATAAGATACTGAGCATAAGCAATATTTCTAAAGCTCATCTTTTTTTTTTTAGAAAAATTGCAAAAAATGGTAACAGACTCTAGCCTAGTCTATCAACCAACGGCCGGGGAAATAAGTAATAGATGTAGCTGCCTGAAATTGCCATTATATAATCAAAGGCCAATACAAATACACGCGAATCTCTTGAGTAATGTGTTGTTAACGCTCACCTTAAACGCTTTTACAATTCCAGACGAAGGTAATATCCCATAATTTACTAATATGTCCTTATTGAGCTCACAGCAGATATATACAAAAAACCAATATATATTACTATATGCTTATTTCTTTCTATATAGAACTCCTATCCGACTACGTATTTCAAGGAGAAGTCCTGTATTAAATAGCTACTAGCCTGTATATCTTCGTTTATTTTTTTATAATAAATATGTCGTTATTCCTTACAGTTCGTTGCTCTTATAGCAGTATGTTATATGTTTGAAGTAAGTCTTTCCCTTATCATATAATCTATAAAATACTTAACTGTTATTAATTAGTATCTATATTTATCATTTATCATCTTATAAATACCTATACTACTATTCTTGTTGATATCCTTACCAATAATATATTAATATCTATCATTGTTATGTAATCTATACCTTTATCATATACTGTTAAATATCATCATACATATCATCATCATCATCATAATCATCATAATCATCATCAGCCATCATACATCATAACATCATCATCATCCATCATATCAATCAATCATCATCATACATAATCTATCATAATTATTAATAATGATCATCATCTTACACTATTGTAAAGATGAAGTATTATTAATTATCATCATCACGGTTATGTTTCGGATAATTAAATATCAAAATATATTGTACAGTTGATGAATAATACTATATCATGTTTTTAAATGATAAGTATGTGTGTTGTGTAAGTGTGTGTGTGGTGTGTCGTCGTAGGTGTGTCGTGTGTGGCTTGTGTAGTATGGAAATGTGTGTGTGCTGTGTGATGTGATAGTGTGTGTTTGTAAGTGTGCGATTTCGCGCATGTGATGATGTGCTGATGATGTGCATGTGATGCGGCTGTGTGTGATCTGTGTTATGTGTGTGCGTGATGTGTTGTGATGCTATGTGTAGGGTGTGTTGTGTCGTAATTATGTGTGTGTGATGTATTGTGTGTGTGTGTGTGTGTACCTGAGTGTGTGTGTGTCGCTTTCTAGTATTATATTGTTTCCTATCAACGTCTTTTATTGATGTGACCTCGTAAGTTTACTAATAACCAACCTACTATGCCTATGTAAAAATACACTCTCACATACCATTATACTTCGTATCGATGTACTCGTTAATCCAAATATTTCCTTATTTAACTTTATTTTCATCAAATAAAAAACTATATTTATTCTTCCTAGATTAGTATTATACGTGATAGTTGCGCTTTTACAGCTCACGCATCGCTCGATTCAATATCAAAGATCTTTATTATTTTATATATAAGCAAACAAAACGAAACGGCAGAGAAGAAGCAACAGCACCTCGATTTCTCCTTATTTCCCTTACGATCCTATTTCAGAATTTGAAGACACCCTTTTACCTTTACGTGGAAGCCTGTTGGAGCCAATAGACCTCTGCTACGCGTTCGCCAAAACCATCGAGCTTAAAGGCGCCAAGTCACAAACACAGGAAGACAAGAAAGATTCTCCATCAGGTCTAAGCGAGGTCATTAACCCTTTCACACCAAACGCTCTGAAAAGGAACGCCTTTAGGAGCAGCGCGATGCACAATGACAAATTGATTATTAATTATCTACTTGTATGGAGCGGAAATGTGACGTTTCTCTCAGTCGAAACATATATGCAGTTTTATGTGTTAGTTGTTCTTCCGCGTATATCTGGCAGGTTTATACAGTACGAGCCGCTTAGAAAAAACAAAGAAAAGAGAAACATTTCGGTTCTAAGACTACTCAAAGGTGTAGTAACATTTAACTTTTCTATATTACTATACAGATGATAGTAGTTGCAATAATATATAACTTATACTGTAAACATTATTTCCGTAGGCGCAAAGGCTACGTATGTTTAGGCTGCACCCTCAAGTGTTATTTCTCAAGTGTAAATTTTCTTTAATTCTACGGACAATTTTACTTTACCCCTACTCTGATCATGCCCAAAATTTAGCACACACATTATATGTAAGATACGACGATATCATATGTGTGTAATCTATAATTTATTATATAATATATATTATATATCTTTATAATATTAGATATATATATATAATATAATCTATTAGTATATATAGATACTTAGAGAATGTGTCTAATGATCTATCTTAACATCACCCTGTCATCATTATCGTCATCTAATCATTGTTGCTTATGATAACGCACTAAGAAATTAACATGCTGGTATACTGGGCTGGTAAATGAATACATATCGAATAATGGTAATGATGAATTGTATTCTGATAATATGCTTCATAAGGAAAAATAACAAGTATACTAACACCGCCACCACACCCAACGACAAACACCACTAACTTCAAACCACAACAACAATAAACACCACATCAACACCAACACCACCTACCGACCACCAACCAACAACAACAACACCAACAACAACAGCAGCCTCAGCAACAACAACAAAGACATGAGACATCATAATGATAATGATAAGAAGTAAGATAATAACGCAATAAACAATAATGAAGGTTAACATGGTAATGATAGTATGCATAACAAATAAATATAACAATAAATAGCGAAATCGCATATTACTACCACTATTACAACCAGCAATACCGACCGCCACCACAACTACTACTCACTGCCCTACTACTTGCTATCTACTACTACTACTAACACAAACACGAAACACTAGATTCTAATAAGAAAAGTATTTGATCCAAGGGATCTTCTTCTTAAATACAATTGTTCACTTCGCATGTTAGCATTTCGTCAGGAATATCATAGAAAATTAAGCCGCTATAATATTTATTGGTCCTCTATATCAAATCAGCATCGAATCGAACATGGAGCGACAATTAGTAAACTGCGAAATTAAACTGTTACTCTTGTTTAGGGATTTAAAAAGCCTTTTTTAAAATTAGCACTAACAACACATAAAGAAACTGCGAGATTTGAGCTTATGGCCCGTTTTGGATTGTATGAATCAATTTCACATTTGCCAGTCGTAACTGACATTAGGCTGAAACTATATAATTAAGTCAATGCTAGATAAGTATATAAGTAATAGCAGCTAGCCCAACACTCAGTTTCTGCCAACTACATTAACAACCACCTCATTAATAACTTCCAATTATCCCTCATTACAATCACTTTAAGTCGTGTTAATTAGCTAATAATCATCTCCATACATCAGAAATATGTATCGTCCTAAAATCCCCAATGTCAGCTAGTTATATCAGTTATTTAGTATTCATTTGAAGCACTAATCCAAATAAATGCAAGAGAATTTAACAGCAGCTATCTCCATCTACTCTTTGCCTGCAACCGCCTCATTCTCAAATATGCATCACTTAGATTCTCGCTAGAAAGAATCTCGCGATACCAATCAAGCTGCTCTTTGCCAATAGCCATTCTACCATTAAAATGGCTAGAGTTTAAGACGCGAGCGGCCCCCACAAACATAGGAAGACGTAAGCCCTGCCAGTTCTTGGGGGATTATTAGTGTGAGTACTAACAAGAATCGTGGTAGATCTCCTTGGCCACAATCATCCGAATCGAATAGAAATCGTCACTCTTATAACCATAGTCCAGCGATGCGGGTGGAAGTATGAATACCAGGATAACCGAGGAATCCTCAATTCTCTGGTACCTTTGCAAATGTCCCGGGAGAAGCGAGACTGTGCTCGCCTGACTGCGGATCAGCTCCCCAAGCCATGGAGACCGCACGGAACAGATCCAACTCAGATCATATCTGCTTGAAATTCGCCCCAGTACAATACAAATATCTTGTCCAGGGACGCTTGTCCTGCGATCTGTGTGAGTTGGCATAGAACACTTATACTTCCCCACTCGAAAGTTTGCTAGATCATCAAGTAAGCCAGAATGAATCATACAGCAATAAGTAGACCCAGAAGCCCAGCCTCTGTCTTAATGCCATAATATGCCCTCGTCATTTAGGTACGTAACCGCTATTATCCGAAGATTTGAAAATCAGCTATTAGGGTCTTGTGGCCTACTTCTTGGAGATGGTAACAATCATCCGCATGGCACCAACCATTAATAGTGCTACCACCCGTACTGCCCTAGCCCCAAGTACTTATCACCTCTGAAGAGCGAAGCCACCTATTTTTTTTTTTTTTTAACTCCCAGCTTCAGTTCCTTTGAGATCAACACCCTAACAAGAGATAGCCCTGCACCGGAGGAAAGCGAACACAGGTAGCATGACCTGACCAGCATGGAGGGCGTACGGAGCGCTAACACATTATGACAGGACGAGGGACAATGGCTTCAGGTGTAGCAAGGCCCTATGAAGAGGCCAGGAAATGATTCTTTTTTTAATTCTACCTGCGACCAAGCAGAAACTCTCCCACGTTGTTTGCCATGTGCTTTTTTTTTTTTTTTTTGTTTGTGTTCTTTTACTAGGCCGTCCACATTGGTGCGGGAGACGAGCGCGGTGGGTCCTGGAGCGTAGCCGCAACACACCTCATCTGATCCTCTATCGTGGATTAGACATGTTCAGGCTTGATCATCAGCAGCTCGGTCAAGTCATCGCGCTGGTCAAAATAATGGCTATGGTCAGGGAGAGAAGGGGCGTATAGCCCCAGTCGGTATTGCCCATAGTTGCCGTCCTGCGACTGCCATCAGTACTGCCAGTGTGCGGGACTGTGATCATTCTCTCTCAATATACATGTGACTGTTCGCCGGCCAGTGTCAATGGACATGTCCAACTATAATTTCCCTTTGCGGAACTCCATGATAGGCGGGGAGGGGGGGGAGAAATGAAGAATCCTAAACTTATATGCTTACTACCAATTTAAAAAGAAATGACTCTCTCCTGAAGATCTACCAATTCCCTGCGTTAAATCCTTATCAGAACATCACGTTCCAGCATCCCAAAGAGGTAAGAATGGAGTTGCTTAATGCCTTCCTGACTGCCCACTGATACTGATAAGGAAATCTTACTGGTGAATATGAAAGTTAAATCTCATATAATAAAACCCTTGCTGATTGAAGATCACTGATGACATGACAAACATAGAACTTGAATGTTATGAAACAGAAGTGCCATGTGCTCTGTGATTCTCAGCTCACCCACAGACCAAAGATAGGCAACTGCATAGTCAAGTCTCATCCACCAGAAGATGTCAGTGAGTAGACGATCCTGCATGTGATATGCTGACAGCCTGAGCGATTTAAGCTTTTATAGTTCTCCTCACAAAGACAATCAAGCCGTGCAGAGGGAATTAGTCCTTATGAGACCTGACGAGAGGATTCTGAGGAGGAAACTGTTACAGACGAACTAAAGAATTTAAAGGGAGTGACAACAGTAGAGTATGTTTTAAGCAAAAAAAGCGTGCTGATGTGTTAGAAAACGATCGACACTAGTTCGTACTGACTTTTGAAACATTAGCTCCTCCAGAAATTAGGGTAAGTTGGTATAGGGCCAACATGCTAAAGCCACAAGTAGCCAACCCAACGTGGTGCTTCACTGCCTGGGTACTTATAGGAAATGCGACTTACTCTTAGAAATCCTTAGGGCAAAATGGACTATAGGAGCTGAAGTGTGGTATGCTAAAATGTACAATAGCTCGGTTACCACGCTAAGCAAGCTCAAGAAGCTTCTTCAAAGCAGTTTATAAGGTAGCACAAAGCTAAGTAAGTCTCTATTCGCCTTACAGTTCACTATTATACTGCCCGCCTAATCTGTCATACCCTTCAACCTCCAGTACACTTACTCTTTTATTTAGCACACACTCTCGCTACTATACAATGGGACCTAGACTCAAATCCTGGAAAAGCCTCTGGACAAGTGAGGTTGTTTCACCTGCTTTAACAGTTCGATGTCACTAGGCAGGTCAGCAAGAATGATTACATGCGAAGTGAGCCACTTTCCAATAATATAGGAGCGTGAATATAAGTATTCCAGTCAATCGCGAAGTCTGAAGATGCGCAAATCGAACTCGTGATGGCAACTTGAACATATCAGATTGGAGATTTGTAAGCTCGAGTGCAGTAATGCACGCAGAGATCTGTTAGTGAAATTTTTTTAGTGCGTTTTAAAGAGCTTTAATCACTATCACATGCAAACTACTCCCTTCAGCAAAGCTCCATTCCCCAAAAGTAGGAAGGACCAGTTACCGTCGACATCCTCCATACTATGGTTAATCTAGATTAGATGCCAACAGCTGTTGCTGTGATTGTATAGAACAAGAAAGATGCATCTTAAAGCAGTTGAGAGTGAGTAGCCCCCAGCCAAGCTAACCATATATTACAAAGACTCCAAAGCAAAGCTAGGCGGACGTGCCTAAAGTAGGCTAACATTTTTACGTTGGAAGACGGACTCTGCCATAAGACGATATTTACATATCAATGATTATATACACTTAATCGGAGCAGACATCCCAAAAGTTCTGTAGTTTACTTGGACTTATCCTATTCAATAGAATCTTTAGCGAGAAGGCGAACCCAGTGCCCTATCTGCATTGAAAGAAGACTTATATTCATCATTCTCATACCTCACAAATCCGGCAAGGAGCTTCCATCGCCAACTGCTCCTTGACAACATAACCCATATGGGATAAGTTCAAGGAACATGCAGATCTGCAGCATGATGACGGGTTAGCATAACATGCTGGGCAACATACCATAAGCGTTCAAACTTTCTCAAGCAAGACCACTGCCCCAGGCATTTCCACAGAAAGAGGAAATGTTCCATCATTCCACTAATTTAAGAGCAAACCCAGACGTTCATTGTTCAAGATGAACAGTACTATGGGTCTAATTTTAGACTGAAGACTTAAATGAGGTACCTCACATACCAACATCCCCCTAACGGGAAGCCGCCCACCTCCCCTGCTACAGTGGATGCCGGGCTCGACATGTCACCAATAATCCTCTTATGGTGCAGCCTAGACCAGCGGGGCACTACCCACCCACTCGCGCTTCATCCCACCTGACAGTTCATCATCTTGCGACCAGGGCAGAGCTAATCCATGTGGTGCCAGCCGCTGGACATCCCATATTCCAGATGAAAGGACAGTCCTGCCGAGGTGAGCGATGCTGCACGCCTGTGCCCTGCAGTAGACAACACACCTCTATGCCTGTTGCGATCACTTTTATTACTAGAGTTAGGACCGCCGGGTGAGCTTAGATCAAGGCCCACCGCCGTCAAGTCATTCGGTCTGGTCAAATATGGCTAGGGCATAGCAGGCACTATTCAGTCGCGTAGCGCCATAGGTCCCGGCCCCGACAGCCCATCAGTAACTGTAATAGTGCTGGGTATATTCTCCTCATTAACTGTGCTGTTGGAGATTTGATCCCCCAACTATAGCTATCCCCTCGTTGCGACTCCATGGTGAGGTGGAAGGGCGGGTTGAAGAAATGAAGAATCCCAATTTTACAAAGATCTAGCTCTCCCTCGACGACTTACGCAATCTCCGACCATCCCTCCTGCAGAACATCACACTCTGGAACCTTTCAACCTTAACAAAGGGCCAAGCATGGAATACGTAATGCAGACTTCCTGAAGCCACTCCTCAAACCAGGTAAGAGAGCCGGGAAAAGTCCTCCTCAATCCACAAGGAAATCCTTCCTGCGTAAATATAGAAAGCATGATCATATAGTAAGTACTAGTATGTCAGCAAGACCATTGATGGCTATATCATATCATGCATCTTGACATTTTCTAGAAGCCTTCATCGCGAAAATAGTTGAAACTATTTACAACGTGATCCTCGATCACCCCACAGCGACCGATGGTTAGCACAATGATAGTGAGGTTTCAGATCTACCAGACGAGAGTGACTGTTCTGCGTTGCGATCATGCAACATCTCTAGGCCCTCCAAGGTTTCATTGTTCTCACAAAACCTCATCAGATGTTAAGGGAAATTGTCTATTTTTACCGAGATCCTGATGAGGTATTCTGAGTGAATGTGTGTAAAACTGTTAGTATAGGAAATAGCAGAAACTTTAATACATAGTGCGCAGTAAAAAGCTTTTAGCGAACAACAGTGGAGTTTTTGGAACAAGTCGCACCAGCTACTGTCTTCATAACTACTTTAACACAATAGTCCTTCCAGAATCGTCAAGGATAGCCATGTACCACCTCAAGGTAAAAATGCCATATGTAGCCCCACCCTTGCGTAGTGCTTCCACAGCCAAGTAACTTTATGACGCGCATGAGCCACTCTTGCCCGTATTTAAAGAAAATGGCACAACTAAGAGGATATTGTGACTAAGTGCTGACAAAAGCCGTATCAAGCGAAATGGATGACAACATGATCCAGGTCGCAATATGCTGTACTCATTGCAAAAAGAAGCTCATGAAGCTCTTCAAGCAAGTTTAAAAGCTCACAAATTGAAAAGAAGTATGCGATAATAAGAGCAAGAAGAGAAAGTCAGTTCTCTCCAGAGGCAAATGCGACGGCCCGTAAGTGCTGTTATAGCACAGTCAGGATAGTCGTTTGAACCTTCAGTTTCACTAGCCCATCCTTCCTCTACCACCAACCCTTAGCCCTACCAATGCTTTATTCACAGCACACATTCTTGCCACTTCACTCTAAACCTCAGTCCCAAATATGCTGACACTGCCCTCATCACGTGAGTTGTTCCCACCAGAACGGAGTGGAGTGAAGGCGGGTCTATTGCGGAGCACATTCCTCACCCCAAAGTAAGGCGTCTTTGGAGCCATCAGGCAAGGCTCCAGAGGCACCTCAACAGATGACAGCCTCCAGCTGCCACCACATCCACAGCGTAGCACCTCTGCTGCTAGGCAGAAATAGCCCCTGAAGTAAAGGCGTTTAGGCAAGCATATTTAAGCCAGGGAAAGGAACTCCTGCAACCTTTTCTTTTTTTTTTTCCCAAGACTGCCAGACTGCACAACATGCCATAGGGGCCCTCCGCATGCTTAGACAGATAGTTTTTTTTTTTTTTTTACTTCTGAAGCAAAGGCTCAGCAGTCTGTCACCTATGCCCCCCCAGGCAAAGAAATCCTGAACCTGTCCAAGGCGAAACCTGTGGAAACTAGCTCCACGGTCAACAATCATAAAAAGGTCACTCCTAGGATCCTGCGAAAGCGGACAGCCTAAGGTGTTGAGCAAACTTGACCACAGAGATGCCAAGACACCTTATGAACGAAATAATATACAAGAACTGATACCCAAACCATGAGACTGTACAAGCGCAAATTCATCGCCAAAGATGGATTTTTTTGAAGAAACTGCAACATACTGATAAGAGTTCATGTTAACCACAGATTTGTGTATGCCTACAAGAGATTATTCTGACCTATGGAAATCCGCTCCCTAGAAGCACAGCGTCTTCTACAGCTTTTACTGAGACAGCTTATCGTCAAGTAAAGCTTAGACTATGGTAGTCGAAGCCTCTTATCATCTGCTAACTAATCCCACTGTTCTCTAGGGATGTTGCGACTCATTCATAATGAGCTCTCAGCAATCTAGTACTGGCGGCCTTCTCAGGTCTATACACTGCTGGAAGTCCACTGTACTATGCCTTTCATACACCGGGACTCATTGAACCTTATTTACTCCACGCAGACTACAAAGCGATTCCGGGAATCTCCTACATACAGATATGGGTCTATATCAACCTCCATTGAATAGCCGATCCTATGGGATTAGGAGAAAGAGGAACCTTGTAGAACTTAATTTAAGTATCACTAAGCGATTACACATTGAACAGCTTTGTATTGGAATTTCCTAACTTCCACCCTTGGACTAATCAAGTACGCAGTTAGGATTTGGTCGGAATTAGGAGAAAGCGGGAGATGAAGATAAAACTGACAGCAGAAGTCCCCCAGTGATGAGCAGCATATTAATTCCAGCACATTTCCTAAGCCCCCTACCTATAGGAAATTGAACGCAATATATACAGATGGTTCGAAATGTTCGAAAATGGTGTCGCCGGCTTTGCCAGCATGTTGCAGCAGAAGGAAGACAGCAATAACTGGCCATGTCTGTTCTTCTAGCAGCCTCGAGACTTCACTGCAGAGTTAAAGCCATCCTGTGCAACGCGAGATTAAGCATGACTAGAGATATTATCGAACCATTCTATGTGATATATTGTGCTGCACTCGCGTAGTGCCTTTGCAGCAATCAAGAGCTTAAAACTCATCAATCCAATAGTGAGGGTGCGTTTAAGGGATGGGGTTTTGCTTATGCACGTGATGGTCAACACGTAAAAAGATAACTCTGTGTTGGGGTGCCAGCGACCTATAAGTTGGGGTCTTCTTAGGGCTAATGGGAATGACGCGAGCTGATCAGAAGCGCTAAGGCAGCTGCCGCCTCCAGCCTGTCGTGAAAATGCTCGTATTTCCTCTCCCTACACAAGGAACCTCAGAACCCATGTCATAGGAGTATGTCTTCGCCGATAAATTGAAGCGAACCATGGCAGACGTATATCTCACGAAATAAACTGCGACGAGATTAAAGAGATGACCTTGGCCAGTTGTGAGGTGCACTAGCCCATCCATCCCAACCGAAAAGTGGAAGTTGCATATAACAAGATAAGAAACGGGCACACAATGTACTGACTCATAGAACCCGATGATGCGCTAAAAGCTCAAGCATTTGGGAAGGGATGCCAAGAGCCCTAACGATCGCCCACATGATCAAGTGGAAAGATGGCCTACATTCTAAGACCAAAGACATATGTACTGATCGCCCGAAATATACACTGAAGAAGTGTATTGGCTGGGGAGGTATGTCACATAGAGTGGTCTTATTCAGTTTCTCTTAGCGGGACTAATATTTTTAAGAAAATTTAATTATGCATAATGTTTATGCAGGCTATTTTAATACACTTACGAGTATAATAATTTAGCCCTTTTCGATTTTTAATTTGTTTATTATGTTATTATAAGATAGGATAGTGATAGATATTATTAAAGTTTTAAAAATTTTAATATTACATTTAACTAGATAATTCACAGATAATGAACTTAGGATTTGAGCAGCCGATAATTTTAAATAATCAATCAATCAACCAAGCCCAATGTAACCCTTGAATCCATTTACAAAAAGACCTAAGCCCAACGGCCAGGCGAGTGCACTGAAGGAGAGACAGCCAGAATGGACATCATGGAGACGTAGTATGCTCTTTGATTAACTACTGCGGCATCCTTGTAACATGGAGATGTGGAGACAAGGGCGTCATTAGATCGCTGGAAAGAGCACATCACTGTCACAACCCGGCTTGAAGCCCGTGATGACATAATCAACACAGACAAAAAAGGAGGTGCTAAGAGCATAGACTAAATCCATGGCAGAGATCTCCTTATCTGGAAGCCCAATCCTCACCCTTTGGGCTTCTGAGCCTAGGAATGCATAGGGACTGCAGAACTTCCATATAACATGTACCATTTTTGCGCAAGGAGATGGACACATCTGCTTTTGCAGCTTTGCGTAAGACGAGTCTCAGGAATGACAATATTCCATACGAATGACTATCTCACTTACCGCGAGAGCCTCCCAGAAGTTCCTGTGGACCTATTCAATAAGGATCTTATAAAGGGATGTACAGTGCAAACAATCCACATAGAGAAAGAGGCCTATAATCATTCACTGCTCCCCCTAAACCTGGCCAAGGACGCTTCCACACCAGGAACTTACAGCACCAATTTCTACTCACTCAGCCTCGCATCGCCAAGCTGATGCGAGCAAAATGCCCCCGTAAATTCAGGTTGACCATGCTAGCTGGCAAAAGGAAAACTCGTGCTGACCCCATAGAAATATTCGAAGGTTTAGAAGATATGAGATAACCACAGATAGCACTGTAAGGATGGAAACTGTCCTTTTTACTATACAGATTCTATGCACAGCGACCGCACATCGTTAGCATGTCTTATTTGACACTCGAAAAAGGAACGCTTACGTGATACCCACGAGAAGCCATAGAGCATACTATATGAAGCTCGCTATAGAATTAAGGGTTAAACATCTGAATCTTCATGACTGTCCGCTTACTTAAAGATTTTATCAGTTGTTCCTGACAACAGTTTTTATTAAATGTAGCCTCATCAAAATGTAAAACAGCAATTATGTATATAATGACCTACTATATACGTAAATATCGGTACTGTACAAAAATAAAACTCTTCGCATTTCGAGAGACTTTAGAAAGTGTGTTATAACTTTTTAACTATTATAAGAATGAATATTTCCTTTCGTTATTACATAGAAGAGACCCTCATCTAAAAAACTATGAGGGCAAATAAGCACATCTCAAAAAATAAATGCATAGTGACAATTGCAAAAACATTTTTTTTTTTCATTTTTGATTATGCCCTTTAAATTTTTAAAATTAATTCCTAAAACATAATAGATGCATTTCCTCTCAAAGATTTCTAAAACCCGTTCCCACGATTATTTTGCTACAAGAATTGTGAAAATCGATCCATTACACCCGGAGTTATTCCAACATTTATGCAAAAAAAAAAGTTTTGAGATAATTTTATGTTTCACATTGCATTACAACTTGTAGATTACAAGGAAAATTATTAATATGGAATCTGTACTTACATATTTCATCAGTAAGATATGTCAAGTCATTATTGGGATGTAGACAAGGTATGAATGAGAATGAATATCTTCACAATACAAGAGATGTATTTGACCGGTTTCGATTACGTCTTCGTCAGAAATACATGTATTTCTGACAAAGACGTAATCGAAACCGGTCAAATACATCTCTTGTATTGTGAAGATATTCATTCTCATTCATACCTTGTCTACATTTGTCAATATGAATACGGTTCATCATTATTGGGAGGTCAGGTCACTTCCAGGTCACTCCAGGTCATTGCCAGAATCGGGTGTGTCCCTTCCTTTTATCTCAAGCTCGATCTGCTACAAAGACCAGGCTCTCGGTCCCCTGTTTTTTATATAAATATGTATCTAAGTGAAATAAGATACATATTTACAATAAACAACACATTAAACCCCAAAAGGGGTGGGTCTCAGTGTTGCCACACACCTCACTGTAGCCGGGTTTGATCACACACCGAAGCCACCTGGATGATAGTCAGGTCCCGCTGATGTGGAACCTTTCTTTTTGCTTTTGGTTTGTGTTGCTGCCGATTCCTTTGCCTTATCCATCCTCCTTTTCGAGGCGACAGCTTTCTTTGTTGTAGGAAAGCCAATAAATTCCATGAATTTATTGGCTTCGAATCCAAAATTATGTTCCACTATTGTGAGTTGGGAAACAAATTTTACCCTCTTGGGACCAGCATACTTGGCTTTGGACTGATGCAGCCATAATTTAGAATGCAATCCCTCATTCCTGTTCTGACTTTGGCCTCTCAAGCATCTCTCCAAGAGGGTTGGATTTGACAGATCCCGGAAAACCTCACGGACTCTATCTTCATATTTCTTTCCCACCTGCAAGTAGTTCTTCATTAGCTGGTGGATGGGAGAGGCTTCCCTTCTTCCATTGCTTTTTTGAATATGCACCATGATGCATTGCAATGGAAATGGTGGTGGTTACCTTTGCCATCACATGATACTGAATGCCAAAATGATGACATAATTCTTAGTCTCATCGTCATGACTGAAGTTCCCACACTTTCCCTGATTGCTTTCCCGTAGTACCTTTGATAAGTGTCAATTTGCTTATCAGTGAGTTGGTGTTTCCCACCAATCAAACTTTTCTTAATTATTCTACTCATTTTGGTAGTTTTTTCTTCCTTATTCTTTTCTTATATACTTCATTCCTTCATTTGTGCTCCTCCCCCACATTCGGACTGCTGCCTCTGCCTCCATAGCGCCAGAGAGGCCAGTGAAGTTGACCTCACACTGATCTGCATGCTTTGCCTTCCGCCAATCTTCATAGTTCTTAGGGTCTTTTTTCTTTTTTCCGATTTGTGCAAGCTCTACAGTAATTGCAAAGAACTTAAAAGTCCAACATGAAATTTGTGGAGATGTCCATGACGAAACTCACTCCGATGTGGGATTTGCGTCCACGCGTCAACCATGTCCCATCGAAGCTCACATCAACATGCAAATCTCCTTCATCGTCTCTTTCTTTTCTTCTTTTGAAGATACATTCTCGACACACTGCCTCATTATGCACTGTTGGTCTTCGTAGAAGCTGTCCATCTCTTTGTAGAGATAATTGGCGTGTCTTACGAAGGTCGTAGATTACATCTTGTGGCAACCCAGACTGGAGGAAAGGTGAGATAAGCCTGCCTTCCCATATCCTTCTGATAAGGCATGGTGTACAAATATGGTGTTTCCCTCACTAAAATTACGATTGTTTGTCTTTCTTGGTTCAGAATGATGAAGTAGATCTTGACATTCATCACACTGTATGCTAACAGAACAATAAAAAAGTGCCTGACATCATGCCAAAGTTGTTGTACTGTAAACATATTAGAACATAAAATACGCAAAAAAAAAAAAAAAAAAAAAACGGAGAAAACTAAAAATAGAAGGATATACAGGATAATTACGTTACTGCCACGCCCCCCTCCCCGCGTAATGGTCGTTTGGGCCATTTAAAGATCGGCCATTTAAACCTAATGTTTTCGTCGTCTGCCCACCAGCGATGTCAGAGATGATGCGTCTGACGGAGACGAATTCATACACAATTATTCAAAAATTATGTTTTTTTGACCCAATTCGGCGTACGACTGAAGGGAGCATTACCTACCTTCATACAAAGCTTCCTTGCTAACAGGAAGTTTAGAGTTCGGGTGGAAAACAGTTTCTCTAACCTGGAAGATCAGCTGGAAGGGGTCCCACAAGGGAGTGTCTTAAGTGTGACCCTGTTTGCCATTGCTATAAATGACATCGTAAAGGTTGTTCCAAGTGCTGTCTCATGTAATCTGTATGTGGATGACTTCACACTGTACTGCTCAGGAGGAAGTTTACAGGATGTGCAAGGACACATGCAGGCTGCAATAAATCATGCTGTACAGTGGGCAACATATCATGGGTTCAAATTTTCCCCAAGTAAGACCATGGCTATGCATTTCCACAAACGAGGAAAATTCCATACTTCCCTGCAATTTGTCCAAGAGGTGAAGTACTTGGGTCTAATTTTTTACTCAAGGCTTACATGGGTGCCTCACATCAAAGAGTTAAAAGTGAAGGCTACAAAAGCGCTTAGTATTTTGCGGGTTCTTTCACATCTATCTTGGGGTGCACAACGCTTCTGCGGCTTTACCGAGCGCTTATTCGTAGTAAGCTTGATTATGGATGTGAGGCTTATTCATCTGCAACTCCCACTGTTCTCCGGATGTTGGACTCAGTTCATAATGAAGCTCTCAGAATCTGTACTGGGCTTTCAGGTCTTCACCTGTGGAGTCCCTGTATGCTGATAGTGACACCGGGACTACATGAACCTGATTTACTACACAAGACTACAAAGGATTCTGGGATCTCCTACATTCAGATTGGTTTTCAACCCTCTTGAGGATAGCCGATCCTATGGTAGGAGAATGAGGAATCTTGTGAAAAATCTTAATTTAAGTCTCACCAAGGTTCTGGCTGTTGGAATTCCCCAATTCCCCCCTTGGACTAATCAAGTCGAGTTGGATTCGATCGGAATTGGGAAAGGGGAGAGATCCGAAGTAGAAGTCAGAGGGAAATTTCTTCAGCACATTTCCAAGTACCAAGGATCAGATGCAATATATACAGATGGTTCAAAGTCTGAAATTGGTGTGGGCTTTGCAGCAGTGAGCAGAAGGAAGACTGCATCTGGTAGTCTTTCTCTAGCACCCTCGATTTTCACTGCAGAGTTACATGCCATCCTTGCAGCAGTTAAGATGACTAGAGATCTTACAAACATTTTATTGTGATCTATTGCACCTCTCGTAGTGCCTTGCAAGCAATCAAGTGGAAATGAGCAAGCTGATCAGAAGGCTAAGGCAGCTGCCGCTCAGCCTTGTGATGCTCGTTTTCCTCTTCCACACACCGACTTGAAACCCAGCATCAGGAGTTGTCTTCGTGATAAATGGAAGGAGCAATGGAGGCATACCTCCGGAAACAAACTGCGAGAGATTAGAGATGACCTTGGCAGTTGGGTGACTAGCATCCATCCCAAAACGAAAAGTGGAAGTTGCATTAACAAGGACTAAGAATCGGGCACACAAGACTGACTCATGGACCGATGATGGTTAAAAGTCAAGCACTTTGTGAGGGATGCCAAGAGCCATTAACAGTCGCACATGTAGTGGAAAGATGTGCAACATTCTCAGACCAAAGACGTATATACCCCATATACACTGAAGAATGTATTGGGGGAGGATTGTAATATAGAGGGTCTTACTAGTTTCCTTAGGGAGACTAATATTTTCAATAAAATCTAATCATGCATAATGTTTATGCAATAATTTTAGAGCATAATATTTATGCTTTGATTTTTAATATATTTATTGTTATCTGTAAGATATTTATTGATAGATTTTTAAAGTTTAAATATTTTAATATTTCTATTTAACAAGGCATTCGCCGCTAATGACCTTGGCTGTTGACGCAGCAGATAATTTTAAATAATCAATCAATCACATCCAACAGTTGAAGGTAAAAGCTACAAAAGTGTATAGTATTTTGTAGGTTCTTTCACAACTATCTTGGGAGCAGACTGCACAATGCTATGGCTTTACCAAGCACTTATTCATAGCAAACTTGACTTGGCTTAATCATCTGCAACTCCCACTATTCTCTGGATGTTGGACTCCGTTCATAATGAACCTTTCAGAATATGTACAGGGGCTTTTAGACTTTCACCTGTGGAGTCCTTGTATGCTGAGAATGGAGAACCACCTCTTCCAATACACCGGGACTACATAAACCTGATTAATACAAGAGATTACGAAGAATTCCAGGATCTCTTAAATCTTAAGGATAGACGATCCAATGGTAGGTGAATGAGGAATCTTATAAAGTATCTCAATTTAAATCTCATCAAGGTTCTAGCTGTTGGAACTCCCCAATTACCCCCTTGGACTAGTCAAGCGATCTGGATTTGGTGAAGTGGGAGAGATCCGAAGCAGAAATCAGGGAGAGATTTCTTCAACACACTTCTAAGTACCAGGGATTAGATACAATATATATAGATGGTTCGAAATCTGAAAATGGTGTAGGCTTAGCAGCAGTGAGCAGGAGAAAGATTGCATTTGGCAGTTTTTCTCCATCAGCCTCGATATTCACTGCAGAGTTACATGCCATCCTTGCAGCAGTCAAGATGACTAGAGATCTTATGAACCATTCTATTGTAATATTGCAACTCTCGTAGTGCCTTGCAAGCAATCAAGAGCTTAAACTCATCACATCAGTGGTGAGACTGGCTTGCACTGATGTCAGCACATAAAAAGACGTTGGCTTTTTCCTCTCCCACACATGGACTTAAAACCCAGCATCAGAAGTTATCTTTGTAACAAATGGAGAGAGTAAAAGAAGCATACCTCCAGAAATAAGCTGCGAGAGATTAGAGATAACCTTGGCAGTTAGGTGACCAGCGTCCATCATAACCGAAATTTATAAGTTGTGTTAACAATACACACAAGACCGATGATGGGCCGATGACGGCTGAAGCTGCAGCACGCTGTAAGGGATGCCAAGAACCACTAACGGTAGTAGAAAGATGTGCAACATTTTCAGACCAAAGACGTACGAGTATATACTTGTCTCCCCCATATACATTGAAAAATGTGTTGGGGGAGAATTGTGGCATAGAAGTTTTTATTAGTTAAGTTAGACTAATATTGTTGATAGAATAATTATGCATAATATTTATGTAATAGTTTTATACCTTTAGAGCATAACATTTATGCTGTGATTTTTTATTAAATATTTATTGTTATTTATCAGACATTCGTCGAAATATATTCAATGTTTTAAATATATTAACATTTCAATACAACAATGTATTCACCGATGTCAGGCAGCTTCCTCGTTACGACAGAATTAATTTAGGATTTGGGTTACTTGGATTATACAGAATATGTGTGCAGGAATAACAATATCAGGACGAGTTCACAGAAGTTTTTCGCACGCTTTTCGCCGTCGGGCCCTTTTGTTAACTCAGAAAGAGTAAAGATACTTTTTTAGCGAGTGTATGTAGATATATGTATATATATTAAATATGAATATATATATATATATATATATATATATATATATATATATTTATATTTATATTATATTATATTATGTTAAATATATTATATATATGCATATGCATACATATATATACACATATGTAATATATATAAAATATATATATATATAATATATATATATATATATATATATATATGTATATATATATGTATATATATACATACATACATACATATATATACATACATACATACATACATGCATACATACATACATACATACACACACACACACACACACACACACACACACACACACACACACACACACACACACACATATATATAAATATTTTATATATATATATATATATATATATATATATATATATATATATATATATATATATATATATATATATTTATATATATGTGTGTGTGTGTGTGTGTGTGTGTGTGTGTGTGTGTATGTATGTATGTATGTATGCATGTATGTATGTATGTATGTATATATATGTATGTATGTATGTATATATATACATATATATATACATATATAATATATATATATATATATATATATATATATATATATATATATATATATATATGTATGTATATATTCATATTTAATATATATACATATATCTACATACGTTCGCTAAAAAAGTATCTTTACTCTTTCTGAGTTAACAAAAGGGCCCGACGGCGAAAAGCGTGCGAAAAACTTCTGTGAACTCGTCCTGATATTGTTATTCCTGCACACATATTCTGTATAATCCAAGTAACCCAAATCCTAAATTAATTCTGTCGTAACGAGGAAGCTGCCTGACATCGGTGAATACATTGTTGTATTGAAATGTTAATATATTTAAAACATTAAATATATTTCGATGAATGTCTGATAAATAACAATAAATATTTAATAAAAAATCACAGCATAAATGTTATGCTCTAAAGGTATAAAACTATTACATAAATATTATGCATAATCATTCTATCAACAATATTAGTCTAACTTAACTAATAAAAACTTCTATGCCACAATTCTCCCCCAACACATTTTTCAATGTATATGGGGGAGACAAGTATATACTCGTACGTCTTTGGTCTGAAAATGTTGCACATCTTTCTACTACCGTTAGTGGTTCTTGGCATCCCTTACAGCGTGCTGCAGCTTCAGCCGTCATCGGCCCATCATCGGTCTTGTGTGTATTGTTAACACAACTTATACATTTCGGTTATGATGGACGCTGGTCACCTAACTGCCAAGGTCATCTCTAATCTCTCGCAGCTTATTTCTAGAGGTATGCTTCTGTTACTCTCTCCATTTGTTACAAAGATAACTTCTGATGCTGGGTTTTAAGTCCATGTATGGGAGAGGAAAAAGCCAACGTCTTTTTACGTGCTGACATCAGTGCAAGCCAGTCTCACCACTGGATGTGATGAGTTTAAGCTCTTGATTGCTTGCAAGGCACTACGAGAGTTGCAATATTACAATAGAATGGTTCATAAGATCTCTAGTCATCTTGACTGCTGCAAGGATGGCATGTAACTCTGCAGTGAATATCGAGGCTGATGGAGAAAAACTGCCAAATGCAATCTTTCTCCTGCTCACTGCTGCTAAGCCTACACCATTTTCAGATTTCGAACCATCTATATATATTGTATCTAATCCCTGGTACTTAGAAGTGTGTTGAAGAAATCTCTCCCTGATTTCTGCTTCGGATCTCTCCCACTTCACCAAATCCAGATCGGCTTGACTAGTCCAAGGGGGTAATTGGGGAGTTCCAACAGCTAGAACCTTGATGAGATTTAAATTGAGATACTTTATAAGATTCCTCATTCACCTACCATTGGATCGTCTATCCTTAAGATTTAAGAGATCCTGGAATTCTTCGTAATCTCTTGTATTAATCAGGTTTATGTAGTCCCGGTGTATTGGAAGAGGTGGTTCTCCATTCTCAGCATACAAGGACTCCACAGGTGAAAGTCTAAAAGCCCCTGTACATATTCTGAAAGGTTCATTATGAACGGAGTCCAACATCCAGAGAATAGTGGGAGTTGCAGATGATTAAGCCAAGTCAAGTTTGCTATGAATAAGTGCTTGGTAAAGCCATAGCATTGTGCAGTCTGCTCCCCAAGATAGTTGTGAAAGAACCTACAAAATACTATACACTTTTGTAGCTTTTACCTTCAACTGTTGGATGTGATTGATTGATTATTTAAAATTATCTGCTGCGTCAACAGCCAAGGTCATTAGCGGCGAATGCCTTGTTAAATAGAAATATTAAAATATTTAAACTTTAAAAATCTATCAATAAATATCTTACAAATAACAATAAATATATTAAAAATCAAATCATAAATATTATGCTCTAAAATTATTGCATAAACATTATGCATGATTAGATTTTATTGAAAATATTAGTCTCCCTAAGGAAACTAGTAAGACCCTCTATATTACAATCCTCCCCCAATACATTCTTCAGTGTATATGGGGTATATACGTCTTTGGTCTGAGAATGTTGCACATCTTTCCACTACATGTGCGACTGTTAATGGCTCTTGGCATCCCTCACAAAGTGCTTGACTTTTAGCCATCATCGGTCCATGAGTCAGTCTTGTGTGCCCGATTCTTAGTCTTGTTAATGCAACTTCCACTTTTCGTTTGGGATGGATGCTAGTCACCCAACTGCCAAGGTCATCTCTAATCTCTCGCAGTTTGTTTCCGGAAGTATGCCTCCATTGCTCCTTCCATTTATCACGAAGACAACTCCTGATGCTGGGTTTCAAGTCGGTGTGTGGAAGAGGAAAACGAGCATCACAAGGCTGAGCGGCAGCTGCCTTAGCCTTCTGATCAGCTTGCTCATTTCCACTTGATTGCTTGCAAGGCACTACGAGAGGTGCAATAGATCACAATAAAATGGTTTGTAAGATCTCTAGTCATCTTAACTGCTGCAAGGATGGCATGTAACTCTGCAGTGAAAATCGAGGGTGCTTGAGAAAGACTACCAGATGCAGTCTTCCTTCTGCTCACTGCTGCAAAGCCCACACCAATTTCAGACTTTGAACCATCTGTATATATTGCATCTGATCCTTGGTACTTGGAAATGTGCTGAAGAAATTTCCCTCTGACTTCTACTTCGGATCTCTCCCCTTTCCCAATTCCGATCGAATCCAACTCGACTTGATTAGTCCAAGGGGGGAATTGGGGAATTCCAACAGCCAGAACCTTGGTGAGACTTAAATTAAGATTTTTCACAAGATTCCTCATTCTCCTACCATAGGATCGGCTATCCTCAAGAGGGTTGAAAACCAATCTGAATGTAGGAGATCCCAGAATCCTTTGTAGTCTTGTGTAGTAAATCAGGTTCATGTAGTCCCGGTGTCACTATCAGCATACAGGGACTCCACAGGTGAAGACCTGAAAGCCCCAGTACAGATTCTGAGAGCTTCATTATGAACTGAGTCCAACATCCGGAGAACAGTGGGAGTTGCAGATGAATAAGCCTCACATCCATAATCAAGCTTACTACGAATAAGCCTCGGTAAAGCCGCAGAAGCGTTGTGCACCCCAAGATAGATGTGAAAGAACCCGCAAAATACTAAGCGCTTTTGTAGCCTTCACTTTTAACTGTTTGATGTGAGGCACCCATGTAAGCCTTGAGTCAAAAATTAGACCCAAGTACTTCACCTCTTGGACAAATTGCAGGGAAGGATGGAATTTTCCTCGTTTGTGGAAATGATAGCCATGGTCTTACTTGGGGAAAATTTGAACCCATGATATGTTGCCCACTGTACAGCATGATTTATTGCAGCCTGCATGTGTCCTTGCACATCCTGTAAACTTCCTCCTGAGCAGTACAGTGTGAAGTCATCCACATACAGATTACATGAGACAGCACTTGGAACAACCTTTACGATGTCATTTATAGCAATGGCAAACAGGGTCACACTTAAGACACTCCCTTGTGGGACCCCTTCCAGCTGATCTTCCAGGTTAGAGAAACTGTTTCCCACCCGAACTCTAAACTTCCTGTTAGCAAGGAAGCTTTGTATGAAGGTAGGTAATGCTCCCTTCAGTCGTACGCCGAATTGGGTCAAAAAAACATAATTTTTGAATAATTGTGTATGAATTCGTCTCCGTCAGACGCATCATCTCTGACATCGCTGGTGGGCAGACGACGAAAACATTAGGTTTAAATGGCCGATCTTTAAATGGCCCAAACGACCATTACGCGGGGAGGGGGGGCGTGGCAGTAACGTAATTATCCTGTATATCCTTCTATTTTTAGTTTTCTCCGTTTTTTTTTTTTTTTTTTTTTTGCGTATTTTATGTTCTAATATGTTTACAGTACAACAACTTTGGCATGATGTCAGGCACTTTTTTATTGTTCTGTTAGCATACAGTGTGATGAATGTCAAGATCTACTTCATCATTCTGAACCAAGAAAGACAAACAATCGTAATTTTAGTGAGGGAAACACCATATTTGTACACCATGCTTTATCAGAAGGATATGGGAAGGCAGGCTTATCTCACCTTTCCTCCAGTCTGGGTTGCCACAAGATGTAATCTACGACCTTCGTAAGACACGCCAATTATCTCTACAAAGAGATGGACAGCTTCTACGAAGACCAACAGTGCATAATGAGGCAGTGTGTCGAGAATGTATCTTCAAAAGAAGGAAAAGAAAGAGACGATGAAGGAGATTTGCATGTTGATGTGAGCTTCGATGGGACATGGTTGACGCGTGGACGCAAATCCCACATCGGAGTGAGTTTCGTCATGGACATCTCCACAAATTTCATGTTGGACTTTTAAGTTCTTTGCAATTACTGTAGAGCTTGCACAAATCGGAAAAAAGAAAAAAGACCTTAAGAACTATGAAGATTGGCGGAAGGCAAAGCATGCAGATCAGTGTGAGGTCAACTTCACTGGCCTCTCTGGCGCTATGGAGGCAGAGGCAGCAGTCCGAATGTGGGGGAGGAGCACAAATGAAGGAATGAAGTATATAAGAAAAGAATAAGGAAGAAAAAACTACCAAAATGAGTAGAATAATTAAGAAAAGTTTGATTGGTGGGAAACACCAACTCACTGATAAGCAAATTGACACTTATCAAAGGTACTACGGGAAAGCAATCAGGGAAAGTGTGGGAACTTCAGTCATGACGATGAGACTAAGAATTATGTCATCATTTTGGCATTCAGTATCATGTGATGGCAAAGGTAACCACCACCATTTCCATTGCAATGCATCATGGTGCATATTCAAAAAAGCAATGGAAGAAGGGAAGCCTCTCCCATCCACCAGCTAATGAAGAACTACTTGCAGGTGGGAAAGAAATATGAAGATAGAGTCCGTGAGGTTTTCCGGGATCTGTCAAATCCAACCCTCTTGGAGAGATGCTTGAGAGGCCAAAGTCAGAACAGGAATGAGGGATTGCATTCTAAATTATGGCTGCATCAGTCCAAAGCCAAGTATGCTGGTCCCAAGAGGGTAAAATTTGTTTCCCAACTCACAATAGTGGAACATAATTTTGGATTCGAAGCCAATAAATTCATGGAATTTATTGGCTTTCCTACAACAAAGAAAGCTGTCGCCTCGAAAAGGAGGATGGATAAGGCAAAGGAATCGGCAGCAACACAAACCAAAAGCAAAAAGAAAGGTTCCACATCAGCGGGACCTGACTATCATCCAGGTGGCTTCGGTGTGTGATCAAACCCGGCTACAGTGAGGTGTGTGGCAACACTGAGACCCACCCCTTTTGGGGTTTAATGTGTTGTTTATTGTAAATATGTATCTTATTTCACTTAGATACATATTTATATAAAAAACAGGGGACCGGGAGCCTGGTCTTTGTAGCAGATCGAGCTTGAGATAAAAGGAAGGGACACACCCGATTCTGGCAATGACCTGGAGTGCCCCTGGAGTGACCTGACCTCCCAATAATGATGAACCGTATTCATATTGCCCAAATGTAGACAAGGTATGAATGAGAATGAATATCTTCACAATACAAGAGATGTATTTGACCGGTTTCGTTTACGTTTTTGTCAGAAATACTGTATTTCTGACGAAGACGTAATCGAAACCGGTAAATACATCTCTTGTATTGTGAAGATATTCATTCCATTCATACCTTTCTACATCCCAATAATGACTTGACATATCTTACTGATGAAATATGTAAGTACAATTCCATATTAATAATTTTCCTTGTAATCAAACAAGTTGTAATGCAATGTGAAACATAAAATTATCTCAAAACTTTTTTTTTTCATAAATGTTGGAATAACTCCGGGTGTAATGGATCGATTTTCACAATTCTTGTAGAAAAAATAATCGTGGGAACGGGTTTTAGAAATCTTTGAGAGGAAAGCATCTATTATGTTTTAGGAATTAATTTTAAAATTTAAAGGGCATAATCAAAATGAAAAAAAAAATGTTTTTGGCAATTGTCCACTATGCATTTATTTTTGAGATGTGCTTATTTGCCCTCATAGTTTTTTAGATGAGGGTCTCTTCTATGTAATAACGAAAGGAAATATTCATTCTATAAAAAGTTAAAAAGTTATAACACTTTCTAAAGTCTCTCCGAAATCGAAGAGTTTTTATTTTTTACCAGTCCGATAAAATTAGGGATAATAGTAGCATTATATGACAATAATTGCGTGTTACATTTTGATGAGGCTACTTAAAAAACTGTTGTCAGAAGAACTAAAAATCTTTAAACGCAGTCATAAGATTCAATGTTTACCATTTCATAACAGCTTCAAGAGTATGCTATGCTTCCAAGTGTATCGGTAAGCCTTTTCGAGGTCAAAGAAGACTGCTAACATGTGACGTCGCTGTGCAAAGAATCTGTATAGCAGTTTCCATCCTTACAAGTGCATCTGTGGTTGATTCTCAATCTTCTTAAACCCATATTTCTATGGGGTCAGCACGTTTTCCTTTCCAGCTGCCATGCAACCTGAAATTTACCATTTTCCCATCAGCTTGCGGATGCAGCTAGTGAGAGAAATTGGTCTGTAATTTCCTGGTGTGGAAGCATCCTTGCCAGGGTTTTGGGACAGGAATGATTTAGCCTCTTTCCATGTGGATGGCACTGTACCATCCCTATAGATCTATTGAATAGGTCCAACAGGAACTTCTGGAGCTCTCCGGTAAGTGAGATAATCATTCGGTATGGAATATTGTCACTTCCTGGACAGTCTTACGGCAAAGCTGCAAAGCAGAGGGCCTCTCCTTGCGCAAAAAAGGCAAGTTTATATGGAAGTTCTGCAGTCCTACAGTCCTGCCCCAGCCCAAAGGGTGGAGGGTTGGGCTCCAGAGGAGATCTCTGCCATGGATTTTGCTATCTCATTAGCACATCTTTTTTGTCTGTGTTGATTATGTCATCTACCTTCAAAGCAGGTGGTGACAGTGATGTGCTCTTTCAGCGATCTTACGCACCTTGTCCCCACACCCATGTAAGGGGCCCAGAGTTTAATCAAGAAAACATACTGTCTCCATGATGTCCATCTGGCCTCCTTCAGCACTCCCTGGCCCTTGGCTTAGGTCTTTTGTAATGGATCAAGGTTACATTGCTGGTTGATTGATTGAATTATTTAAATTATCTGCTGCGTCAACATCTAAGGTCATTAGCGGGGTTATCTAGTTAAAAAGGGAAAAATTAAATGTTTTAAAACTTTAAAAATCTACAATACATATCTTATAAATAACAATAAAAAAATTAAAAATCAAGCATAAAATATTATACTCTAAGTGTATAAAATTACTGCATAAACATTATGCATAATTAAATTTTCTTAAAAATATTAGTCCCTAAGGAAACTAATAAGACCCTCTATGTGACAATCCTCCCCCAATACATTCTTCAGTGTATATGGGGGAGACAAGTACATATGTCTTTGGTCTGAGAATGTAGCACATCTTTCCACTACATGTGCGATCGTTAAGGGCTCTTGGCATCCCTCACAAAATGCTTGACTTTTAGCCATCATCGGTTCATGAGTCAGTCTTGTGTGCCCGATTCTTAGTCTTGTTAATGCAACTTCCACTTTTCGGTTGGGATGGATGCTAGTCACCCAACTGCCAAGGTCATCTCTAATCTCTCGCAGTTTATTTCTGGAGATATACCTCCATTGTTCCTTCCATTTATCGCGAAGACAACTCCTGATACTGGGTTTCAGGTCCTTGTGTGGGAGAGGAAAACGAGCATCACAAGGCTGAGCGGCAGCTGCCTTAGCCTTCTGATCAGCTCGCTCATTCCCACTGACACCAACATGCGCTGGCACCCAACACAGAGTTATCTTTTTACGTGTTGACATCAGTGCAAGCCAATCTTAAACCACCCTCACTATTGGATGTGATGAGTTTAAGCTCTTGATTGCTTGCAAGGCACTACGAGAGTCACAATATATCACAATAGAATGGTTCATAAGATCTCTAGTCATCTTAACTGCTGCAAGGATGGCTTGTAACTCTGCAGTGAAGATCGAGGCTGCTAGAGAAAGACTGCCAGATGCTGTCTTCCTTCTGCTCACTGCTGCAAAGCCCACACCATTTTCAGATTTCGAACCATCTGTATATATTGCGTTCAATCCTTGGTACTTAGAAATGTGCTGAAGAAATCTCTCTCTGACTTCTGCTTCAGATCTCTCCCCTTTCCCAATTCCGACCAAATCCAACTCGACTTGATTAGTCCAAGGGTGGAATTGAGGAATTCCAACAGCCAGAACCTTAGTGAGACTTAAATTAAGTTCTACAAGATTCCTCATTCTCCTACCATAGGATCGGCTATCCTCAAGGGGTTGAAAACCAATCTGGATGTAGGAGATCCCGGAATCCTTTGTAGTCTCGTGTAGTAAATCAGGTTCATGTAGTCCCGGTGTAATGAAAGCATACAGGGACTCCACAGGTGAAGACCTGAAAGCCCCAGTACAGATTCTGAGAGCTTCATTATGAACTGAGTCCAACATCCAGAGAACAGTGGGAGTTGCAGATGAATAAGCTTCACATCCATAGTCAAGCTTACTACGAATAAGCGCTCAGTAAAGCTGTAGAAGCGCTGTGCTTCTAGGGACGATTTTCCCTGGTCATAATCTCTTGTAGGCATACACAAACTGGGTTACATGAACCTATCAGATGTTGCAGTTCTTCCCATTTTGCATGAATTTCCTGACAGTTCCATTGGATTTGGGTATCCAGTTCTTTATATTATTTCTTCATAAGGTGTTTGGCAGCTCCTGTGGTCAAAGTTTGCCTCACACCTTTAGGCTGTCCCTGTCCAGGATCCTGGGAGTACCTTTTTAATATTTGTTGACCTGTGGAACTAGTTTCCACAGGTTTCCCTTGGACAGGTTCAGGATTTCTTTGCCTGGGCAAAGGACAGACCTGAGCCTTTGCTTCAGAAGCATTCTGTCTAGCAGCGGAGGCCCCTATGGATGTTGTGGCAGCTGCAGTCTTTTGGAAAGGTTCAGGATTCCTTTCCCTGGGCAAATGGCGTGCCTAAGCCTTTACTTCAGGGGCATTCTGCCTAGCAGCAGAGGCTCCTGTGGATGTGGTGGCAGCTGGAGCTGTCACTGTTGAGGCCTCTGGAGCCTTGCCTGATGGCTCCAAAGACCTTACTTTGGGAGGAGGAGTCTCCTCAATAGACCCCTCACTCCTACTCCGTTTCTGGTGGAACAACTCACCAGAGGCAGTGTCAGCAATTTGGGACTGAGGTTTAGAGGAAGTGGCAGAATGTGTGCTGTAAGAAGCATTGGAGGGCAAGGGTTGGTGGGAAGGAGGATGGGCTAGAACTGAAGCAAACGACCTACCTGACTGTGCAAACAGCACACGGGCACGTCGCTTTGCCTCTGGAAAACTGACTTTCTCCTTGCTCCTTATTACCAATACTTCCTTTTCAAATTTGTACATTTTACATTGCTTTGAAGAAGCTTCATGAGCTTCTTTGCAATGGTAACAGCATATTCGACCTGGACAGTTGTCATCTCCTTGATGACCTTTTGTACCACACTTTACACATACTCTTAGTTGTCCATTTTCTTTAAAACGGCAAGAGTTGGCTCCATGCCCATAACCTTGGCAGTGGAAGCACCGCATAGGGTTGGGCACATATGGCTTTACCTTGAGGTGGTACCATGCTAACTTAACCGATTCTGGAAGGACTAATGTGTTAAAAGTTAGAAGAAGAGCTGGTGTCGACTGTTCCAAACCATCAACTTTGTTCCTAAAACGTTTTACTGCCACTATATTAAAATTCTCTAGTTCCTCTAACAGTTTCTCCTCAGAATACCTCATCAGGTCTCGGGAAAAGACAATTCCCTTACACTGATTGAGGGTTTTGTGAGAACATGAAACTTGAGCCCCAGGAATGTTGCATATCGCACGCAGACGGTCACTCTCGTCTGGTGACGAAACCTCAACTATCAGGCTACCATCTCGCTGTGGGGTGATGCGAGGATCACGTTGACATATTTCAACTATTTTCCGATGAACTTCAAAAATGTCAAGATGCATGATTGATATACCATCAATGGTCTTCACTACTATGTACTTACTATATGAAATGCTTTCATATTTACCAGGTAAGATTTCCTTTGTGGATTGAGGAGGACTTTTCCCCTTCTTACCTGGTTTGGGAGCCCAGGAACCATTACGATTCCCATGCTTGCCCTTTGGAAGTTGAAAAGGTTCCAGAGTGTGATGTTCCAGAGGGAATGGTCGAGGGATTGCGTAAGTCGTCAGGGAGAGCTAGATCTTTGTAAAATTGGGATTCTTCATTTCTTCACCCCCCTCCACCCACCATGGAGTCCAACGAGGGGAAGCTATAGTTGGGGATCAAAATCTCCCAACAGCCACAGAGGTAATGAGGAAATATACGCAGCCACTATTACAGTACTGATGGCAGTCGCGGGACCTATGCGCTACCGACTGAATAGTGCCTGCTTGACCCTAGCCATATTTGACCAGCCGAATGACTTGACCGGGCCTTGATCAAGCCACCCGGCTAACCAGAATAAAGGACCAAAGAGGTGTGTTGCTAGCTGCAGGGCACAGCGTGCAGCATCGCTCAACCTCCAGGACTCCTTTCTCCTGGTAATATGGGATGCCACGCATGGCAAACACACATGGGAGAGCTCTCCCTGGTCCAAGATGGAATGAACCAGGGGTGGGATGAACCAGGGGTGGGTAGCCCTCTGGTCAGGCTCACCAGATTATTGGGACATCAAGCCCCTCCACTGTAGCAAGGCGGCTTCCGTTAGGGGGATGTTGGATGTGAGGTACCCATGTAAGTCTTCAGTCAAAAATTAGACCCAAGTACTTCATCTTGAACAAAACGCTGGGGTTTGCTCTTAAATAGTGGAAGTGATGGAACTTTCCTCTTTTGTGGAAATGCATGGGCATGGTCTTGCTTGGAGAAAGTTTGAACCTATGGTATGTTGCCCACTGTACAACCTCATCTGCTGCAATCTGCATGTGTCCTTGAACATCCCATATGGGATGTGCAAGGACATTGGCGTGGAAGCATCCTTGCCCTTTTTAGGTATAGGAATGATGAATATATCTTCTTTCCATGCAGATAGCACTGTGCCCTCCCTAAAGATCTATTGAATAGGTCCAACAAGAACTTTTGGGAGCTCTCCGATAAGTGATATATCATTTGATATGTAATATCGTCTTATGGCAGAGTCCGTCTTCCAACGTAAAAATGGTTAGCCTACTTTAGCACTCGCCTAGCTTTGCTTTGGAGCCTTTGTAATATATGGTTACATTGCTGGGGCATCACTTCAACTGCTTTAATGCATCTTTTCTTGTTCTAACAGCTTGTTGGCATTCATCAGATAACAATAGTATAGGATGTCGACGGTACTGCCTCCTACTTTTGGGAATGGATGCTTCTGCTGAAGGGAGAGTTTGCGATGTGAAGTGATTAACAGCCTCTTAAACGCACTAAAAAATATTCACAGATCCCTGCATTACTGCAGCTGAGCTAAAAGACTCCAATCTGAATGTTCAAGTTGCCATCTCTTCACTCCATTGACTGGAATACAATTCACCTCCTATATTATTGGAAAGTGCTCACTTCCATGTAAGTCTTCCATGACCTGCCTAGTGAAATCTAACTGTGAAACAGGTGAACAACTCACCAGAGGCTGTTTCAGGATTTGAGGGTCTAGGTCACATTGTAGTGAGAGAGTGTGTGGCAAAAGAAGTACTGGAGGTTAAGGGATGACAGAAGGAGGGCAGAATAGAACTGAAGCAAAGGACTTACTTAGCTTCGTGCACCTTATAAACTGCTTTGAAGAAGCTTCTTGAGCTTCTTAGCAGTGGTAACAGCATTGTACATTTTACATACACACACACTCCTAGTAGTCCATTTTCCCTAAGATTTCAAGAGTTAAGTCCATTCCTATAACCCAGGCAGTGGAAGCACCACGTTGGGTTGGGCACTTGTGGCTTTACATGGTGCCATACCAACTTACCTAATTTCGGAAGGACTAATGTTTCAAAAGTCAGACGAACTAGTGTCGATCGTTTCACACCATCACCTTTTTTTCTTAAAACACTCTACTGTCACTACCTTTAAATTCTTTAGTTCGTCTAACAGTTTCTCCTCAGAATACCTCGTCAGGTCTCATAAAGAGACAATTCCCTTGCATTGATTGAGTGTTTTGTGAGGAAAACATAAAACTTAAGTCCCAGGAATGTCACATATCACATGCAGGCGGTCACTCTCATCTGGTGATGAAACTTTGACTATCAGGTTGCAATCTTGCTGTGAGGTGATCTGAGAATCACAGAGACACACTTCTGTTTCAAAAATATCAAGGTTCATGTTTGTCATGTCATCAGTGATCTTCACCACAAGGTATTTATTATATGAGATACTTTCATATTCACCAGGTAAGATTTCCTTATCAGACTGAGCAGTCAGGAAGCATTACAACTCCCATTCTTACCCTTTGGATGCTGGAAAGTGATGTTTGATAAGGATTAACCTTGGAATTGTGTAGATCTTCAGGGAGAGAGTCAATTCTTTTTAAATTTGTAGAAAGCATAAAGTTTAGAATTCTTCATTTCCTCCCCCCCCCCCCCATGGAGTTCAGCAAAGGGAAATTATAGTTGGGACTTACACTCCCAACAGCCACATGAGTAGTGAGGAAATATACACAGTCCCCACCCAGTACTGATGGCAGTCGCAGGACCTATGCAATACCGACTGGGCAGTACCTCCCTGACCATAGCCATATTTGACCAGCCGATTGACTTGACCGAGCCTTGATCAAGCCACATGTCTAACCACAATAGAGGATCAATGAGGTGTGTTGCTACCTCCAGGACTCTCGTCTCCCACCAATGTGGGACGCCACACATGGCAAACACACGTGGGAGAGTTCTGCTTGGTCCAAGGTAGAATGAATCATCCCCTCTCATAGGCCTTGCTACACCTGGAAGCCATTGTCTCGTCCCTCATAGGTGACCCCTCCATCTGGTCCAGGTCACTACTGTGCCATTCCCGTGGCAAGGCAGCTCTCAAAGGAACTGAAGATGGGAGTTTAGGTGGCTGCCCCTTCAGAGGTGAGAAGACTTGGCAGCAGACGGGTGGTACAACTATTAATGGTTGGGCCAGGATGATGGTTACCATCTCCAAGAAGTAGCCACAGACATCTATAGCTGACTTCAATCTTCGGTAATAGAGGTTACTCCAAATGACGAGCATATTATGGCATTAAGACAGAGGCATGCTTCTGGGTCTCTTATTGCTGTGTATGCTCTTACTGATGATTGCAAACTCGATGGGAAATAAGTGTTCTATGCCAAACTCACATCAGTCGCAGACAAGCGTCCCTGACAAGATATTTGTATTGTACTGGGCGATTTCAAGGCAATATGATCGAGTTGGATCTGTCCGTCGGTCTCCATGGCTTGGGAGCTGATCCCAGCAGCGAGCACAGTCTCCTTCTCCGGGACTTGGCAAGGTACCAGAAATTAAGGATTCCTGGTTCCTGGTATCATACTTCCAACCCACATCGCTGGACATGGTATAGCGATTCGGATACTGTGGCCAAGGAGATCTACCACATTCTTGTTAGTACTCACTAAAGAATCTCCCAGAACTGCAGGGCTTACGCTTCCATGTTTGTGGCCGCTCCCTTAAACTCACCATTTAATGGTACATGCAAAGAGCAGCTATTGGTATCCCAGATTCTTTCACAGAGAACAAGTGATTGCATATTTTGAAAGGCGGTTGCAGGCAAAAGGAGAAGTGGAGAAGCTGCTGTTTTCTCTTCATTTATTTGGATTACTTCAAATGAAATACTAAATAACTGATATATACTGAAATTGGGGGTTTTAGGACATAATACTGATGATGGAGATGATTATGTAGCTAATAACACGACTAAAGGTGAATTGAATGAGGATAATGGAAGTATTAAGGATGGTGGTGATAATGTAGTTGCAAAAACTAGTGTTGGCACTGCTATTACTTATTACTTATTACATTGCACTTAATTAATATAGTTTCACCTAATGTCATTAGATGCAATGTGAAATTGATTCATACAATCAACGGCCATTCAAATCTCGCAGTTTCTTTATGTTGTTGTTAGTGCTAAGTTTAAGGCTTTTTAATTCCAAACAAAGATTAAAAGTTAATTTCCAATTTACTAATTGTCCTCCATGTTCGATTCATGCTGATTTGATATAGAGCAATAAATATTATGCCTTATTTTCATAGAATTCCGACAATGTATTTAAGAAAGAAGATCCTGGATCAAATACTTTTCTATTAGAATCTAGTGTTTCGTGTTTGTGTTAGTAGTAGTAGTAGTAGTAGTAGTAGTAGCAGTAGTAGCAGTAGTAGTAGTTGTGGTGGTGGCGGTATTGCTGGTTGTAATAGTGGTAGTAATATGAATTGCTATTATTGTTATATGTATTTTTTATCATACTATCATTACCATAGTTAACCTTTATTAGTATCGTTATTATCACTTCTTATCATTATCATTATGATGTATCATGGTGTTGTTGTTGTTGTTGCTGCTGTTGTTGTTGTTGTTGTTGTTGTTGTTGTTGTTGTTGTTGGTAGTGGTGGTGGTGTTGGTGTTGATGTTGGTGTTTTTGTTGTTGGTGGTAATGTTAGTGGTGGTTGTGTTGGTGGTGGTGGCGGTGATTATTATAATTGTTATTTTTCCTTATGAACATTTATCAGAAACATCATCATTACCATTATTCATATGATCATTTACCACCACCAGCATTGTTAATTTTCTTATGATCGTTTATCATAAGCAAAACAATGATTAAGATGACGATAATGATGACAGTGATGTTAAGAATGAGCATAGACACATTATATATATATACACACATATATACTCGTATATACATATAATGTGTGTGCTAATTTTGGCATCAGAGAGGGGTAAAGGAAAATGGTCCAGAATAAAGAAAATTTACACTTAAAATAACATTGAAGGGTGCAGCATAAACATACGATCCCTAAGGAAATATGTTTACAGATAAAGTTTATATATTATTGCAACTACTATAGCTGATAGTAATAGAAAAGTTAATGTTACTAAACGCTTGAGTAGGCTTAGAACCGAAATGTTTCTCTTTTCTCTTATTTTCCTAAGCCGCACTGTATAACCTCCGATACCGACAACTAACACAACTGCATATATGTTTCGACAGAGAACGTCACATTTCCCTCCATAAAAGTGTAATAATACCCAATTTGTAGGCACCCTGCTCCTAAAGCGTTCCCTTTTCAGGAGCGTTTGGGTGTGAAAGAGTTAATGACCTCGCTAGTATGAGAATCTGGCTTGTCTTCCTGTGTTTGTGACTTGGCCCTTTAACTCGATGGTTATTGGCGAACGCGTAAGAGAGGCTATTGGCCTTCCAACCGCTTCCACGTAAAAGGTAAAGGGTGTCTTCAAATTCTGAAAAGGTCGTAAGGGAAAGGGAAATCGAGGTGCTGTTCTTCCTCTCATGGCCTTTAGTTTTGTTTGCTTAATATAAAATAATAAAGACTTTGATATTAATCGACGATCGGGAGCTGTAAAACCAAACATATACGTATAATACTAATCAGAAGAATAAATATACTTTTTATGGTGATGAAAATTAAAAGAAAGAAGGAAAATTTGATAACAGTACATCGATAACGAAAGAAAATGTATGTGAAGTGTTTTTTTTACATAGGCATATCTGTTGGTTATAGTAATTCAGAGGTCACATCAAAAAGCGTTATAACAATAAACTAGAAACCACAACACAAACACGTACACACACACACACACACACACCACCACACACACACACACACACACACACACACACACACACACACACACACACGCACGCACGCACGCACGCACGCACGCACGCACACACATACGTACATGCATATATATATTATTCATCACCAACAATAATGTGATAATATCCGAAAACATAACAATGTTGATGATAATAATAATAATACTTCTATCTTTACAATATTTATAAGGGGAATGATCATTTTAATAATGATGTGATGATGATGATGATGTGATATGATGATTGATGATGATGATGAGGGATGATGATGATGATGATGATGATAAATGATGATGATATAATAATATAGTATAATAATAATAATAATAATAATAAATAATAATAATATAATAAATATAATAATAATATAATATAATAATATATGTATATAATATAGTAATAATATAATATATAGTATATAATAATAAAATTTATTGATTGATGATAATGATAATAATAACAATAATAACAGTAATATTTATAGATTATGACGATAATGGAAAATTATAACAATAACTACTGCTACTACAACAACTGTAAGAATAACGGTACTATTTATTATAAAAAAATAAAACGAAGATATAACACAGTACTATTTAATACAGGAACTTCTTCCTTAAATACGTAGTCGAAGGTTCTACAAAAATAAGCCATAATATATATTGTTTTTTGTCAAATCATCGTGAGCCAAATAAGGACAATTAGTAAATTAGATATTAACCTTTGTCTGGAATTAAAAAGCGTTTAAGGCAGCGTTAACAACAATATCAAGAGATTCCGTGATTTGGATGGCCGTTGATTATATGAAGCAATTTCACACTACATCTAATTACTTATTTCCCCCCTTAGGTTGATAGACTAGGCTAGAGCCTGTTTACCATTTTTTGCAATTTTTCTAAAGATTAGCTTTAGAAATATTGCATATGCTCAGATACAATACTGTAGCGATAACCCCCCCCCCCCAGATAATCGGTAAAAATAAATAATATAGTCGCGATTAAAGGTCCGGTAATTCTTTACGGTATGGACGCACTCGCCAGAGACGAAGTCCCCCAACTCCAGCCAACAATCTTGGGGGACACGTGGGGAACCGAGGGTTTGGGGGGGGGGGGGGGAGAATAGAGTGGCCTCAGTTTGATATGAGTGTCAGTAAAGGACCAAAAGAAATTATGAATGCAAAGAAATGCGACTTTTCGGAAATGCGAGCCAAACCTCATATTTACGAAGATCAAAGAATGCGACTTTTCGGAAATGCGAGCCAAATTTCATATTTACGAAGATCATAAAATGCGACTTTTCGGTGCCAATTTTCATATTTATGCTGAAAAAGAATACGAGTGTTCGATTATGCCCGCCATAAAAATTAGGAAAGAGCAAGATGCGCACACGGTTAACGACACAAAATTTACTCCACAATCCAAGTTGCCGTGACTGGGCGTGCCCTTCGGGCACTGCCCGAGGGGAGGGTTGATGGGGGGCTCTGCCCCCCAACACCCCCGGCAAACATTCTCTTCACCTCGATATGCACGGCAAGATAGAGCTTGAAACAGGTCTGTTTTTTTTACTTGTCTTACTAGTATATTTATTTACTTAGCCAAGGACCCCCTCTTTTATCTCTTCTGCAGTGTAAAACAAAAGAAAACAAAAAACGAATATGATATGACAACGTACCTTACTGCGGAGGGTACAAATTAGCAGCGGCAAGGAGGAACCGATGCAGTCTTTGATTGGAATCCTTGGATGTTCTTAATATCTAGTCTACAAATCGCACTACACCTTTCACACTTTTTCAGTTAATAAAAGTCCATGATTCTGTAAAAAAAATGATAAGGTTTTCTGTTTTTCCTTGAAATTTAGAGTGGAAGTCTAATACATCACCATAGCACAGATGAACACATCGGTCATTGTCACTGACAAGAATGAAGCAGGTCACCGATGTATTCCAGAAATGTGCAGGTGTTAACTGCATACTCGAAATAGCTTAAGCATTGACTGCGTGGTTTGAGTAGTTAAGCAATCAAAAATCTTGTTAGGTTTGAGAAAATAAACATGGAAACAATTTTTTTACGTAAAAACGGCTAAAAGCGAATATATTTGAACAGTAAGTAGATGGCCGTGTATATTTTCATCATATTTGGAATATCATACTAAAACTTAAATGAGCAATTAAAATCTCTGATAAACTGCCGCCACCTGATTGGTCGTGACACTTTGATGACGTAGGTGCGCAGTACGACAGAAGACGGTGTGCGAGTTGCGCGGCAACTTATTCTTTCGCACCGACCGAGTGGACTTAACCGCTGGAGCGCCGAGTGGACTTCGGCTGTGAGCGGCGCTGTCCGTGACCTTTTCCCTTAATTTGTGGCGTTACCATTCGTGTCTGCATATTAGTTCCTGTACTGACGACTGTAACATTTTGTTCTCTACAAGAATATCATCATCTTCAATTTGCCCTAGCTTAGTGCGTCCATACCGTAAAGATTAACCAAAGGTCCTGATAGTACTACACTAGTTACTTGTCTCATACTCATTTAAGCTGCACTTAAAAAATCCTTAACTCAATCGAAGAATTTTCCTTGAAATCCATCAATATGTTTAATCTGCCAATTCATTGCTACACTTTGCCAAATGCCTTTTTGAAACTCCCTCTCTCTCTCTCTCTCTCTCTCTCTCTCTCTCTCTCTCTCTCTCTCTCTCTCTCTCTCTCTCTCTCTCTCTCTCTCTCTCTCTCTTTCTCTCTCTCTTTCTCTCTCTCTCTCTCTCTCTCTTTTTCTATTTCAAGTAGTTTCCATGCGATAATGATCACAGTTTGTATACTTAAATGACCATTACTATTGGTTTATAATTCAGGTTCTGCTTATCATAGTTCTAATTAAAAATATCGTCTGGTCCTTTCGCTTTTCTCTTGCCTAGTTTCTTTAGTAGAGCCTTTTTTATCGGAATCTGATGTTTTCGATCTCATAAATAATGGTAACAATGTCTATTTTTTTTTCTTTTTCTTACCTAGGGAATTAAAATCTGAATTAATCATAATCTATAATATCTGGTTACGGTCGCGTTCTCTAACTCTCTCCCTGCACACACACACACACACACACACACACACACACACACACACACACACACACACCAGGTATCTTGAGTAAAGCTGATAGGAATTTTCAGTTTGATTTTCAAGGGCGCAGGCCTGCACGTTCACTCTCACAATTCACCCCCCCCCCCCGATTTCGTAAAAGTGATCAGAAGCTAAGTATTTTCTCCCTATTCTGTGGTAATTGTGTAATTGCGCTTTGGGCTCAATTACGAAGAACAGAAAAAAAAATTCTTGTGGCATGGTTAGAATATATATATTTTTTGTAACTGGATTATTTAATAAATTGTTAACCAGTAATTAAGTATGATAATCCTATGCTGCAGTCCAGCCAGTTAGCTTTTTAAAAACATAGGGAAAATAACCAACAAACAAATAATTATATTTACAATGAAATAAGGTATATACACATGAACATATGAACCTGTATAACGAGCAAAAGCATATATATGAAATCGCATAAAAATGAAAAATGGAAAAAAAATTAAATGAATGAAAATCTAATTGGGGAAATTTATCTATAAATAATTGATGATTTTAAAATAAAAACGGAGTTGAAAATGAGGGGCCAGAGTACCTTCTATTTTTCAAGTAGCCTTTTATTTTATCACGCGTGGGGCACACACGCCGGGGACACGACGCTCAAAATAATAAAAAAAAAAAAACTTCAGAAATAGGGGAAGTACAAAATATAACTAAAAACAAAAATATCATTCATTTCTTGGGAAAAATTTTCGTTTTCATTACTGCACTTCGTGTATTACATCGGGTAAAGATTCCTTACTCGCTTACAAAACTATGAAATAGTTGCTTCACTCGTCCCCCCCCTTAAAAAAGGTTTTTGACGCATCTAACCCCGGTTTCCCCAGGATTTTGCTCTCTCGGGTACTTTATTCAATTTATTTGCTTGACTCCCCCGGCCATCCCACGAACATTTGGGAGGGCCCTACAGAAAATTTCATCAAAAATTATTTTGATACTAAAAGGGGATAAAAAGGGATCAAAAAAAAAAAAAAAATACCGCCCAAAACCTCCTTTCGTTACAACTTTTTCACAAAAGTCACACAATTTCGTCTTGACGGTTGGTTTCTACCAGCCTAGGAACACGCAGCTTCCGCAGTGGATTCTAAACAACAGACCACACCACACGCTCACCAGAAAGAGAAAAAAAAACAAATATAGGAAACCCCTGTTATGGCATTCATCGATCACAAAAAGGCTTTTGACTCTGAAAAATCCCAGCAGATCTAAAAGCTTTCGAAAAAAAGGCAGTAGAGGAGGTTTTTGAAAAAATTTTGGAAATATATACGAAAAAGGGGGCCGCATCCATCAAGCCCCCACACGGAATACCACTAAAAAAGGGTTTTTTAGAAGGGGATACCTTTCCCCCAAAACTTTAAGTTGCCTTGAGGAAAATTCAAGAAGCTAGAAGGAAAAGAAAAGGGTAAAAAATAGGAACGAATCCTAAAAAACCAAATTTTTGCAGATGATATTTCTCTTCAGTGAATCTAAAAAGAAATGCAGCAAAAATAAACGATCTGAAAGAGAAATTGAAAGCCGGATTTAGTTGAACAAAAAAAAGACTAATTGATTGATTATAAAAAATATTGCCGCATCATAACTAAGGTCATTAGCGGCGATACCTTAGAGGGAATGTAAAAATTTAAAAACTTTAAAAAATCTATAAACAAAGTTTTATAAAAAACAATAAATTTATATTAAAAAAAAAAGCATAAATATTACGTTGAAAATGTAAAAATTTTGCATAAACATCAGCACAATTAATTAATTAAAAATATTCCCTTTTCAAAGGGAAAACTAATAAGCCTTTATGTCACAATCCTCTCAAAACTTTTTTATTGCATATTGGGGGGAGGACAAGTATATATGTAAATAAAAAACACTCTTCTGTTTTGATAGAATAAGAAAAAAGCACAATACAAAACTAGATTTATTGAAAAAGAGACACAGTTTTTGAAAACCACCTGGATTCCCTCCCCA
>NC_051386.1:35999084-36015911 GCF_015228065.2 Penaeus monodon | reverse complement strand
AGGAGGCCTCATTGTAGAAAGCAAAGAAATTATGAATGCAAAAATGCGTACTTTTCGGAAATGCGAGCCAAACCTCTATTTACGAAGATCAAAGATGCGATTTCGAATGCAGCCAAATTTCATATTACGAATCATAAAAGCGACTTTTCGGTGCCAATTTTCATATTTATATGAAAAAGAATACGAGTGTTCGATTATGCCCGCCATAAAAATTAGGAAAGAACAAGAAGCGCACACGGTTAACGACACAAAATTTACTCCACAATCCAAGTTGCCGTGACTGGGCGTGCCCTTCGGGCACTGCCCGAGGGAAGGGTTGATGGGGGCCCCCCAACACCCCCAGCAAACATTCTCTTCACCTCGATATGCACGGCAAGATAGAGCTTGAAACAGGTCTGTTTTTTTCACTTGTCTTACTAGTATATTTATTTACTTAGCCAAGGACCCCCCTCTTTTATCTCTTCTGCAGTGTAAAACAAAAGAAAAAAAACGAATATGATATGACAACGTACCTTACTGCGGAGGGTACAAATTAGCAGCGGCAAGGAGGAACCGATGCAGTCTTTGATTGGAATCTGGGATGTTCTTAATATCTAGTCTACAAATCGCACTACCACCTTTCACACTTTTTCAGTTAATAAAAGTCCATGATTCTGTAAAAAAAATGATAAGGTTTTCTGTTTTTCCTTGAAATTTAGAGTGGAAGTCTAATACATCACCATAGCACAGATGAACACATCGGTCATTGTCACTGACAAGAATGAAGCAGGTCACCGATGTATTCCAGAAATGTGCAGGTGTTAACTGCATACTCGAAATAGCTTAAGCATTGACTGCGTGGTTTGAGTAGTTAAGCAATCAAAAATCTTGTTAGGTTTGAGAAAATAACATGGAAACAATTTTTTTACGTAAAAAACGGCTTAAAAGCGAATATATTTGAACAGTAAGTAGATGGCCGTGTATATTTTCATCATTTGGAATATCATACTAAAACTTAAATGAGCAATTAAAATTTCTGATTAAACTGCCGCCTTCTGATTGGTCGTGACACTTGATGACGTAGTGTGCGCAGTACGACAGAAGACGGTGTGCGAGTTGCGCGGCAACTTATTCTTTCGCACCGACCGAGTGGACTTAACCGCTGGAGCGCCGAGTGGACTTCGGCTGTGAGCGGCGCTGTCCGTGACCTTTTCCCTTAATTTGTGGCGTTACCATTCGTGTCTGCATATTAGTTCCTGTACTGACGACTGTAACATTTTGTTCTCTACAGAATATCATCATCTTCAATTTGCCCTAGCTTAGTGCGTCCATACCGTAAAGATTAACCAAAGGCCCTGATAGTACTACACTAGTTACTTGTCTCATACCCCTTTAAGCTGCACTTAAAAAATCCTTAACCTCAATCGAAGAATTTTCCTTGAAATCCATCAATATGTTAATCTGCCAATTCATTGCTACACTTTGCCAAATGCCTTTTTGAAACTCCCTCTCTCCTCTCTTCTCTCTCTCTCTCTCTCCCCCTCTCTCTCTCTCTTCTTTTCTCTCTCTCTCTTCTCTCTCTCCTCTCTCTCTCTCTCTCTCTTCTTTTCTCTCTCTCTTTCTCTCTCTCTCTCTCTCTTCTTTTTCTATTTCAAGTATTTTTCCATGCGATAATGATCACAGTTTGTATACTTAATGACCATTACTTTTGGGTTTTTAAAATTCAGGTTCTGCTTATCATAGTTCTAATTAAAAATATCGTCTGGTCCTTTTCGCTTTTCTCTTGCCTAGTTCTTAGTAGAGCCTTTTTTATCGGAATCTGATGTTTCGATCTCATAAATAATGGTAACAATGTCTTTTTTTTTTTCTTTTTCTTACCTGGGGAATTAAATCGAATTAATCATAATCTATAATATCTGGTTGCGGTCGCTTTCTCTATCTCTCTCCCTGCACACACACACACACACACACACACACACACACACCACACCCCAAACACACACACGGTATCTTGAGTAAAGCTGATAGGAATTTTCAGTTTGATTTTCAAGGGCGCAGGCCGCACGTTCACTCTCACAATTCCCCCCCCCCCCGATTTCGTAAAAGTGATCAGAAGCTAAGTATTTTCTCCCCTATTCGTGGTAATTGTGTATTGCGTTTTGGGGCTCAATTACGAAGAACAGAAAAAAAAATTCTTTGTGGCAATGGTTAGAATATATATATTTTTTGTAACTGGATTATTTAATAAATTGTTAACCAGTAATTAAGTATGATAATCCTATGCTGCAGTCCAGCCAGTTAGCTTTTTAAAAACATAGGGAAAATAACCAACAAACAAATAATTATATTTACAATGAAATAAGGTATATACACATGAACATATGAACCTGTATAACGAGCAAAAGCATATATATGAAATCGCATATAACTGAATAATGGAAATTAAATTAAATGAATGAAAATCTAATGTGAGGACATTATCTATAAATATATTTGATGATAATTAATCAAAACGGAGTTGAAAATGAGTGGCCAGAGCTACCTTCTACTTTCAACGTAGCCTTTTATATTATCAGCGCGTCGGGCACACACGGCCAGACGACGACGCTACAATAATAATAAAAGAAAATAACTTCAGTAAATACGGGAAGTAAGTCAAAATAACTAAAACACAAATATCATTCATTTCTTAGGAAACATTTCGAAAATTTATTACTGCAGCTTCGGTGTATTTACATCAGGTAAAGATTCCTTAGCTCTTGCTCTACTAACTATGAAACTATGTTGCTTCACTCTGCCTCCCTTCCCTTGCAAAAGGTTTTTGACGCATCTCAACCGGTACCAGGATATTTGCTCTTCCTCAGGTACTTTATTCAAGTATATTGCTTTGACTCGCCCAGGCCATCCCACTGAACACTTGGATGGCCTACAGACAATTCATCAACAATTATTTTGATACATAAAATGGGGGATAGAAAGGATCTAAAAAAAAAAAAAAATACCGACCCATAAGCCTCCTTTCAGTTACAAACTGTTCACAAAAGTCACACAACTCGCAAACTCCCGACGGTCTGGTTCTAACCAGCCTAGAGAACACGCAAACTTCCGCAGTGGATTCTCAACAACAGACACATCCCCCACGCTCACCCAAGTAAGAAAAAAAATAAACGAAATAGGAAACCCTGTGTATGCATTCATCGATCACGAAAAGGCATTTGACTCTGTACAAATCCCAGCAGATCTAGAAGCTATTCGAAGACAGGCAGTAGAGGAGGTATATTGTAAAATATTGGAAGATATATACGAAAATGGGCCAGCATCCATCAAGCTCCACACGGAATACCACTTAAGAAAGGTGTTAGACAGGGGGATACCATCTCACCAAAACTGTTCACAGCTTGCCTTGAGGAAATATTCAAGAAGCTAGAATGGAACAGAAAGGGTATCAAAATAGGAGACGAATACCTAAACAACCTAAGATTTGCAGATGATATTGTTCTCTTCAGTGAATCTACAAATGAAATGCAGCAACTAATAAACGATCTGAATAGAGAAAGTCTGAAAGCCGGACTTAAGTTGAACAAGAAAAAGACTAATTGATTGATTATTAAAAAATATCTGCCGCATCATCAACTAAGGTCATTAGCGGCGAATACCTTAGATGGGAATGTAAAAATTTAAAAACATTAAAAATCTATCAAACAAATGTTTTATAAATAACAATAAATATTATATTAAAAAACAAAGCATAAATATTACGTTGTAAATGTATAAAATTATTGCATAAACATCAGGCACAATTAATTTAATTGAAAATATTAGCCTTTCTAAGGAAACTAATAAGACCTTCTATGTCACAATCCTCCTCAAAACATTTTTCATTGCATATGGAGGGTGAGGACAAGTATATATGTGAATAAAAAACACTCTTCTGTGTTGATAGAATGGAAGAAAAACGCACAATACAAACACTAGATTTATTGAAAATGAGACTACAGTTTCGAAATCCACCTGGATTCCATCCTCAGGTGAGAATGGAATCCAGGTGGAATTCGAAACTGTAGTCTCATTTTCAATAAATCTAGTTTTTGTATTGTTGGTTTTTCTTCCAAGTATATACGTCTTTAGTCTGAGAATCTTTCCAATACATGTGCGACTGTTAATGGCTCTGGGCATCCCTCACAAAGTGCTTCACTTTTAGCTCCATGAGTCAGTTTTGTACGCCTGATTCTTAGTTTTGTTAATACAACTTCTACTTTTCAGTCTGTATGGATGCTGGTTACCCAACTGCCATGGGTATCTCTAATTTCCCGCTGTTGGTTCAAGAGGTATGCCTCCATTGTTCCCTCCATTTATCATTTATCAAGTCGGTGTGTGAGAGAGGGAAACGGGCATCACAGGGCTGAGCGGCTGGATGTGATGAGTTTCAGCTCTTGACTGCTTGCAAGGCACTACGAGAGTCACAATATATTACAATAGAATGGTTCAAAAGATCTCTAGTCATCTTAACTGCTGCAAGGATGGCATGTAACTCTGCAGTGAAGATCGAGGCTGCCAAATGCAGTCTTCCTTCTCCTCATTGCTGTTCAGCCCACACCATCTTCAGATTTCGTACTAACTGTACATATTGCATCTGATCTTTTGTACACAAAAGTATGCTGAAGAAATCTCTCTCTGACTTCTGCTTTGGATCTCTCCCTTTCACAATTCCGACCAAATCTAGCTCAACTTGAATAGTGCAAGGGGGAATTGGGGAATTCCAACAGCCAGAATCTTAGTGAGATTTAAATTTAGATCTTCCACAAGATTCCTCATTCTCCTGCACCCCAAGACAGATGTGAAAGAACCCACAAAATACTAAGCGCTTTTGTAGGCTTCATCTTTAATTGTTGATGTGAGGTACCCATGTAAACCTTGAGTCAAAAATTAGACCCAATTATTTCACCTCTTGGACAAAATGCAGAGGGTTTGCTCCTAAATAGAGTGAACGATGGACCTTTTCTCGTTTGTGGAAATGCATAACCATGGTCTTACTTGGAGAAAATCTGATCCCATGGTATGTTGCCCACTGCACAACCTGATTTATTGCAGGCTGCATGTGTCCTTGCACATCCTGTACAATGTAAAGTCATCCACATGCAGATTGCATCAGACAGCACTAGGAACGACCTTTACGATGTCATTTATAGCAATGGCAAACAGAGTCACACTTAAGACACTCCCAGCTGATCTTCCAGGTCAGAATAACTGTTTCTCACCCGAACTCTAAACTTCCTGTTAACAAGGAAGTTTTGAAGGAAGGTACGTAATGCTCCTCTTAAACCAATGGCATACAGTTTCATTGGTATGACATGCTTTCAAGTAGTATCGTAAGCCTTTTCCAGGTCAAAGAAGACTGCTAACATGTGACGTCGCTGTGCGAAGGAATGCATCTGTGGTCGAACTCAATTTTCTAAACCCATATTGATATGGTGTCAGCACATTTTCCTTTTCTTGCAGCCATGTCAATATGAAGTTTACCATTTTCTTCGGCAGCTTGCAGATGCAACTGGTGAGTGAAATTGGTATGTAATTCCTTGGTGTGGAATTACATTTGCCCAGTTTAGGGACAGGAATGATTATAGCCTCTTGCCATGTGAATGGCACTGTGCCTATGGATCTTATTGAATAGGTCCAACAGGAACTTCTGGGAGCTCTCCAGTAAGTGACATATCATTTGGTATGGAATATTGTCACTTCCTGGGGGCACGGTAAAGCTGCAAAGCAGAGTCCATCTCAATGCGCAAAAATGGCACGTTGTATGGAAGTTCTGCTGCAGTCCTACTGAAGAACGACTTTGGGTGTCGTTCCTGTTTAGTCCAAAGAGTGGAGAATCGGGCAGTGTAAGATGCTCCATAGGATATTTCTGCCATGGATTTCGCTAGCTCATTTGTAACATCTTTTTTTGTCTGTGAGCATTATGCCATCTGTCTTCAGAGCAGGTGGTGACATGGATGTTCTCTTTCCAGTCATCTTACGCACCTTGTCCCATACCCATGCTAAGGGGTCCCAGGGTTAACTGAGGAGACATACTGCATCCATGAAGTCGACCTAGCCTCCTTAAGCACTCGCCTGGCCAGGCGTCGTTTCAACTGTCTTAATGCAGCTTTTCTTGCTCTGACAGCTTGTTGGTATACATCAGACCACCATGGTACTGGGGGGCCAATAGTACGGGCCCGCTTTTTTTGGAAGGGTGCTTCTTTTGCAAGGTGAATTCGTGATGTGAATTGAATGACTAACACACACAACACACATATGTGTATATATTGTGTGTGTTATATATATATGTATATAATATATTATTATATATATATATATATATATATAAAGAGATATATAATAATAAATATATATATGTATTATGTATGTATGTATGTAGTATGTACGTAGTATGTATATATATATATATATATATTTTAATATATATATATATTATAATATATTTTATATACATACATATAATTTATATGTGGTGTTTCTATTAATATATATTCACTTAATGGTATGAAAAAATATCCTTTCAGTCCAAGTGATTACATATATAATGAATCTAAGAAATATCATTAGTAAAAATATACAACCTAATAATTTGGTATTTAGAAAGATATAACCGTAATCTTCCATAACACATTTTAGAAATGAAAAAATAGTACATCTAATTTAATAAGGAAATTTTTGTTCCTTCCTGCTCGGTGGATGGTTGAAAAAAAGAATCAGCTGCAGGAAGGGTTTTAAACAAGGATATTCTAAGTATGAGAGCAAATCCTAATAATGCCGTAAGACTAACCCAGTCCAAATTACTGCTATGTGCACTTTAAAAATTAACCCTTGTTTTAGTGTTCTAGGTTAATTCTAACACACGCAAACGTACTGGAGTACATATATTCATCCCTCTTTCCCTCTCTCTCTTCTCTCTCCTCTCTCTCTATGATAATGATGGTGATAACGATGATCATGATGAAGATGCGGAGCCGATGGTTACGATGTTTCCACCCAATTCTTGTATTTACATCGAATATGGTTTTGTTTGTGTAGATTCCCTAATTTTCCCGTCTTAAAGGTAAGAATTTCTCCAAACTCAGGAGACTGTGTTTGTGAATAAAACATGCTGCAGTAAAACTCTTTATCCTTACTCAGGCACACAAAAGAATTGAATTCCATAACTTAACTTTGAGGAGAAATTACAATATATTTTACATCGTAGCAAATGTCTTTGGTTACCGTGACTCAAAACTTGGACGTTTCATCATTATATAAGTTTCCTTTATGAAGACATTCATTTCGACAAATGTAGAAAGTATATGTCCACAGCTCCTGAGACATACCTGACTGCTTTCTAAATATTTTCATTAAAAGTACTATATTCTGATGTTATAGGCGCAATCGGTAAATCTAAAGAAGATATACATAAAATATATATATATATATATATATATATATATATATATAAAATATATATATATATATATATATTATGTGGTGTGTGTGTGTGTGTGTTTTTGTGTGTGTGTGTGTGTGTGTGGCGGGTGTGTGTGTGTGTGTGTGTGGCGTGTGTGTGTGTGGTGTGTGTGTGGCGGGCGCGCGTGTGTGTGTGTGTGTGTGTGTGTGTGTGTGTGTGTGCCCCATGCATATTTATACATATTTAAATAGTGTATATAAAATGTTTGGTGTGTGTGTGTGTGTGTGTGTGTATATATATATATATATATATATTATATTATAATATATAATATATATACAACTATTATATACAATATATATGTACATATATAAATATACATATACTATATGCACATATTATATAAAATTATATATATAATATATATATATATATTATATATATATATATATACATATATAATGTAAATATAATATATATATATTTTATATATGATGTTATTTTAGATATATAATAAAGATTAATAATAGATATATATATATAGATATAATAATATATTATATTATATACCCACCATTATTATAGTTAGTTATTTATAAATATAAATAATAATATAGAATATATAATATATGAAATTATTATAGATATAAATTATCCATTAAAAATAAAAAAATAATATATAAATAGTATAAATTAAAATAGTATATAATATATTTTTAGATTAATTTTTTGAACTGCATCCATGTGGGGGTGTGGTGGGGGTGGGTGTGGGGGTTTGTTGTTTGGGGTGTGGTGTGGACAATATTCATTAAATTAAAAAATAATAATATAATATATAAATATATAATATGTGGTGGTGTGGGTTTGGGGGTCTGGGGGTGTGTGTGTGGTTATTAAAATTTAAATATAATAAATATATAATATAATAATTATAATAATATATTATTATAACACAAGATTACATATATTAATATAATAATATATAGATATATATTAATAAAAATATATATATATATATAATAAAAATTAATATATAATAATATAAGTAAATAAAATTTTAATATATAAAAAAATTTAAAAATTTCACTATATACTCACCAAAAACACACTTTAGTATAATATAAAAAAATTTTTTTATTTAAAATAATATATAATATATTATATTATATTTTTATATATATTATATATATATATAATATATATATATATATCGTTTTCCCAGCACTTACCACTTGCCCCATACCCAGCTAAAGGGGCCCCAGATTTTACCGGGGATTGATTGATTGATTTTAAAATTATCTGCCGCTTTAACCCTAAGGATTACGGCAAAAAACTTGTTAGATAGAAATACAAAAATTTTTAAACTTAGAAATCTATAAATAAGTTCTTAAAAATAACAATAAATTTTTTAAAAATCAAAGGATAAATTTATGCTCAAAGTGTAAAAAATTTTGATATTAATTTATGCAAATTAAATTTTTTTAAGGAACTATAAGACTTTCTATGCCCAAAACCCTCCCCCAATATTTTTTCAGTGTATAGGGGAGAAAAATACATAGTCTTTGGCTGAGAATTTTTGCAACATTTTTCCTTTACTTGGCGGCCGTTAATGGCACTTGGTCCCTCACAAAAGTGTTATTTTTTACCCATCATGGGCCCAAAGAGTCAGTCTTGTTCCCCAATTCTTGTCTTTTTAAATAAAACTTTATTTTTCGGTTGGGATGGTGCGGGTCACCCAACTCCCAAAGGTCATCTCAAATTTCTCGCTTTTGTTTCTGGAGGATGCCTCCATTTTCCCCCATCTACACGAAGAAAAATCCTATTTTTGGGTTTTCAGGTCGGTGTGGGGGAGGGGAAAAAACAATTTTGGGGGTTTGAGTGGCAGCTGCCGGGGCCTTCTGATCAGCCGCTCTTCCCACTGATACCAAATGTGCGGGCCCCCCAAACCAGAGTTATCTTTTTTACGTGTTGACATTAGTGCAACCAAATTTTAAACCCCCTCCTATTTGGATGTGATAGTTTTTGATTTTTCAAGCATTAGAAGTCACAATATTTACAAAAAAAGGGTTCATAAGATCTCTAGTCTTTTAAACTGCTGCAAGGATGGCATGTAACTCTGGGGTGAAGATCGAGCTGCTAGAGAAAAGACTCCCAATCTTCCTTCTGTTTTACTGCTGTAAACCACACCATTTTTCAGACTTGAACCTCTGTTATATTGCATCTGACCCTTTGGTATTAAAAATGTGCTGAAAAAATCTCTCTCTGACTTCGCTTCAGATCTCCCCAAATTCCCCCAATTCCGCCCAAATCCGCTCATTATTACCCAAAGGGGGGAAATTTGGGGGAATTCCAACACCCGAACCTTATAAATTTTTACTTTTAGATTTTCCCAAAAGTTTCCCCATTCTCCTCCCATGGGTTTGGGCTACCCTAAGGGGGTTGAAAACCAATCGGGATGTAGAAACCCCCAGAATCCTTTAAAATCTCTTATAAATTGGGTTCATTTATCCCTGAAATGAAGGAGGTGTTCTCCACCCCAGCATACAGGGACTCCACAGGTGAGACCTAAAAATCCCATACAGATTCTGAGAGCTTCAGTAAAAACGAGTCCACATCCGGGAACAGGGGGATTTGCAGATGAAACCTCAATCCATGTCAACTTATTACAATAAGCGCTCGGAAATGCCGGGAAAGCATTGTGGGGTCAACCCCAAGACAAATTGAAAAAACACACACAAATAGGTTTTTTGTAGCCTTCATTTTTAAACTTTTTTGATTGACTACCCAGTAAGAAATGAAATACTTCCCCTCTTGGAAAAATTGCTTTGGGTTTTGCTCCTAAATAGGGGAAGGAGGGAAAAATTTTTCCTTTTTTGGGAAACCCTGGTCTTCTTGGAAAAAAAACCCATTTATCTCCCCATGACAACTGATTTATTGCAGTTGCATGTGCCCTTTCAGTACGTGAAAAGTCATCCATACGATTAATGGACATGTCATTTTTTGCAAAGGCAAAAAGGGTCCACTTAAAAACCCACTTGGGACCCCTTGCTATCTTCAGGTTAGAGAAAAGTTTTTCACCCCAAAATCTAAAAATTCCTGTCAGCAAGGAACTTTTTTATGAAGGTGGTAAAGCTCCCCAACCATTTTATCAGCTTATGAGTATCCTGTTTCCAATATAACATAAGTCTTTTCAAATCAAAGGAATCTATCAGTGACTCACTGTGCAAGGGAAATTTTGTATACATTTTTATCCTCTAAAGGGATCTTTTCGATCTCAATTTTTTAAAGCCATACTGTATGGGGTCAACACGTTTTTTCCCTTTTTAGCAGCCATGCATCCTGAAGTTTACATTTTTTTCTACAGCTTCAGATGCAGTGGGGAGAGAAATTTGGGCTGTATTTCCTGGGGTTGGAAGCTCTTTGCCAGGTTTACAAAAAGGAACATTTACCTCTTTTTTATTGGTGGGATTGTGCCCTCCCAAGATCCTTGAAAAGCCAAAAAGAATTCGGGGGGCTCTCTGGTAAGTGGTACATTGGGATGGATTCGTCACTTTCCCCGGGGGGTCTTTGAGAAGAGCTTAAAGCAGGTCCATCTCCCTTGCACAAAAATGGCAAGTTTTATGCAGTCCTACTGAAGATGAATGGGGGGGGCGTTCCGTTCAGCCCAAAGTGTGGAGAATCGGGGGGTGAGATGCTCCCGAGGGATCTCTGCCTGGATTTAGCTCTCTTTGGAATTTTTTTTTTTTTTCTGTATGATTATCCATCATCTTCAAAACGGATGACAGTTATGTGCTTTTCCCCAAAACTTATGAACCTTTTCCCATACCCCTGCTAAGGGGGTCCCCGATTTTAAACGGAGACATACTTTCTCCATAAGTCCTCCCGGCCCCCTTTAACACTCGCCCCGGTCTTTGGGTTGGGATTTGTATGATCAGGTTTTCTCCCGGGGGGCCGTTTTAAAGCCTTAAAGCGCACCTTGCTTGACAGTTTTTGGGATTCCTCAACCACCATGGTACCCGAGGTCGACGGTAAACCCCCTACTTTTAGGAAAGGTGCTTCTGTTGTGTATTTTGTGATGTAAGTGTTACCCATCTTGAAACCCTTAAAAAACATTCACGTCCATGCAATACTGCAATTTATCTAAAAAAAATTCCCCTTGCATTTTCAAATCGCTATCTCTGCATCCATTGGGTGGAAAACCCTTTACCCTTCCAAAAGTCGGAAATGGTCCTTTCATGTAAGTTTCCATTCTGCCCAGTGAAATTCTCTTTGAATCAAGGAACCAATGAAGGTCTATTTTGGGAAATGTCCCGTTTTATGGAAATGTGTGGGGGTGTCACTGTTCGTAAAAAATGCATCTACCTTAAGAAAAAGGACTCCAAGCCCCTTTCCCCGAGGGGAGCACAAAATTCTCCCAAAAGGGGATGCCGACCATTGAAATTTCCCAAGAGTAAAATGGATGTGCAACTACCAAAAAGATCTTCTAAAAAATCTATGTTTAGAGTGGGGAAGGTAGATAGATGCAACAGTGTAATGTCAATTAAAGCCCTTTCTCACGTCTTTCCCCGCAGTGTTTTCTGCAGGTGGATGGCCCGGGGAAAGGGATAATCCTGATGTACCAATACGCTACTCTTCCAGAGCCATTATCAAAAATCCATATGGGCTTGATTTGGAATCCCATAAACTCTTTTAGGGATACAAAAAAATGTGTTTTCAGAGGTATATTGTTGCAGTTCTTCCCTTTTGCATGAAATTTCCCCGACAGTTCATTGGATTTGGGTATCTAGTTCTTTAAACTATTTTCAAAGTGTTTAGCAGCACCTGTGGTCAGGTTTTCCCCCACCTTTGGCTGTCCCTTTCCGAATATTGGGAGAAACTTTTTAGGGTTGTTTACCCATGGAACTATTTCCCTGGGGAACAGGCCCCCGGGTTTTTTTCCTGGGTAAAGGAGGACCCCGAGCTTTTGCTTCAGGGGCATTTCCTACAGTAAGGCCCTTTGGGTGTGGGGCAGCTGAGTGTCCCGTTTAGGCCCCTTTGGAGCCCTGCCTGACGGCTCCAAAGACCCCATTTTAAAATGATTCTTTTGAACAGGATCAGGCTTCCTTTGCCTGGGCAAAGGACGTACCTGAGCCTTTGCTTCAGTGGCATTCTGCCTAGAAGCAGAGGCACCTGTGGATGTGGTGGCAGCTGGAGCTGTCACTGTTGAAGCATCTTCTTGATGACCTGTTGTACCACACTTTACACATACTCTTGGTTGTCTGTTCCAAACCATCAACTTTCTTCTTAAATCATTTTACTACCACTACATAAAAATTCTCTAGTTCCTCTAACAGTTTTTCCTGAGAATACCTCATTAGGTCTCGGGAAAAGACAATTCCTTTACATTGATTGAGGGTTTTGTGAGGAGAACATAAAACTTGAGCCCCAAGGATGTCACATATCGCACACAGGACACTTACTGTCTCTATGATGTACGTCTCCCCGGGCCTTGGCTCAGGCCCTTTTTGTAATGGACCAAAGTTACCGCTGGGTTGTTTTTTTAAACTGCCTTATGCAGCTTTTTGCTCTGACTGCTGTTTGGCAATCATCAGACCACTTTTTTGGGAATGGATGCTTCTGCTGCAAGGTGAATTCATGATGTGAAGTAATTAACAGCATCTTGAACACAGCGGAAATCTTTCACAGATCCTTGCAATACTGCAGTTGATCTAAAAAGATTCCAGTCCGCATGTTCAAGTCACCATCTCTACACTCCATTGGCTTCCATGTAAGTCTTCCAAGACCTGCCAAGTGAAATTCAACGGTGAATCAAATGAGCATATTGATAGGTCTCTTTTGGAAAATGTCCCAGATTCAATTTGGAAACGTGTGGGAGTGTCATTGTTCAGTAACTCTTCATCTACTCTTAAGAACAGAACAAGAACTCCAAGGCTCTTCCTCGAGGGTTTGCACCTCCCCAGAGGTGATGCCGACCATTGAAATCTCCCAAGAGTAGCAGTGGATGTGGCAACTGCCCAAGAAGATCTTCCAAACTATCTATGTTGAGATTATGTGGAGGTAGGTAGATGGATGCAATAGCATAAGTTCAAGCCTATTCTCACAGCCTTCACCTGCAGTGTTGTCTGCAGTTGGATGGCCTGGAAGGGAATATCCTGATATCCCATTAATGCTACTCCTCCATGGGGCCCATTATCAATGGTCCCATAATGGGCTTGAACTTAGAATCCTCTCAGGGAAATGGGGCAATTTTTCCGGGTCATAATCTCTTGTAGGTATACGTAAATTGGGTTATATGAAGCTATCTGATGTTGCAGCTCTTCCTATTTTGCATGAAGTCCCTGGCAGATCCAATGGGTATCCAATTCTTCAGATTACCTCTTCATAAGGTGTTTGGCAGCACCTTTGGTCAAGGTTTGCCCCACACCTTTAAGCTATCACTCTCCAGGAACTTGGGAGTATCTTTTGAAGGGTTGTTTTACCTGTGAAACTAGTTTCCACAGGATTCTTTGGACAGGCTCATGATTTCTTTGCCTGGACATAAAAAGTCTCATTCTGAGAGGTCTTTTGAACAAGCAGCGGAGGCCCCTGTGGATCTGGTGGCAGCTGGAGCTGTCACCACCGTTAAAGCCTCTAAAGCCATGACTGATTGCTCCCAAAGACATGTCTTTGGGAGGAGGAGTCTCCTTAATAGACCCCTCACTACTACTCCATTTCTGGTGGAACAACTTACCAGAGACAGTTTTAGCAGTTGGGGACTGAGGCTTAAAGGACGTGGCAGAGTGTGTAGTGCAACAGGCACTGGAGGGCAAGGGTTGGCAGGAAGGAGGATGGACTAGAACTAAAGCAAAGGACCTACGTATCTGTGCAAACAGCACATCGCTTTGCCTCTGGAAAACCAACTTTCTCCTTGCACCTTACTACCAATACTTTTTTTTTCAAATTTGTACCTCTTACATTGCTTTGAAGAAGCTTCATGAACTTCTTTGCATTGGTATCAGTATATTTAGCCTGGACAGTTGTCTTCCCCTTGATTACCTGTTGTACCACATTTTACACACACTCATTGTTGTCCATTTTACTTCAAATGGCTAGAGTTGGCTCCATGCCCATAACCCTGGCAGTGCAAGCACCGCTTTACCTTGAGGTGGTACCTTGCCAACTTAGTTGATTCTGGAAGGACTACAGTTTCAAAGTTAAAACGTTTTACTGCCACTACAATAAATTTCTTTAGTTCCTCTAACCGTTTCTCCTCTGAATATCTCATCAGGTCTCGGAAAAAGACAATTCTCTTAATCTGATTGAGTGTTTTGTGAGGAGAACATGAAACTTGAGCCCCATGAATGTCACATCTGGTGACGAAACTTCAACTATCAGGCTACCATCTCACTGTTGGGTGATGCAAGATCATGTTGACACACCTCAACTATTTTCTGATGTACTTCAAGATCCATGATTGATACACTATTAATGGTCTGCATTACTAAGTACTTACAATATGAGATACTTCCATATTTACCAGGTAAGATTTCCTTAATGGATTGAAGAAGACTTCTCCTAACCTGTTTAGGAGCCCAAGAACCATTATGATTCCCGTTCTTGCCCTTTAGAAGATGGAAAGGTTCCAGAGTGACATGTGACATTCCAGAGGGAATGGCCAGGGGATTGCATAGGTCGTCAGGGAGAGAGCTAGGTCTTTGTAAATTTGCAGTAATCATAGACATTAGAATTCATTTCCTCACCCCCCCCCCCAACCCACCATGGAGGCTAACGAGGGGAAGCTATAGGTTGGGCTCAAAATCTCCCAACAGCCACAGCGGTAGTGAGGAAATAAATGCAGCCACTATTACAGTACTGATGGAAGTTGCAGGACCTATGCGCTACCAACTGAACAGTGCCTGCTTGACTCTAGCCATATTTGACCAGCTGATTGACTTGACTGGGCCTTGATCAAGCCACCCGCCTAACCATAATAGAGGATCAAAGAAGTGTGTTGCTAGCTGCAGGCCACAACGTGCAGCATTGCTCAACTTCCAGGACTCCTGTATCTCTTGGTAATACGGGATGCCATGCATGGCAAATACACATGGTTGAGTTTTCCCTAGTCCAAGATGGAATGAACTAGAGGTGGGTGCACCAGGAAGCTATTTTGTCTCATCCCTCACTGGTGACCCCTCCAGTATGGGTAGCCCTCTGGTCTGGCTCACCAGATCACTGGAACCTCAAGCCCCTCCACCGCGGCCAGGTGGCTATCATTAGGGGGACCTTTAAGCGGGAAACCCTGTCAGCTGTTGAGGAGTGCCTTGGGGTCCGACCTCGGCAAAGGAGGTGTGTTGTCTCAGAAGAGACACTGAACACTATAGAGGTGAATCATGCTGCCAGACTGGATGGGAACCATGTATTGCACAAGGAGCTGTCTTGCTCTGCAATGGCCTCTTTGAAAATGGACCAAGAAAGGTATGGTACAGGCATCGTGGAGGAGTTGGAAGTCTTTTTACCCAAAATGTCCTTCAACCTGCTTTCCTAGCCATCTCTCAATTGGACTCTGCGATGGCAGAGTATGATTGGGTTGTGTTGGAGCCAGTGAGTACTTTGAGCAACTGTATAAGGTAGAACCCCAGCCAACTCCACATTGGCTGGCACACAACCACTAGTGGTAGGTCCACCAATTAGTGAGGCACCACCTCCCACCGAAGAGATGAGAAGGGTGATCTCTAGGCTGAAGAAAGGTTGCTGGTGTCTGTGGGATTGTGCGAGTTGTGCTGGTGGGTGGGTGGGAAGCCATGATCTGTGGCTTGCATGCAGTCCTGTCTGCTGTATTGGAGACTGGTACCATATCTGCTGACTGGAAAAGGGCTTGGTCATCCCTATCTGGAAAGGGAAGGGGACCAAATGGACTGTGGCAATACAGAGGTATTACCTTGCTCAGCGTACCAGGCAAGGTCCTCACTCATGTACTCTTGGTGCGAGTGTGTGTCCACCTTTTGCGAGCACAGAGACTGAGTAGTATTTTTGCACTCAAGAAGTCAACTGTAGACTGTGCCTTAGCACTTCATGTCCTTGTGGAATGCCAACTTAAGTTTCAACAAGGTTGATCTGAAGAAGAATTCGACTCAGTTCACCAGGAGAGTCTCTGGAGCCTACTTGGTGTCTGTGGGATCCCCCTGGGATTATTGGTTTGCTGTCTGGCCTGAATACAGATACCGAGAGTGCTGTTTAAGTGTGGGGGTGGGGGCATCTATTTTTTTCCCGGTATCTGCCGAGGTGAGGCAGGGATGTGTCCTGGCCCCAACCCTTTTCAATACTTGTATGGACTGGATACTTGGCTGGTGCAGGACTATAGTCCCAGTGGGCATCAATTGGTAATTTCAAGGTTACCGATCTTGACTTTGCCGATGACGTAGTGATACTAA
>NC_051386.1:35996835-35998984 GCF_015228065.2 Penaeus monodon | reverse complement strand
TGGATTAAAGTACAGATCATTTACACTATTTGGGGTTTAACATAAACTTTTTAATTTTAGTTCCTCTACAGTTTTCTGAGAATACCTCATTAGGTGGAAAGACAATTCCTTTACATTGATTGATGGTTTTGTGAGGAGAACATGGAACTTGAGCCCCAAGGATGTCACATATCGCACACAGGACACTTACTGTCTCTATGATGTACGTCTCCCCTGGCCTTGGCTCAGGTCCTTTTGTAATGGACCAAAGTTACATCGCTGGGTTGTTTCTTTAACTGCCTTAATGCAGCTTTTCTTGCTCTGACTGCTTGTTGGCAATCATCAGACCACTTTTTTGGGAATGGATGCTTCTGCTGCAAGGTGAATTCATTATGTTAAGTAATTAACAGCATCTTGAACACAGCGAAAATCTTTCACAGATCCTTGCAATACTGCAGTTGATCTAAAAAGATTCCAGTCCGCATGTTCAAGTCACCATCTCTACACTCCATTGGCTTCCATGTAAGTCTTCCAAGACCTGCCAAGTGAAATTCAACTGTGAATCAGATGAGCATATTAATAGGTCTCTTTTGGAAAATGTCCCAGATTCAATTTGGAAACGTGTGGGAGTGTCATTGTTCAGTAACTCTTCATCTACTCTTAAGAACAGAACAAGGACTCCAAGGCCCTTCCTCGAGGGTTGCACCTCCCCAGAGGTGATGCCGACCATTGAAATCTCCCAAGAGTAGCAGTGGATGTGGCAACTGCCCAAGAAGATCTTCCAAACTATCTATGTTGAGATTATGTGGAGGTAGGTAGATGGATGCAATAGCATAAGTTCAAGCCTATTCTCACAGCCTTCACCTGCAGTGTTGTCTGCAGTTGGATGGCCTGGAAGGGAATATCCTGATATCCCATTAATGCTACTCCTCCATGGGGTCCATTATCAAAGGTCCCATAATGGGCTTGAACTTAGAATCCTCTCAGGGAAATGGGACGATTTTTCTTGGTCATAATCTCTTGTCGGTATACGTAAATTGGGTTATATGAAGCTATCTGATGTTGCAGCTCTTCCTATTTTGCATGAAGTCCCTGGCAGATCCAATGGGTATCCAATTCTTCAGATTACCTCTTCATAAGGTGTTTGGCAGCACCTTTGGTCAAGGTTTTGCCCCACACCTTTAAGCTATCACTCTCCAGGAACTTGGGAGTATCTTTTGAAGGGTTGTTTTACCTGTGAAACTAGTTTCCACAGGATTCTTTGGACAGGCTCATGATTTCTTTGCCTGGACATAAAAAGTCTCATTCTGAGAGGTCTTTTGAACAAGCAGCGGAGGCCCCTGTGGATCTGGTGGCAGCTGGAGCTGTCACCACCGTTAAAGCCTCTAAAGCCATGACTGATTGCTCCCAAAGACATGTCTTTGGGAGGAGGAGTCTCCTTAATAGACCCCTCACTACTACTCCATTTCTGGTGGAACAACTTACCAGAGACAGTTTTAGCAGTTGGGGACTGAGGCTTAAAGGACGTGGCAGAGTGTGTAGTGCAACAGGCACTGGAGGGCAAGGGTTGGCAGGAAGGAGGATGGACTAGAACTAAAGCAAAGGACCTACGTATCTGTGCAAACAGCACATCGCTTTGCCTCTGGAAAACCAACTTTCTCCTTGCACCTTACTACCAATACTTTTTTTTTCAAATTTGTACCTCTTACATTGCTTTGAAGAAGCTTCATGAACTTCTTTGCATTGGTATCAGTATATTTAGCCTGGACAGTTGTCTTCCCCTTGATTACCTGTTGTACCACATTTTACACACACTCATTGTTGTCCATTTTACTTCAAATGGCTAGAGTTGGCTCCATGCCCATAACCCTGGCAGTGCAAGCACCGCTTTACCTTGAGGTGGTACCTTGCCAACTTAGTTGATTCTGGAAGGACTACAGTTTCAAAGTTAAAACGTTTTACTGCCACTACAATAAATTTCTTTAGTTCCTCTAACCGTTTCCCTAATTCATCAGGTCTCGGAAAAAGACAATTCTCTTAATCTGATTGAGTGTTTTGTGAGGAGAACATGAAACTTGAGCCCCATGAATGTCACATCTGGTGACGAAACTTCAACTATCAGGCTACCATCTCACTGTTGGGTGATGCAAGATCATGTTGACACACCTCA
>NC_051386.1:35944335-35989335 GCF_015228065.2 Penaeus monodon | reverse complement strand
AGAGATCACCCTTCTCATCTCCCTTTGGTGGTTTGGGGGGTGGTGCCTCACTAAAATTTGGGGGAAACCCACCACTAGTGGGTTTTGTGCCAGCCCCAAATTTGGAAATTTTGGGTGGGGTTCCCACCTTAAAGTTGCCAAAGTACTTTATTGGGGTCCAACACAACCCAACAACCCCCCGCCCTCGCAGAGTTCCCAAATTTAAGATTGGGTTGGGAAAACAGGGTTTTAAGGCCCTTTTTGGGTAAAAAGACCCTTTCCCCAAATCCTCCCCCAAAAGCCTTACCAACCCTTTTTTTGGGCCATTTTCAAAACGGCCCTTGCAGAGCAAGACAGCTTTCCCTTTTGCCCCTACATGGTTTCCCCTCCCCGTCTTTGGCCCGCATGATTCACCTTTTATGTGTTTTTTTTAAGGGGTCCTTTTTTCTGAGACAAAACCCCCCTTCCTTTTCCCGGAAGGTCGGACCCAAAGGCACCCTCAACAGCTGACAGGGTTTTTCCCCTTAAAAAGGGCCCCCTAAGATAGCCACCTGCCCGCGGTGGAGGGCCTTTGGGGGTTCCAGTGATCTGGTGGGCCCGACCAGAGGGCTCCCATAACTGGGAAGGGGGCACCAGTGAGGGATGAGACAAAAATAGCTTCCCGGTTCCACCCACCCCCCTGGTTTATTCCATTTGGACCAGGGGAAAAATCAACCCTGGGTTTTTTGGCCCCGGGATGGCTCCCTATTTCCAAAAGGGCCCGGAGTCCGGGGTTGAGAAAAGCTGCACGTTTTTGGCTGCGTAAAACCCAAAACACGTCTTTTATCCTCTATTTTGGTTTGGCGGGGGGCTTGATCAAGGCCCATCCCAAATCAAACAGCTGGTCAAAAAATGGCTAGAGTCAAGAGGGGACTGTTCAGTTGGCTAGCGCAAAGGCCTGCAACTTCCACAGTACTGGGAATAAGGTCTTTTTTTTTTTTATTTTTTTTTCCCAATAAAACCCCTGGGCTGTTGGGAGAAATTTTTTAAGCCCCAACCTATAGCTTCCCCCCGTTTTGCCTTTCCCTGGTGGGGTGGGGGGGGGGGGTGAGGGAAATGAATTCTTTTAAAGTTTTATATTACCTGCAAATTTTCAAAAAACCCAGCTCTCCCCCCCTGACGACCTATGCAAACCCCGGCCCCTTCCCTCTGGAATGTCACATGTCCTCTGGAACCTTTCCATCTTCTTTAAAGGGGGAAGAACGGGAATCTAATGGTTTTGGGCCCCCTAAAAAGGTTAAAGGGGAAAAGGCCCTTTTTCAATCCCCTTAAAGGAAAAACTTAAACCGGTAAATATGGAAAATATCCATATTTAATTTCTTAATGCAACCCTTATTGTATCAAACATCGGGGGGTCTTGAAAGTACATCAGAAAATAGTTGAGGGGGTGTCAACATTTATTTTGCCCACCCCAAAAGTGAGTGGTAGCCTTTATAGTTTAAGTTTGTACAGATGGACATTCCTGGGGCTCAAAATTTCTGTTTCTCCCCCACAAAACCCCTTTAACAGATTAAGAGAATTGTCTTTTTCCCAGACCTGGGAAAAGAAGGGGAAAGGTTTTGAGGAACTAAAGAAATTTATTTTGAGTGGCAGTAAAAAGTTTTTAACTTTGGAAAATGAGTCCTTCCAGAATCAACTAAGTTGGCAAGGTACCACCTCCCAAATTTTAAAAAGGTGCTTGCACTGCCCCAGGGTTATTTGGGGGGTTTTGGGGCCAACCCTTGCCATTTAAGTAAAAAGGAAAAACCAAAGGTGTTGTTAAAAAGTGGGGGACAACAGGGAACCAAAGGGGAAGAAAACTGTTCCAGGCTAAATATACTGATACCCAAAGCAAAGAAGTTTAGAACTTCTTCAAAGCAAAGGGAAAGGTTAAAAAAATTTTTTAAAAAAAAGTATTGGGGAGTAAGGTGCAAGGAGAAAGTTGGTTTTTTCCCGAAGGGAAAACGATTTTGCCCCCGTTTGGCCCCAGATACGTAGGGGCCCCTTTTTTTTTGGGGTTTTCCAGTCCATCCTTCCTTTCCCGCCAACCCTTGCCCCCCGGGGCCTTTTGCACACACACTCTGCCCCGTCCCCTTTTAAACCCCAGTCCCCCAAATGCTAAAATGTCTCTGGTAAGTTTTTCCCCACCCGAAATGGAAAATAAATAGTGGGGGTTTTAAATTTAAAGGGACTCCTCCTCCCAAAGACAAAGGCCCCTTTTTGGGGGGGGGAATCATCATGGCCTTTTTTGAGGCTTTAACCCGGGGGTAAAGGGTCCACTGCCCCACCCGATCCCCCAGGGGCCTCCCCTGCTTGTTTTAAAAAACCCCCTTCTTTTTTTGTCCCCGCAAAGAAATCATTTACCTGTCCAAAAAAATCCTGGGGTTTTTGGGAAACCCAGTTTTCCCCAGGTAAAACAACCCTTCAAAAGATACTCCCAAATTCCTCGGAGGTGTTAACTTAAAGGTGTGGGGCAAACCTTGACCCAAAAGGGGGGCCCAAACCCAAAAACCCCTTATGAAAAGGGAATTTGAAGAATTTTGGGTCCCCCCTTGGATCCCGCCCGGGACCCTTTACAAAAAAGGAAAAAAGCTGCCCCAAAAAAAAAAAAAATTCCTTAAATAACCCAATTTTCGTATACCCCACAAGAGATTTGACCCAAAAAATTGCCCATTTCCCCGGAGGATTCTAATTTTAAGCCCCTTTTTTTGGGGCCTTTTATAAAGGGCCCCATGGAGGAAATGCATTAATGGGATTCAAGGTAAATTCCCTTCCAGGCCTCCAACTTGCAGAAAACATGCCCGGTGAACCCCGGGGAGAATAGGCTTGAACTTTCCCTATTTTCCCTTCCCTCTACCTTTCCCCCACATAATTTTCCCAAAAATAAATAGTTTTTGGAAAAATTTCTTGGGCCAGTTTGCACACCACTGCTACCTTGGGGGATTTCAATGGTCGGCCATCAAACCCCTGGGGAGGTGCAACCCTTTGAGGGAAAAGGGGCCCCTTTGGAAATTCCCCTTTTTTCCTTCTTAAAAAATAAAATGGAAGAGTTACTGAAAAAAAAGACCTCCCCACGTTTTCCCAAAATTTAAACTGGGAAATTTCCCAAAGAGACCTTTTTTAATTGCTCAATTGATTCACCGTTGAAATTTCCCCTTGCCGGTTTTTGGAAGAACTTACAAGCGCCAAAAGTAAAAAGGTAGAGATGGTTTTAAATTGAAAAATTGGGGGACTGGAATTTTTTAGATCCCAAAGGGGAAATAAATTTCAAAAAATTGTGAAAGAAATTTTCCGCCCCGGTTCAAGAGCTGTTTTAAAACTTAAAATATGAATTTACCCTTGCAGCCCGGGAAACATCCATTTCCCCAAAAAAGTGGTCGATATTGCCAACAACAGTCAAGCAAGAAAAACTTTCATTAAGGCAGTTAAAAAACAAACCCCGCGATGTAACTTTGGTCCATTAAAAAAAGGACCGACCCCCAAAGGGGGGGAGCGTTTCATCATAAAGGGACGTAAGTTTCCGGGGTGGGGATATGTTCCTTCGGGCCCCCCTCTTATAGTTTTCCTCCCAAAATAACTTAAACCAATTGCCCTTTTGAGACCAAGATACCAAAAAAATCTTTAAAACCAAGAATTTTTTTTGGAAAAAATTAAAAAAAATTTAGCGTTTTTCCCAAAAACAACCCTAAATGGAAATCCTTTGGGGGCCCGGGTTTAAAAAAACCCTTCAAAACCATCCAAAAAGCCCCAAATTGCCCGGGACCTAATGGGTTTCAGGAAAAATGCCCCGAAGGAAAGGAATTTTTTTTTTAGACCTTTGCCCCCAAAAAAGGAAAAATTTTTTTTAAAAAAACCAAAAATTTTAAAATGGGCGTTTATCCCCAGGAAGGGGTGGGGGCCCCCTCAAGGGGACAAAACTTCCCGCTGCCACCCACATCCCCAAAGGGGCCCCCTCTTGCTTTGGGAGAATCCCCTGAAGCAAAAAACTCAGGTTCCGTCCTTTCCCCGGCCCAAAAAAACCGGGCCTGTTCAAAGGGAAAAAATTTTAAAACCCCCAAAAAAATTTTCCCTTTTTGGAAAGGGGGTCAAAAGGGGGGGGCCCAGGGGGCCCCACCGGGACGGCCCCCCCCTCCCCCCTTTTGGGAATATTATATAAAATTTGAGGGGTAGATATATATAGATATAAAATATATATAAAAAAAATAATATATAATAATAATAACATAAAAAACGACATATTTTTAAAGAATAAATAATAAATAATAAGGAATTAAATAAAAATTTATAAAAAGCATTATAAAAAATATGACTAAATATATATTATATGAGATTAAATAAGTAAAAAATAAATACCTAATAAAAAAAAATATAGACAAAAATATATATATTTTTATATATAAATTTAAAAAAATATATTTATAAAATATTTTAAAATATAAAAAAAAATATAATAATAAGACCTATAAAATAAAGAAAAAAATAAAATATATTATAATTTATATATATAAATATAATATAAATTTTTTATATAAAATTTTAAAATAAACCCAATATATAAAAATGGAATAATATAGGAACTATTTATTTTAAAAAAAAAAAAATAAAATTTAAAATTTTAAAAAAAATAAAAAAAATTAAAAATCCCCACCCCCCCCCAAAAATATTTATAATAAATAATATAAAAATTATAATTTTAATATATTAAAATTATAATAATATATTATTTTGCACCACACACCAAAACACACCACAACCATAATATATATTAAAAATTATATAATATAAATTAATAATATATTATAATATATATTTTTAAAGTGCATATAGTATATGATATTTAAAATTTTACATTTAGTGTAATATATATATGTATATATATATATATATATTTTATATAATATATATTAAAATTATATAACACACCACACCACACACACACCCCAAAAATTTTATATACACATTTAAATAGTATAAATAGCATGTGAACACCACACACACCAACACACACAACACACGCGCGCGCGCGCGCGCGCAACCCACAACACACACACACACACACACCACACACAAAAACACCCACACACACACCCCACACACAAAAACGGCCACACACACACACACACACACCCACACCACACAACACACACACACACACACACACACACACACATATATAATAATATTTTAATATTAAAATATAAATATTAAAATTTTTATATAATATATAATATTATATCTTTTTAGATTTTCCGATTTCCCTATAACATCAGAATTATAGTATTTTAATGAAAATATATTAGAAAGCAGTCAGGGTTTTCCAGGAGTGTGGACATATACATTTCTAATTTTTCGAAAAGAATGGTCTTCATGAAGAAACTTATATAATGATGGTGAAAACGTCCAAGTTTGAGTCACGGTAACCAACGACATTGCTACGATGTAAAATATATTGTAATTTCTTCCTCAAAAGTTAAAGTATGGAATTCAAATTGTCTTTTGTGGGCCTGAGTAAGGATAAAGAGTTTTACTGCAGCATGTTTTATTCAAAACACAGTCTCCTGAGTTTGGAGAAATTCTACCGTTAAGACAGGAAATTAGGGAGGGAATCTACACAAACAAAACCCATATTCGATGGTAAAATACAAGCATTAGGTTGGGAAACATGTAACCATCGGCATCGCATCTTCATCATGATCACCCCCTACGTTAGCACCATCATTATCAAGAGAGAGAGAGGAGAGAGGAGAGAGAGAGAGAGGAAAGAGGGATGAATATATGTACTCCAGCCGTTTGCGTGTGTTAGATTAACCATATGAACACAAAACAAGGGTTAATTTTAAAGGTGCACATAGCAGTAATTTGGACTGGGTTAGTCCTACGGCATCATTAGGATTTGCTCTCATACTAGAATATCCTTGATTAAACCTTCCTGCAGCTGATTCTTCTTTCAACCATCCACCCAGCAGGAAGGACAACGCAATACCTTATTAAAATTAGATGTACTACATTGTTCATTTCTAAAATGTGTAGGGAAGATTACGGTTTATCTTGCTAAATTACCAAAATATTAGGTTGTATATTTTACTAATGATCTTCTTAGATTCATTATATATGTAATCACATTGGACTGAAAAGGATATTTATCATACATAAGTGCATTATATAGTAATAGAACACACACATATAAAGTATATGTATGTATATATCTATATAATATCTATATATATATATATATATTATTATATATCGATATATATATATACATTAATACAGGAATACATAACATACCTATAGATATAGTATATAATATAGTAGATAGAGATATATATATATAGATATATAGAATATGATACTATACATACATACGTACATAATTACATACATACAGACAGACATACATATATAAGATGATATAGAGAGAGTATATATATATATATATATATATATATATATATATATAATACATATTATATATATTACACACACAAATATATATACACATATGTGTGTGTGTGTGTGTAGTCATTTCAATTCACATCACCGAAGTCACCTTGCAACAGAAGCACCCATTCCAAAAAAGAAGCGGGCAGTTACTATTGGCCTCCAGTACCATGGGGTATGATGATACAACAAGCTGTCAGAAAGCAAGAAAAAGCTGCATTAAGACAGTTGAAACGACGCCTGCCAGGCGAGTGCTTAAGGAGGGCTCGGTTAGGGACTCATGGATGCAGTATGTCTCCTCAGTTAACCCTGGGACCCCTTAGCTGGGTATGGGACAAGGTGCGTAAGATGACTGGACAGAGAACATTCATGTCAACACCTGCTCTGAAGACAGATGGTCCATAGGCTCACAGACAAAAAAAAGATTGTTACAAATGAGCTAGCGAAATCCATGGCAGAAATCTCCTATGGAGCATCTTACACTGCCCGATTCTCCACTCTTTGGACTAAACAGGAACGACACCCAAAGTCGTTCTTCAGTAGGACTGCAGCAGAACTTCCATACGAAATCTGAAGATGGTGTGGGCTTAACAGCAATGAGGAGAAGGAAGACTGCATTTGGCAGTCTTTCCCTAGCAGCCTCGATCTTCACTGCAGAGTTACATGCCATCCTTGCAGCAGTTAAGATGACTAGAGATCTTTTGAACCATTCTATTGTAATATATACTGTATGTATGTAATATATTGTACTCTCGTAGTGCCTTGCAAGCAGTCAAGAGCTGAAACTCATCACATCCAGCCGCTCAGCCCTGTGATGCCCGTTTCCCTCTCTCACACACCGACTTGATAAATGATAAATGGAGGGAACAATGGAGGCATACCTCTAGAAACAACAGCGGGAAATTAGAGATACCCATGGCAGTTGGGTAACCAGCATCCATACAGACTGAAAAGTAGAAGTTGTATTAACAAGACTAAGAATCAGGCGCACAAAACTGACTCATGGAGCTAAAAGTGAAGCACTTTGTGAGAGATGCCCAGAGCCATTAACATTTGCACATGTATTGGAAAGATTCTCAGACTAAAGACGTATATACTTGGAAGAAAAACCAACAATACAAAAACTAGATTTATTGAAAATGAGACTACAGTTTCGAATTCCACCTGGATTCCATTCTCACCTGAGGATGGAATCCAGGTGGATTTCGAAACTGTAGTCTCATTTTCAATAAATCTAGTTTTTGTATTGTGCGTTTTTCTTCAATTCTATCAACACGGAAGAGTGTTTTTTATTCACGTATATACTTGTCCTCACCCTCCATATGCAATGAAAAATGTTTTGGGGAGGATTGTGACATAGAAGGTCTTATTAGTTTCCTTAGAAAGGCTAATATTTTCAATCAAATTAATTGTGCCTGATGTTTATGCAATAATTTTATACATTTACAACGTAATATTTATGCTTTGTGTTTTAATATAATATTTATTGCTATTTATAAAACATTTGTTGATAGATTTTTAATGTTTTTAAATTTTTACATTCCCCATCAAAGGTATTCGCCGCTAATGACCTTAGTTGATGATGCGGCAGATATTTTTAAATAATCAATCAATTAGTCTTTTTCTTGTTCAGCCTAAGTAGGGCTTTCAGACTTTCTCTATTCAGATCGTTTATTAGTTGCTGAAGAGAACAATATCATCTGCAAATCTTAGGTTGTTTAGGTATTCGTCTCCTATTTTGATACCCTTTCTGTTCCATTCTAGCTTCTTGGATATTTCCTCAAGGCAAGCTGTGAACAGTTTTGGTGAGATGGTATCCCCCTGTCTAACACCTTTCTTAAGTGGTGTTCCGTGTGGAGCTTGATGGATGCTGGCCCATTTTCGTATATATATCTTCCAATATTTAACAATATACCTCCTCTACTGCCTGTCTTCGAATAGCTTCTAGATCTGCTGGGATTTGTACAGAGTCAAATGCCTTTCGTGATCGATGAATGCCATGCACAGGGGTTTCCTATATTCGTTTATTTTTCTCTTACTTGGGTGAGCGTGTGGATGTGGTCTGTTGTTGAGATCCACTGCGGAAGCCTGCGTGTTCTCTAGGCTGGTTAGAAGCCAGACCGTCAGAGATGCGAGTTGTGATGACTTTTGTGAACAGTTGTAACTGAAAGGAGGCTTATGGGTCGGTAGTTTTTTTTTTTTTTTAGATCCTTTCTATCCCCCATTTAAATGTTCAAAATAATTTTTTGTTAATTGTCTGTAGGCCCTCCAAGTGTTCAGTGGGATTTGGGCCCGGGCAGTCAAAGCAATTACTTCATTTAAAATACCTGAGGAAAAGGGAAATATCCTGGGAACGGTTTTAGATGCGTCAAAAAACCTTTTTCAAAGGGGAAGGGGGGCGATTTAAGCCCCATAAATTTTCCCCAGGGGATAAAAGTTGTGAGCAAGGGGTAAAAAAATCTTTAAACCCATGTAAATACCGAAGCTGCGTAAAGAAATCGAAATGTTTTTTCCTAAAAATGAAAAGATATTTTTGTTTTTATTTTTATTTTGACTTCTTCCCGTTTTACTGAAAGGTTTTAAATTTTTTTTTTTTATTATTATTGTAGCGTCGTTTGTCTGGCCCTGTGTGCCCGCGCGCTGATAATAAAAGGCTACGTTGAAAAACCCAAAGGGAGCCCCCGGGCCACTCATTTTTAACTCCGTTTTTTTATTAATTTTCATCAATATTTTAAAAGATAATGTCCTCCCCATTAGTTTTTATTTTTTTAAATTTAATTTTTCATGATTCAGGTTTATTATGCGATTTCATATTATGCTTTTGCTCATTAACAGGTTCATAAAGTTCTGTTTTATATTAAAATTATTTTTATTGGGAAAAATAATTATTTGTTTGTTTTGGTTTTTTAAACCCCATGTTTTTTTTAAAAAACTAACCCGGCTGGGGCTTTTCACATAGGAAATTTTCATACTTAATTACTTTGGGTTAAAAAATTTATTAAATAAACCAGTTACAAAATTATATTTTCTAAACCCTGCCCCAAAAATTTTTTTTTTTGTTCTTCGTAATTTTAGCCCAAAGGGGCAAAATTTCCCAATTACCCCCAGAATTTGGGAGAAAAAACTTAGCATCTGATCACTTTTCGAAATCGGGGGGGGGGGGGTTTAATTGTGGGGCGTGAACCCTGCAGGCCTGCGCCCTTTTAAAAACAAAAATAAAATTTCCCATCAGCTTTACTCCAAAATACCTGGTTTTGTGTGTGTGTGTTTTGTGTTGTTAAATGTGTGTGTTGTTTTGGTGTTTTTTTTGGGGGGTGTGGTGTGTGTGGGTGTGTGTGTGTTTGGGGTGGGTGTGTGTGTGTGTGTGTGTGTGTGTGCAGGGAGGGGAGTTAGAGAACGCGACCGCAACCAGATATTATAGATTATGATTAATTCAGTTTTAAATTTCCCCTAGGTAAAAAAAAAGAGAAAAAAGAGACATTGTTACCTTTATTTTATGAGATCGAAAACCATCAGATTCCATAAAAAAGGCTCTACTAAGAAACTAGGCAAGAGAAAAGCGAAAGGACCAGACGATTTTTTAAATTAGAGCTATGATAAGCAGAACCTAAATTTAAAAACCCAATAGTAATGGTCATTTAAGTATACAAACTGTAAACCAGTATCGAAAATCATTATCGCATGGAAACTGCTTGAAATAGAAAGAGAGAGAAAAGAGAGGAGGAGAGAGAGAGAGAGAGAGAGAGAGAGAGAGAGAGGGGAGAGAGAGAGAGGGAGTTTCAAAAAGGCATTTGGCAAAGTGTAGCAATGAATTGGCAGATTAAACATTTTGATGGATTTCAAGGAAAATTCTTTTGGTCCTTTACTGACACTCATATCAAACTGAGGCCACTCTATTCTCCCCCCCCCAACCCCCGGGTTCCCCACGTGTCCCCCAAGATTGTTGGCTGGATTTTGGGGGACTTCGTCTCTAGCGAGTGCGTCCATACCGTAAAGAATTAAACCCGGACCTTTAATCGCGACTCTATTATTATTTTTACCGACTATCTGGGGGGGGGGGGGTTATCGCTACAGTTTTTGTATCTGAGCATAAGCAATATTTTTAAAGCTCATCTTTAGAAAAATTGCAAAAAATGGTAAACAGGCTCTAGCCTAGTCTATCAACCTAAGGGGGGAAATAAGTAATTAGATGTAGTGTGAAATTGCTTCATATAATCAACGGCCATCCAAATCACGGAATCTCTTGATATTGTTGTTAACGCTGCCTTAAACGCTTTTTAATTCCAGACGAAGGTTAATATCTAATTTACTAATTGTCCTTATTTGGCTCACGCTGATTTGACAAAAAACAATATATATTATGGCTTATTTTTATAGAACTCCTTCGACTACGTATTTAAGGAAGAAGTTCCTGTATTAAATAGTACTGTGTTATATCTTCGTTTTATTTTTTTATAATAAATAGTACCGTTATTCTTACAGTTGTTGTAGTAGCAGTAGTTATTGTTATAATTTTCCATTATCGTCATAATCTATAAATATTACTGTTATTATTGTTATTATTATCATTATCATCATTATCAATATATTACTACTATTCTTGTATATTATTTTACCAATATATATTACTATTATCATTGTTATTATTATCATTATCATTATCTGTTAAATATTATCATCATCATTATTATATCATCATCATTATCATCATCATCATCATCATCATCATCATCATCATCATCATCATCATCATTATTAAAATGATCATTCCTCTTATACTATTGTAAAGATAGAAGTATTATTATTATTATCATCAACATTGTTATGTTTTCGGATATTATCACATTATTGTTGGTGATGAATAATATATATATGCATGTACGTATGTGTGTGTGTGTGTTGTGGTGTGTGTGTGTGTGTGTGTGTGTGTGTGTGTGTGTGTGTGTGTGTGTGTGTGTATGTGTGTGTGTGTGTGTGTGTGTGTTGTGTGTGTGTGTGTGTACGTGTGTGTGTGTGTGTGTTTCTAGTTTTATTGTTATAACGTCTTTTATTGATGTGACCTCTGAAGTTACTATAACCAACAGATTATGCCTATGTAAAAATACACTTCACATACATTATCTTCGTTATCGATGTACTGTTATCAAATTTTCCTTCTTTCTTTTAATTTTCATCAACATAAAAAGTATATTTATTCTTCTGATTAGTATTATACGTATATGTTTGGTTTTACAGCTCCCGATCGTCGATTAATATCAAAGTCTTTATTATTTTATATTAAGCAAACAAAACTAAAGGCCATGAGAAGAAGAACAGCACCTCGATTTCCCTTTCCCTTACGACCTTTTCAGAATTTGAAGACACCCTTTACCTTTTACGTGGAAGCTGTTGGAAGGCCAATAGCCTCTCTTACGCGTTCGCCAATAACCATCGAGTTAAAGGGCCAAGTCACAAACACAGGAAGACAAGCCAGATTCTCATACTAGCGAGGTCATAACTCTTTCACACCCAACGCTCCTGAAAAGGGAACGCTTTAGGAGCAGGGTGCCTACAAATTGGGTATTATTACACTTTTATGGAGGGAAATGTGACGTTCTCTGTCGAAACATATATGCAGTTGTGTTAGTTGTCGGTATCGGAGGTTATACAGTGCGGCTTAGGAAAATAAAAGAAAAGAGAAACATTTCGGTTCTAAGACTACTCAAGCGTTTAGTAACATTAACTTTTCTATTACTATCAGCTATAGTAGTTGCAATAATATATAAACTTTATCTGTAAACATATTTCCTTAGGGATCGTATGTTTATGCTGCACCCTTCAATGTTATTTTAAGTGTAAATTTTCTTTATTCTGGACCATTTTCCTTTACCCCTCTCTGATGCCAAAATTAGCACACACATTATATGTATATACGAGTATATATGTGTGTATATATATATATATAATTCATAATATAAAATTATATATATATCTAAATATATATATATATATCATGTGTTATCTCATTCTTAACATCACTGTCATCATTATCGCATCTAATCATTGTTTTGCTTATGATAAACGATCATAAGAAAATTAACAATGCTGGTGGTGTAAATGATCATATGAATAATGGTAATGATGATGTTTCTGATAAATGTTCATAAGGAAAAATAAAATTAAATAATCACCGCCACCACCACCAACGCAACCACCACTAACATTACCACCAACAACAAAACACCAAAAATCAACACCAACACCACCACCACTACACAACAACAACAACAACAACAACAAACACGCAGCAGCAACAACAACAACACCATGATACATCATAATGATAATGATAAGAAGTGATAATAACGATACTAATGAAGGTTAACTATGGTAATGATAGTATGATAAAAAATACATATAACAATAATAGCAATTCATATTACTACCACTATTACAACCAGCAATACCGCCGCCACCACAACTACTACTACTGCTACTACTGCTACTACTACTACTACTAACACAAACACGAAACACTAGATTCTAATAGAAAAGTATTTGATCCAGGATCTTCTTTCTTAAATACATTGTCGGAATTCTATGAAAATAAGGCATAATATTTATTGCTCTATATCAAATCAGCATGAATCGAACATGGAGGACAATTAGTAAATTGGAAATTAACTTTTAATCTTTGTTTGGGATTAAAAAGCCTTAAACTTAGCACTAACAACAACATAAAGAAACTGCGAGATTTGAATGGCCGTTGATTGTATGAATCAATTTCACATTGCATCTAATGACATTAGGTGAAACTATATAATTAAGTGCAATGTAATAAGTATAAGTAATAGCAGTGCCAACACTAGTTTTCTGCAACTACATTATCACCACCATCATTATACTTCCATTATCCTCATTCATTCACCTTAAGTCGTGTTATTAGCTACATAATCATCTCCATCATCAGTATTATGTCCTAAAATCCCCAATTTCAGTATATATCAGTTATTTAGTATTTCATTTGAAGTAATCCAAATAAATGAAGAGAAAACAGCAGCTTCTCCACTTCTCCTTTTGCCTGCAACCGCCTTTCAAAATATGCAATCACTTGTTCTCTGTGAAAGAATCTGGGATACCAATAGCTGCTCTTTGCATGTACCATTAAATGGTGAGTTTAAGGGAGCGGCCACAAACATGGAAGCGAAAGCCCTGCAGTTCTGGGAGATTCTTTAGTGAGTACTAACAAGAATGTGGTAGATCTCCTTGGCCCATATCCGAATCGCTATACCATGTCCAGCGATGTGGGTTGGAAGTATGATACCAGGAACAGGAATCCTTAATTTCTGGTACCTTGCCAAGTCCCGGAGAAGGAGACTGTGCTCGCTGCTGGGATCAGCTCCCAAGCCATGGAGACCGACGGACAGATCCAACTCGATCATATCCCTTGAAATCGCCCAGTACAATACAAATATCTTGTCAGGGACGCTTGTCTGCGACTGATGTGAGTTTGGCATAGAACACTTATTTCCCATCGAGTTTGAAATCATCATAAGAGCATACACAGCAATAAGAGACCCAAAGCATGCCTCTGTCTTAATGCCATAATATGCTCGTCATTTGAGTAACCTCTATTACCAAAGATTGAAGTCAGCTATAGATGTCTGTTGGCTACTTCTTGGAGATGGTAACCATCATCCTGGCCCAACCATTAATAGTTTGTACCACCCGTCTGCTGCCAAGTCTTCTTCCACCTCTGAAGGGCAGCCACCTAAACTCCCATCTTCAGTTCCTTTGAGAGCTGCCTTTTCCACGGGAATGGCACAGTAGTGACCTGGACCAGATGGAGGGGTCACCTATGAGGGACGAGACAATGGCTTCCAGGTGTACAAGGCCTATGAAGGGGATGATTCATTCTACCTTGGACCAAGCAGAACTCTCCCACGTTGTTTGCCATGTGTGGCGTCCCACATTGGTGGGAGACGAGAGTCCTGGAGGTAGCAACACACCTCATTGATCCTCTATTGTGGGTTTGACATGTGGCTTGATCAAGGCTCGGTCAAGTCAATCGGCTGGTCAAATATGGCTATGGGCAGGGGGGTACTGCCCAGTCGGTATTGCATAGGGCCCTTGCGACTGCCATCAGTACTGGGTGGGGACTGTGTATATTTCCTCACTACTCATGTGGCTGTTGGGAAATGTAAGTCCCAACTAAATTTTTCCCCTTTGCTGAACTCCATGGGGGGGGGGGAGGAAATGAAGAATTCTAAACTTTTTGCTTTCTACAAATTTAAAAGAATTGACTCTCTCCCCGAAGATCTACACAATTCCAGGTTATCCTTATCAAAAATCACTTTCCAGCATCCAAAGGGTAAGAATGGGAGTTGTAATGCTTCCTGACTGCTCAGTCTGATAAGGAAATCTTACCTGGTGAATATGAAAGTATCTCATATAATAAATACCTTGTGGTGAAGATCACTGATGACATGACAAACATGAACCTTGATATTTTTGAAACAGAAGTGTGTCTCTGTGATTCTCAGATCACCTCACAGCAAGATTGCAACCTGATAGTCAAAGTTTCATCACCAGATGAGAGTGACCGCCTGCATGTGATATGTGACATTCCTGGGACTTAAGTTTTATGTTTTCCTCACAAAACACTCAATCAATGCAAGGGAATTGTCTCTTTATGAGACCTGACGAGGTATTCTGAGGAGAAACTGTTAGACGAACTAAAGAATTTAAAGGTAGTGACAGCAGAGTGTTTTAAGAAAAAAAGGTGATGGTGTGAAACGATCGACACTAGTTCGTCTGACTTTTGAAACATTAGTCCTTCCGAAATTAGGGAAGTTGGTATGGCACCACGTAAAGCCACAAGTGCCCAACCCAACGTGGTGCTTCCACTGCCTGGGTTATAGGAATGGACTTAACTCTTGACATCTTAGGGAAAATGGACTACTATGAGTGTGTGTGTATGTAAAATGTACAATGCTGTTACCACTGCTTAGAAGCTCAAGAAGCTTCTTCAAAGCAGTTTATAAGGTGCACGAAGCTAAGTAAGTCCTTTGCTTCAGTTCTATTCTGCCCTCCTTCTGTCATCCCTTAACCTCCAGTACTTCTTTTGCCACACACTCTCTCACTACAATGTGACCTAGACCCTCAAATCCTGAAACAGCCTCTGGTGAGTTGTTCACCTGTTTCACAGTTAGATTTCACTAGGCAGGTCATGGAAGACTTACATGGAAGTGAGCACTTTCCAATAATATAGGAGGTGAATTGTATTCCAGTCAATGGAGTGAAGAGATGGCAACTTGAACATTCAGATTGGAGTCTTTTAACTCAGCTGCAGTAATGCAGGGATCTGTGAATATTTTTTAGTGCGTTTAAGAGGCTGTTAATCACTTCACATCACAAACTCTCCCTGCACAGAACAATTCCAAGCAGAAGTATCCATTCCAAATGTATTGAGAGCAGTTAGACAGCAGCATGCATTAAAGCAGTTGAAGTGATGCCCCAGCAATGTAACCATATATTACAAAGGCTCCAAAGCAAAGCTAGGCGAGTGCTAAAGTAGGCTAGCCATTTTTACGTTGGAAGACGGACTCTGCCATAAGACGATATTACATATCAAATGATATCTCACTTATCGGAGAGCTCCCAAAAGTTCTTGTTGGACCTATTCAATAGATCTTTAGGGAGGGCACAGTGCCATCTGCATGGAAAGATATATTCATCATTCCTATACCTAAAACTGGCAAGGATGCTTCCACGCCAATGTCCTTGCACATCCCATATGGGATGTGCAAGGACACATGCAGATTGCAGCAGATGAGGTTGTACAGTGGGCAACATACCATAGGTTCAAATTTTCTCCAAGCAAGACCATGCCCATGCATTTCCACAAAAGAGGAAAGTTCCATCACTTCCTCTATTTAAGAGCAAACCCCAGCGTTTTGTTCGAGATGAAGTACTTGGGTCTAATTTTTGACTGAAGACTTACATGGGTACCTCACATCCAACATCCCCCTAACGGAAGCCGCCTTGCTACAGTGGAGGGGCTTGATGTCCCAATAATCTGGTGAGCCTGACCAGAGGGCTACCCATACTGGAGGGGTCACCAGTGAGGGATGAGACAAAATGCTCCTGTGCAACAAGCCTTAGAGGAGGTGCACCCCCCCTGGTTCATTCCATCTTGGACCAGGGAGAGCTCTCCCATGTGTGTTTAACATGCGTGGCATCCCATATTACCAGGAGAAAGGAGTCCTGGAGGTTGAGCGATGCTGCACGCTGTGCCCTGCAGCTAGCAACACACCTCTTTGGTCCTTTATTCTGGTTAGCCGGGTGGCTTGATCAAGGCCCGGTCAAGTCATTCGGCTGGTCAAATATGGCTAGGGTCAAGCAGGCACTATTCAGTCGGTAGCGCATAGGTCCCGCGACTGCCATCAGTACTGTAATAGTGGCTGCGTATATTTCCTCATTACCCCTGTGGCTGTTGGGAGATTTTGATCCCCAACTATAGCTTCCCCTCGTTGGACTCCATGGTGGGTGGAGGGGGGTGAGGAAATGAAGAATTCCAATTTGTATGAGTACTACAAATTTACAAAGATCTAACTCTCCCTGACGACTTAGCCATCACCTCTGGACCCTCTGGAACTCACACTCTGGACCTTTCATCTTCCAAAGGCAAGCATGGAATCGAAATGGTTCCCCTGTCCAAACATAAAGGGGAACATCCTCCTCAAGCCAAAGAAATCTTACCTGATAATTGAAGTCATTAGTAATAAGTATGAGTGAAAGACCATTGATGGTATAATTGATCTGAATTTTGAGTTCATCGGAAATAGTTGAAATATGTAACGTTTGATCACGCTTTTCAAAAAGTGTGATCCTGATGTTGAGAGTTTTCCCAACGAGAGTAAATCATGCGTGCGTACGCAAACATTCCTGGGTCAGAGTCTTCTGCTCAGTCAAAACCTTCAACAGGTGAAGAATTGATTTGAGGAATTGACGAGAACTTTAAAGGAAACTAGAGAATTCTAAATGGGGGCGTAAAAGTTTAGGAAAAGTTGATGGGTTGGAAATGTCCCCAGCTCTTCTTCTAACTTTAACACATTAGCTCCAGAATCGGTCAAGTTAGCATGGATACCACCTCAAGTAAAGCCATATGTGCCACAACCCTAGCGGGCTTCCACAGCAAGGTTTGGCAATGGAGCAACTCTTGCAGTCTCTAAAAGGCAACTAATTGTTAAGTGTGGGAAAAGCATAAGAATCAACTGTCCAGCGAATACTGCTGTACCATTGCAAAGCAGCTTGAAGCTTTCTTCAAGCATGAAAATGTACAAATTTGGAAAGGATGTGAAAAGGAGAAGAGAAAGTCAGTTTTCAGAGGAAACGACGTGCCTGTGCTGCTTTGCACAGTCAAGGTAGGGCTTGCTCATTCTAGCCATCCTCCTTCCCCCAACCCTGCCTCCAATCTTCTACAGCAACATTCTGCACTTCCTCTTACCTCAGCCCCAAAATTGCTGACAACTGTGAATGTTTCACCAAAACGTAGTAGGAGTGAGGGTCATTTGAGAGCCCCTCCAAAGTAAGGTCTTTGGACCATCAGGCAAGGCTCCAGGCCTCACAGTGACAGCTCAGCTGCCCACCAACATCCAAGGAGCCTCTTTAGCTAGAATGCCCCAATTAAAGGTAGCAGACGCTTTGCCGGGAAGAGAGCAATCCTAACCTTTCAAAAGACGCAGTGCCACAATCCATAGGGGCCTCGGCTAGCAATGCTTCAAGCAAAGGCTCAGGTCTGTCCTGCCAGTGCAAGAAATCCTGAAACTGTCAAGGGGAAACCCTTGGAAACTAGTCCAAGGTCAACAAATAGTAAAAAGGTACTCCCAGGGATCCTGCAGGACGCCTAAGGGTGAGGCAAACTTGGGACCAAAGCTCCAACAACCATGAAAATATAAAAACTGGATACCAAACCAATTAAATTAGAGAAATTCATGCAAAAGGGAAGAACTGCAAATCTATAGTTCATGTAACCTTTGGTATGCCTACAAAGATTATGACAAGGAAATCCCAGCACAGCTTTCGAGCTTTACTGAGCTTGGTGTAGAAGCTTGACTAGGATGTGAAGCTTTCAGCTAATCCCACTGTTCTTGGTGTAGTTATATGAACCCTCAGAATCTGTATGGGGCTTCGGTCTTCAACTTGGAGTCCTGTATGCTTTCATTACACCGGGATACAAACCATGCTTTACTACACGGACTACATGATCCGGGTCTCAACATCCAGATTGCGTCAACCTCCTTGAGGATAGCCTTATGTAGGAATGAGGAATCTTGTAGAACTTAATTTAAGTCTCACTAAGGTTCTGGTGTGGAATTCCTCAATTCCCCCTTGGACTAATCAAGTCGAGTTGGATTTGGTCGGAATTGGGAAATAGGAGAGATCTGTAGCAGAAGTCAGAGAGAGATTTCTTCAGCACATTTCTAAGTACAAGGATTGACGCATATATACAGATGGTTCGAAATCTGAAAATTGTGTGGGCTTTGCAGCAGTGAGCAGAAGGAAGACGCATCTGGCAGTCTTTCTCTAGCAGCCTCGATCTTCACTGCAGAGTTACAAGCCATCCTTGCAGCAGTTAAGATGACTAGAGATCTTATGAACCATTCTATTGTGATATATTGTGACTCTCGTAGTGCCTTGCAAGCAATCAAGAGCTTAAACTCATCACATCCAATAGTGAGGGGGTTTAAGATTGGCTTGCACTGATGTCAACACGTAAAAAGATAACTCTGTGTTGGGTGCCAGCGCATGTTGGTGTCAGTGGGAATGAGCGAGCTGATCAGAAGGCTAAGGCAGCTGCGCTCAGCCTTGTGATGCTCGTTTTCCTCTCCCACACAACGACCTGAAACCCAGTATCAGGAGTTGTCTTCGCGATAAATGGAAGGAACAATGGAGGTATATCTCCAGAAATAAACTGCGAGAGATTAGAGATGACCTTGGCAGTTGGGTGACTAGCATCCATCCCAACCGAAAAGTGGAAGTTGCATTAACAAGACTAAGAATCGGGCACACAAGACTGACTCATGACCGATGATGGCTAAAAGTCAAGCATTTGTGAGGGATGCCAAGAGCCCTTAACGATCGCACATGTAGTGGAAAGATGTGCTACATTCTCAGACCAAAGACATATGTACTTGTCTCCCCCATATACACTGAAGAATGTATTGGGGGAGGATTGTACATAGAGGGTCTTATTAGTTTCCTTAGGGACTAATATTTTTAAGAAAATTTAATTATGCATAATGTTTATGCAGTAATTTTATACACTTAGAGTATAATATTTATGCTTTGATTTTTAATTTGTTTATTGTTATTTATAAGATATGTATTGATAGATTTTTAAAGTTTTAAACATTTTAATATTTCTATTTAACTAGATAATCACCACTAATGACCTTAGATGTTGACGCAGCAGATAATTTTAAGTAATTAATCAATCAACCAGCAATGTAACCCTTGATCCTTACAAAAGACCTAGCCAAGGCCAGGCGAGTGCTGAAGGAGGCCAGATGGACATCATGGAGACAGTATGTCTTCCTTGATTAACTCTGGCCTCCTAACATGGGTGTGGACAAGGTGCGTAAGATCGCTGGAAAGAGCACATCACTGTCACCACCTGCTTTGAAGGTAGATGACATAATCAACACAGACAAAAAAAGATGTTGCTAATGAGATAGCTAAATCCATGGCAGAGATCTCCTCTGGAGCCCAATCCTCCACCCTTTGGGCTGAGCAGGACTGTAGGACTGCAGAACTTCCATATAACTTGCCATTTTTGCGCAAGGAGATGGACTCTGCTTTGCAGCTTTGCCGTAAGACTGTCCCAGGAAGTGACAATATTCCATACCGAATGATATCTCACTTACCGGAGAGCTCCCAGAAGTTCCTGTTGGACCTATTCAATAGGATCTATAGGGATGGTACAGTGCCATCCACATGGAAAGAGGCTATAATCATTCCTGTCCCTAAACCTGGCAAGGATGCTTCCACACCAGGAAATTACAGACCAATTTCTCTCACTAGCTGCATCCGCAAGCTGATGGAGAAAATGGTAAATTTCAGGTTGACATGGCAGCTGGAAAAGGAAAACGTGCTGACCCCATAGAAATATGGGTTTAGAAGATTGAGATCAACCACAGATGCACTTGTAAGGATGGAAACTGCTATACAGATTCTTTGCACAGCGACGTCACATGTTAGCAGTCTTCTTTGACCTCGAAAAGGCTTACGATACCACTTGGAAGCATAGCATACTCTTGAAGCTGTATGAAATTGGTAAACATTGAATCTTATGACTGCGTTTAAAGATTTTCAGTTCTTCTGACAACAGTTTTTTAAGTAGCCTCATCAAAATGTAACACAGCAATTATTGTCATATAATGCTACTATATACGTAATATATCGGACTGGTAAAAAATAAAAACTCTTCGATTTCGAGAGACTTTAGAAAGTGTGTTATAACTTTTTAACTATTATAAGAATGAATATTTCCTTTCGTTATTACATAGAAGGACCCTCATCTAAAAAACTATGAGGGCAAATAAGCACATCTCAAAAAATAAAAGCATAGTGACAATTGCAAAAACATTTTTTTTTTCATTTTTGATTATGCCCTTTAAAAAATTATAATTAATTCCTAAAACATAATAGATGCATTTCCTCTCAAAGATTTCTAAAACCCGTTCCCACGATTATTTTGCTACAAGAATTGTGAAAATCGATCCATTACACCCGGAGTTATTCCAACATTTTGAAAAAAAAAAAGTTTTGAGATAATTTTATGTTCACATTGCATACAACTTGTAGATTACAAGGAAAATTATTAATATGGAATCTGTACTTACATATTTCATCAGTAAGATATGTCAAGTCATTATTGGGATGTAGACAAGGTATGAATGAGAATGAATATCTTCACAATACAAGAGATGTATTTGACCGGTTTCGATTACGTCTTCGTCAGAAATACATGATTTCTGACAACGTAATCGAAACCGGTCAAATACATCTCTTGTATTGTGAAGATATTCATTCTCATTCATACCTTGTCTACTTTTGTCAATATGAATACGGTTCATCATTATTGGGAGGTCAGGTCACTTCCAGGTCACTCCAGGTCATTGCCAGAATCGGGTGTGTCCCTTCCTTTTATCTCAAGCTCGATCTGCTACAAAGACCAGGCTCTCGGTCCCCTGTTTTTTATATAAATATGTATCTAAGTGAAATAAGATACATATTTACAATAAACAACACATTAAACCCCAAAAGGGGTGGGTCTCAGTGTTGCACACACCTCACTGTAGCCGGGGTTTTGATCACACACCGAAGCCACCTGGATGATAGTCAGGTCCCGCTGATGTGGAACCTTTCTTTTGCTTTTGGTTTGTGTTGCTGCCGATTCCTTTGCCTTATCCATCCTCCTTTTCGAGGCGACAGCTTCCTTTTTGTAGGAAAGCCAATAAATTCCATGAATTTATTGGCTTCGAATCCAAAATTATGTTCCACTATTGTGAGTTGGGAAACAAATTTTTACCCTCTTGGGACCAGCATACTTGGACGTTTGACTGATGCAGCCATAATTTAGAATGCAATCCCTCATTCCTGTTCTGACTTTGGCTCTCAAGCATCTCTCAAGAGGGTTGGATTTGACAGATCCGGAAAACCTCACGGACTCTATCTTCATATTTCTTCCCACCTGCAAGTAGTTCTTCATTAGCTGGTGGATGGGAGAGGCTTCCCTTCTTCCATTGCTTTTTTGAATTTAGGGGGCCCCACCAATGATAATTGCCAATGGAAAATGTTCCGTCATACTTTGCCATTCACTTTGCTTCCCCGTGATATCCAATGATAATTAATTTCTTATCTCATCGTTCCAGACGAAGTTCCTTAACTTTCCCTTTTGGATTTTCTTTCCTTAGTCTCCTTTTGATAATGTCCCATTCTTTTCAGTGATTGGCCTTTTCCCACCAACAATTTTTCCATTATCCTTCATGTTGGTAGTTTTTGCTTACTTGATCTCCTTCCTTTTATATACTTCATTCCTTCATTTGTGCTCCTCCCCCACATTCGGACTGCTGCCTCTGCCTCCATAGCGCCAGAGAGGCCAGTGAAGTTGACCTCACACTGATCTGCATGCTTTGCCTTCCGCCAATCTTCATAGTTCTTAGGGTCTTTTTTCTTTTTTCCGATTTGTGCAAGCTCTACAGTAGTTGCACAGAACTTCAAAGTCCAACATGAAATTTGTGGAGATGTCCATGACGAAACTCACTCCGATGTGGGATTTGCGTCCACGCGTCAACCATGATCCCATCGAAGCTCACATCAACATGCAAATCTCCTTCATCGTCTCTTTTTTTTCCTTTCTTTTTAATATACATTCTCGACACACTGCCTCATTATGCACTGTTGGTCTTCGTAGAAGCTGTCCATCTCTTTGTAGAGATAATTGGCGTGTCTTACGAAGGTCGTAGATGACATCTCGTGGCAACCCAGACTGGAGGAAAGGTGAGATAAGCCTGCCTTCCCATATCCTTCTGATAAGGCATGGTGTACAAATATGGTGTTTCCGTCACTAAAATTACGATTGTTTGTCTTTCTTGGTTCAGAATGATGAAGTAGATCTTGACATTCATCACACTGTATGCTAACAGAACAATAAAAAAGTGCCTGACATCATGCCAAAGTTGTTGTACTGTAAACATATTAGAACATAAAATACGCAAAAAAAAAAAAAAAAAAACGGAGAAAACTAAAAATAAAAGGGATATACAGGATAACTGCGTTACTGCCACGCCCCCCCTCCCCGCGTAATGGTCGTTTGGGCCATTTAAACCTAATGTTTTCGTCGTCTGCCCCCAGCGATGTCAGAGATGATGCGTCTGACGGAGACGAATCATACACAATTATTCAAAAATTATTTTTTTTGACCAATTCGGCGTACGACTGAAGGGAGCATTACCTACCTTTCATACAAAGCTTCCTTGCTAACAGGAAGTTTAGAGTTTGGGTGGGAAACAGTTTCTCTAACCTGGAAGATCAGCTGGAAGGGGTCCCACAAGGGAGTGTCTTAAGTGTGACCCTGTTTGCCATTGCTATAAATGACATCGTAAATGTTGTTCCAAGTGCTGTCTCATGTAATCTGTATGTGGATGACTTCACACTGTACTGCTCAGGAGGAAGTTTACAGGATGTGCAAGGACACATGCAGGCTGAATAAATCAACTTGTACAGTAGGCAACATATCATGGGTTCAAATTTTCCCCAAGTAAGACCATGGCTATACATTTCCACAAACGAGGAAAATTCCATCCTTCCCTGCAATTTGTCCAAGAGGTGAAGTACTTGGGTCTAATTTTTGACTCAAGGCTTACATGGGTGCCTCACATCAAACAGTTAAAAGTGAAGGCTACAAAAGCGCTTAGTATTTTGCGGGTTCTTTCACATCTATCTTGGGGTGGAGACTGCACAACGCTTCTACGGCTTTACCGAGCGCTTTTTCGTAGTAAGCTTGATTATGGATGTGAGGCTTGTTCATCTGCAACTCCCACTGTTCTCCGGATGTTGGACTCAGTTCATAATGAAGCTCTCAGAATCTGTACTGGGGCTTTTAGGTCTTCACCTGTGGAGTCCCTGTATGCTGATAGTGAAACACACGGGACTACATGAACCTGATTTACTACACAAGGGCTAAAAGGATTCTGGGATCTCCTACATTCAGATTGGTTTTCAACCCTCTTGAGGATAGCCGATCCTAGGTAGGAGGAATGAGGAATCTTGTGAAAAATCTTAATTAAGTCTCACCAAGGTTCTGGCTGTTGGAATTCCCCAATTCCCCCCTTGGACTAATCAAGTCGAGTTGGATTTGGTCGGAATTGGGAAAGGGGAGAGATCCGAAGTAGAAGTCAGAGAGAAATTTCTTCAGCCAAGTACCAAGGATCAGATGCAATATATACAGATGGTTCAAAGTCTGAAATTGGTGTGGGCTTTGCAGCAGTGAGCAGAAGGAAGACTGCATCTGGTAAGTCTTCAGCACCTCGATTTCACGCAGAGTTACATGCCATCCTTGGGAGCAGTTAAGATGACTAGAGATCTTACAAACCATTTTATTGTGATCTATTGCACTCTCGTAGTGCCTTGCAAGCAATCAAGTGGAAATGAGCAAGCTGACAGAAGGCTAAGGCAGCTGCCGCTCAGCCTTGTGATGCTCGTTTTCCTCTTCCACACACCGACTTGAAACCCAGCATCAGGAGTTGTCTTCGTGATAAAGGAAGGAGCAATGGAGGCATACTCCGGAAACAAAACTGCGAGAGATTAGAGATGACCTTGGCAGTTGGGTGACTAGCATCCATCCCAAACGAAAAGTGGAAGTTGCATTAACAAGACTAAGAATCGGGCACACAAGACTGACTCATGGACCGATGATGGTAAAAGTCAAGCACTTTGTGAGGGATGCCAAGAGCCATTAACAGTCGCACATGTAGTGGAAAGATGTGCAACATTCTCAGACCAAAGACGTATATACCCCATATACACTGAAGAATGTATTGGGGGGGATTGTAATATAGAGGGTCTTAATAGTTTCCTTAGGGAGACTAATATTTCAATAAAATCTAATCATGCATAATGTTTATGCAATAATTTTAGAGCATAATATTTATGCTTTGATTTTTAATATATTATGTTATCTGTAAGATATTTATTGATAGATTTTTAAAGTTTAAATATTTTAATATTTCTATTTAACAAGGCATTCGCCGTAATGACCTTGGCTGTTGACGCAGCAGATAATTTAAATAATCAATCAATCACATCCAACAGTTGAAGGTAAAGCTACAAAAGTGTATAGTATTTGTAGGTTCTTTCACAACTATCTTGGGGAGCAGATGCACAATGCTATGGCTTTACCAAGCACTTATTCATAGCAAACTTGACTTGGCTTAATCATCTGCAACTCCCACTATTCTTGGATGTTGGACTCCGCTTCATAATGAACCTTTCAGAATATGTACAGGGGCTTTTAGACTTTCACCTGTGGAGTCCTTGTATGCTGAGAATGGAGAACCACCTCTTCCATTACACCGGGACTACATAAACCTGATTAATACAAGAGATTACGAAGAATTCCAGGATCTCTTAAATCTTAAGGATAGACGATCCAATGGTAGGTGAATGAGGAATCTTATAAAGTATCTCGATTTAAATCTCATCAAGGTTCTAGCTGTTGGAACTCCCCAATTACCCCCTTGGACTAGTCAAGCCGATCTGGATTTGGTGAAGTGGGAGAGATCCGAAGCAGAAATCAGGGAGAGATTTCTTCAACACACTTCTAAGTACCAGGGATTAGATACAATATATATAGATGGTTCGAAATCTGAAAATGGTGTAGGCTTAGCAGCAGTGAGCAGGAGAAAGATTGCATTTGGCAGTTTTTCTCCATCAGCCTCGATATTCACTGCAGAGTTACATGCCATCCTTGCAGCAGTCAAGATGACTAGAGATCTTATGAACCATTCTATTGTAATATTGCAACTCTCGTAGTGCCTTGCAAGCAACAAGAGCTTAAACTCATCACATCCAGTGGTGAGACTGGCTTGCACTGATGTCAGCACATAAAAAGACGTTGGTTTTTCCTCTCCCACACATGGACTTAAAACCCAGCATCAGAAGTTATCTTGTAACAAATGGAGAGAGTAAACAGAAGCATACCTCTAGAAATAAGCTGCGAGAGATAGAGATGACCTTGGCAGTTAGGTGACCAGCGTCCATCATAACCGAAATGTATAAGTTGTGTTAACAATACACACAAGACCGATGATGGGCCGATGACGGCTGAAAGCGCAGCACGCTGTAAGGATGCCAAGAACCACTAACGGTAGTAGAAAGATGTGCAACATTTTCAGACCAAAGGACGTACGAGTATATACTTGTCTCCCCCATATACATTGAAAAATGTGTTGGGGGAGAATTGTGGCATAGAAGTTTTTATTAGTTAAGTAGACTAATATTGTTGATAGAATAATTATGCATAATATTTATGTAATTGTTTTATACCTTTAGAGCATAACATTTATGCTGTGATTTTTTATTAAATATTTATTGTTATTATCAGACATTCATTCGAAATATATTAATGTTTTAAATATATTAACATTTCAATACAACAATGTATTCACCGATGTCAGGCAGTTCCTCGTTACGACAGAATTAATTTAGGATTTGGGTTATTTGGATTATACAGAATATGTGCGCAGGAATACCAATATTAGGACGAGTTCACAGAATTTTTTCGCACGCTTTTCGCCGTGGGTGCCCTTTTGTTAACTCAGAAAGAGTAAAGATACTTTTTTAGCGAACGTATGTAGATATATGTATATATATTAAATATGAATATATACATACATACATATATATATATATATATATATATAGTATATATATATATATATATAGATATATATATTTATATATGATATATATATGTATATATTTTACATACATACATACATATATATACATACATACATACATACATGCATACATACATACATACATACACACACACAAAACACAACACACACACACACACACAAACAAAACCACACACACACACACATATATATAAATATATATATATATATATATATATATATATATATATAATATATATATATGGTGTGTGTGTGTGGTGTGTTTTGGTGTGTGTGTGTGTGTGTGTGGTGTGTGTGTCTTTTGTGGGTATATATATATATTTTTTTTTTCTTTCTTTCTTTTTCTACTGAACTGAGTGTTTCTCATATTTCCATCCTGTATTGGTTGTTATGTCCAAACACTCTAATTTCTTGTCTGAAGAATTCCCTCAGATTTGGGAGAGTTGTGAATAAAACATGCTACATCGAGGCCCTTGCCCATGTCCGTCACGTGAACGTATTTGGCTTTACAAAACTTTCCTTCGAGAAATGGAGAGACGTCACTTCTGGCGTTCTCGTATTCCCTGGGGCACTGCGATAGGACCTACAGTGCGCGAGTGCCTACACGTACGAAAGGCGTATATGTCAGTAACTTCAATCGGCTTTCGGAAAAATTTTGCAAGCCTAAAAATCTCGCCATAAGCTCAAGAGGTGCCGAGGTCGCCCGTTCTTTGCTGAATAAGCCTGGGCTGCTTCTGTGCGTGGCAGTTTATAAACACTATTCTCTTTTATGTGTAATTGTTTAACTGCCGTATTCATAGACGAAGCGAAAACCATTTACGACCAACCAACGAAAATTATGATCGCATTGCATTGTTTCCAGACAATAACGTTGATTGGTCCTTAACCAACGTGAAATCTTCATGGAATATCCTTCCGAAGCGTGTACCTATGCGAGTTTATGATGCCAAAGAAAGTAACTGGATTTTATTTTGAAATAGCGTTAACGAAATTTAGACACAGCTTGCTCCAGAAGAAACAGGATTCATTCAATTTTACACGAGCATTATGTGTGTCATGGAGGTATTCGTGCATATTTCGAATCTAGTATCCGCAGAATGCCAGATGTCATAATGAAGTTTCATTATTTTGTGTTCATTAAAATGTATATTTTGTTATATCCATATCCATTGCATTATTGCCTTTTATGTTAACAACTGATTTTGTGTTTATTAGCTACGTATCATGAAAATTATTTTATCATTAAATACAAATACATACATACATATAAATAGTTATTTATGGAAACATAGATAAACCGATTTTTTTTTACTTACACATAAAGTCAACGGCCCTTCTAACCATACACATCTTAATGTTCTTCACAAAATTTTATTTGGTAACATTGTTTGGCAAGCAAATAAAGCCTGTGTGATTGGTTAAGTGTTTAGATTTTCACATTGCAATCATATGTTGTTACTGATGTAACAAGTAAATGAGTGTGAATGTGTCAAACTTATGGAGAATTAAATAGTACTGTCAGACATGGAAACATTTTAATAGAAATTTTTGGCAGAATGTCGAAAACACCGGTATTGGGAGGAAGAGGAGGATGTAGGACAATGAGGTGGAGTAGGAGGAGGTAGAAGTGAAGTAAGGAGAAAGCTGATATGGCAGCAGGAAGAGCAAGGTAAGTAATTAAAAATTATTGGAAATCCATGCAATGTTTAGTTTGGAACCAGGTTAGTTTTTACGCAAGCTGATGTCCCCTTTTGTAAAATTTTATTTCATCCCCTTATTTAAAAAAAAAAGGTTAAAACCCCAAAAAAGTTGGTTTAATTTTTTAAAACAAAATTTTTAAAATTTGTTTATAATTTTTTTCCAAAAAATTTTTCCAAATTTAAGAAAATTTTTTAACATTTTATTTTTTTTTCAATTTTTTGAGGAGTGGCCTATTTTTTCAAAACATCTTTCATGTGATTTACCCCTTTGAATCTGTCGTAATTCCCTTTTTATGACAGGTTCAAGTGAAGGAAGGAAATAAACGTTTCACTTTGATAACATTAAGACTTTCCTTTTTTTTCATTCACTTATGATAGGATCAGGGCCCCTTTTTGGTTTATTTAACATGCTTTAAAAATTAGAAGGAGAATAGAAAATTAGGTTTGACAAAGATGAATATCGAAATGGTTTCCCCCTTAAATTAACATTTTTGGGCCAATTTTTTCTATAAAAAAAACTCCCCAAAATAATTTCCCGAAAAAATTCCATTTAGTGTTTTCACATTTTAAAAAATAGGAAAAAAAAAAAAAAAAAGGGAAAAAAAAAAAAAAAATTTAAAAAAAAAAAAATTTTTAAAAAATAAGGTCCTTTTTCCGCAATTAAAAATCCCTTTTGCCCTCAACTCTTTTTCGAGAAAAAACCTTTCAAAATTGTTTTTTTCCATTTTTTTTTTTAACAACAAAATGGCATAAAATTTTAAAAAAAAGGGGGGAAAAAAAACAAAATTTAAGGATAAAAAAAAACCTTTTAACGTTTTACTAAAAAAGGAAGCAATTCCCCATTAACGATTTTTACTTCAAAAAAGGAAAAAACATTGTTCTTTCCATTAAAAAAAAATGGGGAACTTTTGTGTCAATAAAAGGGGGGAAAAAAAATTTTGAAATATTCTATAAAGGGTTAAAAAAAAAAAAAAAAAAAATTAAATAATTTTAAAACAACAACCCCCCCCCCAAAAAAAAAAAAAATTTTTAAAATAAAATTTAATGATGATGAATGGTTTTAAAAATAAAGTTAAAATTTCAATCCCTTGGAAAAAGCGATCCCCAAAATTTGAAAATTTTTTTTGGGGAGAAGCAAACATTTTTTACTTTTAAAAATTTTTGGGCCCCCCCAAAATTTTTTTTTAGCCTTAATCGTAGCATTTTGGATTGTTTAAACCCAAATTTCCCGCTTGGATGCAAAGAAGTTTCAAGCTTTCTCCCCCTTTTTTGGCCGCCCACTTTTTTCCTTTCCTTTTTCGTGCAAATTGGTTGAAGGGGTTACTTTGGCCCCTTAAGAAAACCCGGAGCTTTAAGCATAATAAAATTAAACCCCAAACCCTTGTGGGGGGGTTAAGAGGTTTCCGAAACTAAAAAAAATTTTTTGGGGGGGCTGGGATCTTTAAATTAAAGGGTTTTAAAGGGAGCCGTGGCCCCCGGGCCTTTCTTGGGAAACCGTTTTTTAAAAAGAAGGTGCCAATGGTCAAAGCCCATTGGTACGTTTCGAGGGATGCTTTTTCTTGCCCCCTTGGGGAAATCGCACCAAACCCAAGTTATTTCCCCAAATATTTTGGGAATGGGGCATTTCCCCGGGGAATTTTATTGGGGCAACAAAATCTTGAACCAAAATTTTAAACCCTTATTAATCTACAAAAAGATTCTTTGTTTCAAAAGTTTTTCACCCAGGTAATTAACCTCCCGGAAAATATTTGAAATGTTTTTACCAAACCTTTCCCAAGGGTTACAAAATGTTTCCCAAAAAGGGCCTTGAAAACCCCCGGAAAATGTGGAATCCCTGCTCAAAACCCCTATGGAAAAGGGCAAGGGGTTTGGTAATATGTGTCGGAAATGTTTCCCCTTTACCCGGGTTTCGTTGGTGGCCTAATAAAATTCTTTTTTGCATGGAAAATTGGGGTTTTCCAGGGAATTTGGGTTTTTTTTTTAGCCCAAAAAGGGTTTGAAGTTTATTGCAACTCCCCTTTAAAAAGGATTTGCCAATGGGGCTATTTTTTTGAAATTTCTTTTTCCTAAAAAAAAATTATAAAAAAAAATATTTTTTAAAAAAAAAATTTTTTCTAATAAATTAAAAATTGAAAATTTGCTTCCCTGAAAAAAATAAGTCTTATTCCGACCCCCCCAACCGGGTTTTAAAGGGGGGACAGGCAAAGTCTTTTTGAAATTTTTTTACTCTTTTGGCCCTTGCTCCCCCCAAAAAAAACCCTTTTCCTTTGAGGGTCTTGTTGCCCCCCAAAAAATTTTTTTCCTTTTCCCGGGGGATTTCCCCTCCAAGTCTCCTAATTCCGATTGTTCGATATTTTCTCAAAAATTCCCCCCATTTCGAGAGAAACTTTAGCTGGGTTTAATTGGAAAAAAGCAAAACAAGGGCCCGGGGGATTGTTTTTCCCCCCAAATTCTCATTATGAAAAACCCCTGGGGAAAAAAAAAAAATTTTCTTTTTTTGTTTGTAAGGGGGCTGAAACCCCCCCCATATGTTATTTAATTCCAATTGGGCCCTATGGGTAAATAATTCAAAAAAGGGAAGTACGTCCCCCGGGGAAGGTCTGAAAAAGAGGAAGATTGAAAACTTTGAGAAAAAATGCCAAAGATCCCCTTTTTATGTGCTAACCCCCATTTTTTGCGTCCTTTTGTTTTTTTAACCTGGGGGGGAAAGGGGGGAAAAAACCCCGACTTCTTTAAAATTTCCCGTCCCCGATTTTAAAAGGGGGGAAAAAACCCCCCTTTGGTTTAAAATGACTTAAAAACCCCCTTCCTCTGGTTGAATTCCCAAAGGGGTTTAAAACCCAATGGAAAATTCATCCCCGGGGAGAGGGGGGTTTTTAAACCCCATTTCCCGTGGGAAAATTTTGGTTTTGCCCCTAGAAGTTTTTTAAAATGGCCGGTGGGCCCGGGGGGTTTTTTGGGGGGGGGGCCCCCCGTTTTGGGGAAAAACCCCTTTTGCTTTGCCCACCTTTTAAAATTTGTTGGGCCCCGCCCCCCGGGGTAAAAAAAGCCCCGCCCCCCGACAAAATTCAAAGGGTTTCCCCAAAAGGGGAAAAAGGTTCCAGTAAACATACCTTCTGCTGGGGTTGGAAGGGGGTTTTCCCTGAAACCCCCTTTTTGGGTCTTTTTCTTGAATTGAAATTTTCCCCGGGGAATAAATCTAAAAAGTTCAGGCCTTCCTTTGGGGAAAAGAATTGGGATGGATGAAAAAATTTCCTCAATGGTTTAAATTTTAAAAAAAAACCTTTCCCGGGGGGGCCTTCAGCCCAAGAACTGGAACGGCCCGTGGCTTCGTACTGGAAAGGTTGAAAATGGCCCCTCAAGGCAGGGGGGGGGGGCCCCCCCTATTTTTTTTCTTGGGTCAAAAGGAAAACCCCCTATATTTTCATCGTGCCTGAAACAGAAAAGGGGGAAACCCCAAATTGTAGAAAAACCTCCTTTTTCCCTTTTTTGTTTAGAGAGTTGACTTGATCAAGTCAATTGGCTGGTCAAGCCGGCACTGCCAAGTTGGCATCACAGAGGTCCTGCAACTGCCCTCAGCACTAGGTGATGACCGCATATATTTCCTCACTACCCCTGTGGCTGTTGGGTGTATTTGAATCCAAATCTATAATTTCCCCTTGTTTGACTCCTTGGTGGGTAAGGAGATGAAGAATTCTAATTTGTATATTTTCTGAACATACAAATCTAAAGCAACTGGCTCTCTCCCTGACGAACTGCACTACCCTTGCCAATTTGCCTAGAGCATCACACATCACTCTGGAACTTTTCCTGGTTTCAAACGGCAATTGGAATGCTATCTGAGGCTCCCAGACCTGATAAGGAGAAAAGTCCTCAAACCATTCAGGAAATCTTACCTGGTAAATATGAAAATATTTAATACAAGAAATATCTTGTGATGAAAACCATTGATGGTGTGTCCATCATGTGTTTTGATATTTTACAAATTCGTCGTAAGATAGTTGACGTGTGTCAACATTATTCAGATGAGAGTAACCGTCTGCATACAGTATGTATGCAGACGGAGCTTAAGTCTCATGTTCTCATCACAAAAATATTCAACCAGTGCAAGGGAATTGTCTTTTCCCAAGATCTGATGAGGTATCCTGAAGAGAAACTGTTAGAGGAACTAACGAAGTTTAAGGTAGTGGAAGTAAAGAGTTTTATGAAGAAAGTTGGTGTGGGACAATCGACACCAGCTCTTCTAACTTTGAAACATTAGTCCTGGAATTGGTCAAGTTGGCATGATACCTCAGAGTAAAATCATATATTCCAACCTAAGTCGGTGCTTCCACTGCCAGAGTTATTGGCATGGAGTCACTCTTGGTAGTCCATTTTCCCAAAGATATCAAGAGTTGTGTCAAACGTTGTGCACCAGGTCACAGGAACAGTACATCCACATGGAAAGAAGCAATTATTATTCCAGGCCAGGGAATTACAGACCATCTGCAAGATGATGTAGAAAATGATAACTTAAGATTGATATTACTACTGGAAAAGGAAAACGTGTTGACCTCATATCAATATGAGTTTTAAAAATTGAGATCGACCACAGATGGTGTGTGTTGTATGTATATAACATATATAATATATATATATATAATATATATATAGTATATATATATATTAGATATATATATTTATGATATATATAATATATATATATATATATATATATTAGATATATTTCCCAGACAAAAAACGCTGTTTTGGGCCCTTAACCAACGTAAAATTTTAAATAGAATACCCTTCCAAAGGGCTTTGGACCATGCGAGTTTATGATGCAAAGAAAGAAAACTGGATTTTATTTTGAAATAGCGTTAACAAATTTTGACCCCGCTTGCTCCAAAAAGAAAAAGGATTCAAAAAATTTTTACACGAGCTTTTAGGGTGTTCATGGGGTTTTCGTGCATATTCAAATCTAGTACCGCAGAATGCCAGATGTAATAATGAAGTTTCATTTTTTTGGGTTTTAAATTAAAATGTATTTTTTGTTTTTACCCAAATACCCATTGCATTTTTCCCGTTTTTACTTAAAAATGTTTTGTTTTTATTAGAAAAGTATCATAAAAATTTTTTTTTACCCATTAAATACAAATAAATCCCAACATTTTAAATAGTTTTTTATGGAAACATAGATAAACCGTTTTTTTTTTACTTAACCAAAAAGGGCAACGGCCCTTCAAAACCATAAAATCTTAAGGGTTCTTCAAAAATTTTTATTTAAAAACATTTTTTGGGGAAAAGCAAATAAACCCCGTGTGAGGGTTAATTTTAGTTTTTCACATTGCAACCCAAGGGTTGTTACTGATGTAAAAAAGGAAATGAGTGTGAATGTGTCAAATTTAGGGAAAATTTTAAATATTACTGTCAGACATGGAAACTTTTTTAATAAAATTTTTTGGCCCAGAATGTCGAAAACACCGGTTTTGGGGAGGAAGAGGGGAAATTTTAGGACAATGGGGTTGGAGTAGGAGGAGGGGAATTTGAAGTAAGGGGAGAGAGGGTAAGGGATGAAAAAAGGGGAAAGTTACCAGATTAAACAGGGGACCCAAAAAATTAGGGACAGTTTGGGGAAGAGAATTTTCTTTAAATGGTAAGTAATAAAAGTTTATTAAAAATTTTTTAAAAAACATGCATTTTTTGCTTTAGAAAATTTGCGAACTCAGGAAAACAAGTTTTTTTCTTTTCATCAGGGGGACTCGATGCGTTTGGGGTTTAACAGTTGTTGCACAAAGCTGATGTCCTCTTCTCCCTAAACCTCTCTTACACACACGTGCGTTATATGGCAGGGCATATATATGTTTTACGGTATATATATAACATATAATATATTATATATTATATATAATATATATATATATAAAATTATAATACATATATATATAAAAATTTTAAATATATATATATAATAAATAAAAAATTTTATAAAAAAAAATAAAAAATATAAAAAATATATATAATATAAAACATATATATCTGTGTGGGGTTGTGTGGGGTGTGTGTGTGTGTGTGGGGGGGGTTGTGTGTTGTGTGTGTGGTGGGTTTTTGGGGTGGGTGTGTGGTGGGTGTGGGTGTGTGTGCATACATACTTTAATATTATATAATATATATATATATAATATATATATATATATTAGATATATAATGTATATAAAATTTTAATACATAGATAGATAAAAGTTTATAAGAAAAAGGGGTTATGATAGGGTTATACAAATATAATAAAAAAAAAAATTTTAAAAAAAAAAAAAAAAAAAAAAATAGGGAAAAGAAAAATATAAATAAAAATTTAAAATTTTGATTATAATATAATATATATATAATAATATACAAAATTTAACAAACACAAGCAAATATATAAGGAAAAAATATAAAATATATAAAATATAAATAAAAAATTAACAAAATTTTAAACAAAAACAAGCATATAAAAAAAATATATTAATAATACAATATATATATATATATATATTATTATAAAATATTACTTTATTACTTTTATAAATATATAAATAAAATATTATATTTTATATATATAATATATAAAATATATATATATTATATATAAAATATAAATACTTTAATATAGGGGGTTTGGGTGTGTGTTTTATTTTATATAAAATTATAAAATTATAAAATATTATATAAAATTTTTTTTTTATAGTTTAAAATATATATAAATAAAAAATTAAGGTATAAATATTTTAGGTATATGTATGTATAAAATACATAATATAATTTAAATATTTTATTATCTATCAGTATATATATTACATTTTATATACTTATAATATTATATATTATGCACACCCCACACACCACACACACACACACACACACACCCACCCACACCAAAATAAAGATATATAAATATTAATATAGTAATAATATATATAATATATAATATATATATATTATATAGTAGTAGTATATGTACAAATATATATATATATATAATTTATATAATATATATATATATATATATATAATGTGTTGTGTGTGTGTGTTTGTGTGGGGTGGGTGTGGTGTGTGTGTGGGGCCTTTCTTATATAAAAAAATATTTAAGTATATATAGTAATATAATACATAGATAGGGGAAATGGGATATATAATTTATATATTATGTATGTATTATACTTACATATATAAAAAATATTCATATACACACCCACCACACACACAACACACTATATATATATATATATCTATATAAAATTAATAAAATATAATATTATATAATTTTTATATATATAAAGGTGTAATATATATATATATATATATTATAATAAAATATATATATATATAATATATACATATATATTATTTTATATAAAAATATATATATATAATATATATTTTGTATGGGGGAAATATATAATTATTTTATATTTTATATATATATTTTAAAAATTTGAAATAAAAATATTATAGATATAATTTTATAGTATAAATATATATATATATAAAATAATGTATATATAGGTATAGTACGGGGATATATATATAATATATATATTAATATATAAAATATATATGTGGTGTGTGTGGTGTGTGTGTGTGTGTGTGTGGTGTGTGTGTGTGTGTGTGTGGGTGTGCGTGTGTGTTGGTGTGTTGTGTGTGGGGTTGGGTGGGGTGTGTGGGTGTGGGGTGTTTGTTCTGTGTGCGTTTTCCCTTATAAATATATATATATATTTTATATATATAATATATATTTTAATATATATATATATATATATATATATATAGATATATGATATATATATTATAATATATATATATTAATATTTTAATTTATTTTTTTAATAATATTATATATATAAAAATTTTTTGGAGTATAGGGGGACTTTCCCATCTGATACTCAGTACAAAGTAAAAAAAGGGAAAAGTAATTGCAAAACGTTTTAAGTCACTCTTAAATCTATCTCCCCCTAAAACCCCTTTTCTCCCAGTAATGATGGAAGAGGATCTTAAAATTTGTTTGGATGCGATAAAAATTTTGGTAGGGAAAAAAGCCCGACACAAATTTAAAAAATTTAAAATATATAATATATATATATATATATAATATATTTTATATTATATATATAAAATATATATATATATTTTTATGTATATAATGATATATAATAATTATATAATTTTATATAATAAGATATAAAATATAATTTTTTACACACACAAACACACCCCACAACACACCACACACAACCCCACACACACACACACACCACACACACCCCAAAAATCCGTATTTTATAAATATGTATATTTTTTTTCTTAAAGTATTCTTTCCCAAATGCGGGGAAATGGGCCCTTTCTCTCAATTAATTACTGAGAAGTTATAGGGGCCGTACTACCTTCCCTGTTTGGGGATCCCCTTCCAAATCAACCGGGCTTTGTACCACGGGGGGAAACTTCAGGGACACATGCGTTTGACTCCTAAAGGGATATGTCTTTTTGGGTAGGCAACCCAAAGTGAAGTTCGTTCCCCAAAGGGAAAACCAAACGCGCCGCCCGGGGGACTAAAACCCCTCAAAATCAGATTGCCGTCAGGGCAGTTTTGATCCGATGCTCAAACCCAAATTTTCCGGTCACCGCGGCCTATGATACCAAACAAACACCCACACACAACAAAACACACACACACACACACACACACACACAAATTATAATATATAATTAATATATATAATAAATATAGTATATATATATATATATAATATATATATTTACATGTATATATTACATAATGCATATATATGCAGTTATATGTATAAAAATATATTAGTATATAATATATATAGAATATAATTTTAATATAATATATAAAAATATATACAGGGTTAATATACAATATGCATAAAATTATGCATTTATATGTAAAAATAGTAAAAATATATATTATATATATAAAATAGAAATTTTATATATAAAAAACCTTTATATCCACACACACAAAAATTTAAAAACAAAAACACACCACCAACACACCCCACACACACCACACACCACCACACACACACCCCACACACACACACAAAACACACATAGATGCCCATGGCATGCGGTGTTGCCTATCAGTTTTTTATCTAGTTTGTTTACGTCAAGTTAGTATTATTATCATGTAACCCATAATTATGTCCCAAAATTTTACTGCTTCAAAAGCCCTTTTATGTCTAGAAAAGGGAAAATTGGGAATTAAAACCCCAAAAAGTCATGGGCCCTTTACGATATCCATATCAAAATTTTGTAATTTTTTTCCCATATACTTCCCCATTTTTCCCCAGATGAAGGGTTTAGGGGCCCAACCATTCCAAGAAAATTTGTCTTAAGCAGTGTATTTTTTTTTATCAGTCATATCTTTTTGCAGGAGGGGCCCTATTTTGCTCTTCACAAAAATCTTTCATTTGGGTATTTACCCCCTTTGAATCTGTCGAAATTTCCCTTTTTTATGACAGGTTCAAGTGAAGGCGAAGGAAATCAACCGTTTTCACTTTGATAACATCTAAAGGATTTCCCTTTTTCTTTTTCAGTTCATTTTAGGATAGGATCAGTGCCATTTTTGGGGGTTTTTATCATCCCATTGTTTAAAAAAAGTTAGAAGGGGAGAATAAAAAAAAAAAATTGGGTTTTTTTTCGGGAAAAAAAATGTAATATCAAAAATGGCCATTTCCCTCGTGAAAAATTACTCTTTTACTTTTGGGGCCCAATTTTCTTGGTTGCTATAATAAAATTTAAACACTCCACTGATAATGAAATTTTTGTTTTCCGTAAATAAAAACTTCCGTTTTAGGTTTTCACCCATGTTTGTAAACAATACTGGCAATCAAAAATAAAAAAAAGAGAAGTAAAAAAAAAATAAGACAAAGAATAAAAGACATTCCTATAAAAAAAAAAACCGTCAAAACATCTCTTTTAGAAGCGCCCTGTCTCTTGACCTCAGCCAAATAAGTTTTCCCATCCCTTTTGACCCCTCAGATTTCGGCTTACTCTGCTCTAGTAAAAAAAACCTCAAAAAATCGAGAAGGATATGAAACTTTTTTCTCATCTTTTTGCTTTTTAATCACAAAATAAATAGGCATAAAGGTTTAAAAACAAAAAAAGGAGGCATTGGGTATTGGGGAAAAAATTATTTTAAGGGGATAAATAAACATCTAAAAACAAATTTAAATTTGGGTTTAACAGTGTTTTTTACTAAAAAAGTGAATTTCACTTTCCCCTACCCCCTTAACGCATTTCTTATCTTCGAAAAAAAGGAAGGCGAAATAATAATACGTATTTTTAAAGAATTCAAGCACCGACAATGGGGAAATTTTTTTGTGTCATACCCTAAAATTTTAATTAGGGGGGAAAAGGGAAAAATGTTTAAAATTTTACCTCTTCTATAAGTGTTTCAAAACAAAAAAAGTGGGGAAAAAAAAACATAATATAATTATTACATATTATCCCATATAACACACCCCACACAACCACACACACACACACACAAATATAATATATATAAATAATATATATATAATAGATGATAGATAGTAGATGGGATAGTTTAGATAGAAGATAGAAAAATATAAAAAAGTCCCCTTAGGAAACTAGAAAGGGACCCCCCCAAGACTTTTTGCAGTAGATAGTTTTTGGTGAGAGAATGCAAACATTTTTCCCCACTGCAGTTGGGAATTTTAAGGGTTTTGTCACCCCTCACAACGTGCTTCACTTTTAACCCTTTCACGATCGTGCCCCCACTCTTAAGTCCGATTCTCAGCCTTGTAAAAACACAACTTTATTGTCAGTTGGGATGACAAGCAGAAGTTATGCAAGTTTTTTTCTAAAACCCATATTTATGGCGCAGACCTTACAATTTTTTTTGCAGCTTTTCTGGGGCATAATTTGTAGCAAATTTGGGGTATGAATGTGAGGTATATTCATATAGGGAAACCCTTTATTGAATTTCACTGCGAGCCCTTTAATGCATGAATCAAAAGCCTTTAAAATAATAAAATCCCCTTTGTTTAAAGGGGGCTTCAAGATTGGTTTCCCCGGGGTTTTAGTACATAAGAAAAAATCTGTTTTTGGGTGGGAGCATTTTGTTTGGGATCTTTGGGGAAAGAGTAAAATGGTTTGGGGGCCCAAAGGGGGCTACCCCTTGGCCCTAGGATGTTCGCTTCCCCTTGACACACTGACTTTAAATCCTAGGTCAGAAGTTGTCTGTCCCGTAATGGATCAAAAATCACACATTGGGTAGTCGTTCAGTGCCTTAGTGCATCTTTTTTTGCTCTGACCCTTTTTGGAATTTTATCAAAAACACCATAGTACCAGAGGGTTTATTATCCTGCCAATACTTTTTGGGGAAAGGATGCTTATTTCTGAGGGTGAATTTTTTATGTGAAGTGATCAACAAAATTTGAACACTGGAAATTATCATAAATCCGCATTACGGCAATTTATCTAAAAAAATTTTTTAGTCGCATATTCAAAATTTCTATTCTTCATCCACCCGGGGGAATAATATTAACCTCCGCGAAAAATATTTTGAAAAATGATTATTTTAAACCAAGGCCCTTCCTAAGGGTTGCCCCAAAGGTCTCCCAAGGGAAATTTTGTCGGCCATTGAAATCTCCCAAGAGAAGAGATGAATCAGGTAACTCCCAAATGATCTTTCCCAAAACATTATGATGAAATTAGTGACGGAAGGTAGAGGGGTGCAATTTTTGTAAGATCGTTTCCCAAACCCGGGCGGGCACAGTCTTACCGCAGTTCATTTTGTAGATGGATGGGCCCGAATCAGAAAAATCCTGAGTAAATGACAGTGGACTTAAAACTTGGAGTCCTCACAGGGATATTGGACGATTTTCCCCCCCTTAAAATTTTTGTAGGGATACACATTTTGGGGGTATATGAAGCTATCATAATTGCAATTCCCCCCCATTTTTATAAAGACTTGGGCAATGCCTTTTGATCGGGTACTATTTCTTTTTGAAATTTTATCAAAAATTTTCTTTCAAATAACAAAAAATATTATATTAAAAATCAAAGGGATATATATTATTTTGAATGTATAAAAGGGTTGCAAAAACATTTATGCATAATTAAAAAATTTTTTTTGAAAATTTTTAGTCTCCCCCAAAGAAATAGTAAAACTCTCTATGTCACAAGACTCCCCAAACATTTTTCCGGGGTATATGGGGGGGGACAGGTACATATGGCTTTTGGGCTGAGAATGTTGCACATCTTTCCACACTGTTAATGGCCCTTGGATCCCCACCAAAAGCTTCACTTTTAGCCATCATTTACCCCTTGGGTTTGTCTTGTGGGCCCGATTCTTAGTCTTTTTAATACAAAATTCCCACTTTTTTATTTGGGGGGATGTGGTTACCCAAATTTCCAAGATCATCTCTTTAAACTTTTCGCAGTTTTTTTCTAGAGGTTTTGGGCTCCACTGTTCCCTCCATTTTCAGTGAAGAGAACTTCTGATGCTGGGGTTTTAAGTTTTGGGGGGTAGAAGGAAAACAAGCATCAAAGGGCGGGGCATCTGCCTTGGCCTTCCTTTTCAGCTTGCTCCCTTTTCCCCTTTAAAGGGAACCCGTGGTCACCCAAAAAAGAGTTATCTTTTTATGTGTTGATATCATTGGGAAATGATCTTTAAACCCCCCTCACCACTGGATTTTATGGTTTAAGCTCTTGATTTAACTTGCAAGGCCCCCTATGAGAATTACAAATATTACAATAGAATGGTTTTTTTAAAATATCAAGGGCACCTTTAGGCTGCAAGGATGGGATGTAACATTGCAAATGAAGATTGAAAAACTTTTTAGAGAAAAGGGCTGCCAAAGTAGCTTCCTTTTGCCCAGTGTTTCAATCCAAAACCATTTTTTAGATTCCGATCCTTCTGTATTTTATTTCATATTTAATTTCCTTTTATGCAGAAAGGGGTTTAAGGGAAAACCTCTCTGACTTCTGCTTCAGAAATCTCTCCGTCCCATCGGGTTAATCAAGGGGGATTAATCATAAACCCTTTGTGAGATTTAAAAAAAAAGGGTCTTCCCCAAAATTTTCATTCTCCTACCATAGGATTTTAATTCCCCAAGGGGGGTTTAAAACCAACGGATAAAAGGAGATTTTTAACAGATTCTGAGAGGTTCATTGTGAACTGAGTCCAAAAATTCGGAAAAAAGTGGGAGTTGCAGATGAATAAGCCCCATAGTCAAGTTTATTACAAAAAGCGCCGGGTAGAGCCACAGAAATGTTGGCAGCCTGCACCCCAAGGAAAATGGGGAAAAAAACCCCCAAAATTTAAAAATTTCTTTTTAGCCTTCACCTTTAAATGTTTGATGTGAGGCAAACCCCGTACACCCGAGTAAAAATTTGAACCCAAAATACTTCAAACCCCTTGAACAAATTTTCAATTTGGGGGTTTTCCCAAATAGGGGAAAGGAAAATTTCCCATTTTGGAAATGCATACCATGGTCGTGTTTGGGGAAAATTGGAACTCATGGTTGGGTTTCCCACTGCACAAACCGATTTTTTGCAGGCTGCATGTGTCCTTGCACATCCTGAAAGTTTTCCCCTGACAGTATAGTGTAAAGTCTCCAAAAAAGATTAAAACGAGACAGCATCTCCTTTATGAAGAATTTAATACTGCCAATCCAGAAGTGAACTTGCCTAAAAAGAGTGTGTGGACTATTTTTATATTAAATATAAGGCCCTTTTTTCCGCGGTGGGGCGACTTCAGCTCCCAAAGAACCCGGTAAAACGGACCAGATGGCTATCAGTACTGGAAAGGTTAGACAAAAAGGCCTCAGCTGGAAAACCCGGTTGGGGGGGGGGGGGCCCCCCCCTCCTAGTTTTTTTAAATTTGGGGTCAGAAAAAAAACTCCCAAAATATTTTGCTTTTCATCGTGTCCTGAAACAGCTAAACCCAGAGGGTGGCAATGCCCGCATACTGTAGCTAGCAAAAAACCCCTCTTTGATCCTCTATTCTGGTTTTTTGAGAGTTGACTTGATCAAGTCAATGGGGGGTCAAGCTGCACTTTCCCAAGTTGGCTCACCCGAAGGTCCCGCAAACCCCTCCCACTAGGTGAAAAGCCCATATATTTCATAAACCCCCGTGGCTGTTGGGTGTTTTTGAATCCAAATCATAAATTTCCCCGTTTGACTCCTTGGTGGGGTAAAAGGGATGAAGGGAAATTTAATTTTTATTTTTTTCTGAACATACAAAAACTAAAGCAAAATGGTCTCCCCTGACGAAAAATGCACACCCCTGGCCAATTTGCCCCGGGGCATCACACAAACACCCCTTGGGAAATTTTCCCGGTTTTTAAACGGCAATTGGGAAAGCTTTTTAGGCTTTCCCCGAAACCCGATAAGGAAAAAAGGGCCTCAAAAACCCTTCAGGAAATTTTCCTGGTAAATAGAAAATATTTAATACCCAAAAAATATCTTGGAAAGAAAAAACCCTTTATGGTGTGTCCCTCATGTGTTTTGGGAAAATTTTTTCAAAATTTGTTCCTTTAAGGGTAGTTGACGTGGGTCAAAATTAAATTAGATGAGAGTAACCGTCTGCAAAAGATGTACCATTCCCGGGGGCTTAAATTCATGTTCTCATCACAAAAATTCAACCAGTGCAAGGGAAGTTTTTTCCCAAAGATTATGAGGTATCCTAAAAGAAAAACTGTTAGAGGAAAACTAACGAATTTTAAGGTAGGGAAGAAAAGATTTTTTATGAGAAATTGGTGTGGACAATCGACACCAGCTCTTCAATTTTTTGAAAAAATTATCCGGAAGGGTCAATTTGGCATGATACCCTCAGAGAAAAATCATATTTTCCAACCTAAGCGGGTTCCACTGCCAGATTTATTGGCATGGAGTCACTCTTGGTAGCCCATTTCCCAAAGATATCAAGAGTTGTGTAAACGTTGTGCACCAGGTAAAGGGACACAGTAACCCCCCACATGGAAAGAAGAATTATTATTCCGGGCCCAGGGAATTAAGACCATCGCAAGTGAGAGAAAAAAGATAACTTAAGATTGATATTTCTACTTGAAAAGGAAAACGTGTTGACCCAATCAATATGAGTTTTAAAATTTAGATCGACCAAGATGGTGTGTGTTTGATGTTTTATACAATTATTATATTTAAAAAGATTATATAATAATATTATATTATAAAATATATAAAAAAATATTAGATAATATGATTTTATAATATTTATAATATTATAAAATAATATATATTAAATTAAAAATAAATAGTATAAAATAAATATAAAGATAAATTTTTATATATTATATTATAATATATAATCTTATATTTTTATATTTAAAAAAATTTAAAATTATATAATTATATTTATTATAAAATTATATTATATAATTAAATTATTATAAAATATATTATATATTAATATATATATTAAATTTTTATAATCGTATATATAATATAATTATTATATATATATATATAAATATTATATATTATATATATAATTAAAAAATATATTTAAACAATAATATATATTTATTTTATTATATATTTTATATATATTATATTTATATTAAAATATATAAAAAGATTATAAAATATATATACACGAGTGTATGTGTATTAATATATAAATTATATAATTATATATATATTTATAATATTAAAAATATTTATAAATTATATTTAAAAATTATATGTATGTTATTATATATATTATATTTATATATATAATTATATAATTTATATTTTTATATATTATAATAAAATACGCAGAAAAGACAAATTTATATAAGTTTTCCTGGGTTCAGTTCGATCGAATGGCATTTTTGGGGAAGGCCCCCCCCCGATGAAGTCTAAAATGCATTAGACATGACCTCAGCGTTCAGATTTTCGACCCCGAGAAGATTTTCTTGTATTAAAATTTTGAATATTTTTTATGTCACCATTCATTATGCAATTCTGTCGCATATCCCTTGAGTTAATTCAGGGGGATTAAAAACTTTTTAAAAGCCCCATTGCAAATTTTCTTAGTTTTTTAATATATAAAGTTAATATTTTGGGTTTTTGATTATTCTCTGTGTGGGGGTCACTTCATTTCACTCTCATTCCATTCGCTGTTATTCAAACACACACACACAAACAACAATTACTTTCTCATCACTCATCCATGCAGAAAAAAAAGACACTAAACCTTTCATTTTTGGGGGTTTTCCCCTGTCTTAGTGCGGCCCAAAGACATGGTGTATTTTTTTAGCCTGCGATTTTTTAGTCAGCCCTTTATTTCTCTCTGTGGATGACAATTGGTTTTAAGTAATCCTTTGGGATTGCCGTTCCGTTTTTCCCCTTTTCAAAATCTCCCATCTATAAGAAGGGAA
>NC_051386.1:35935829-35944235 GCF_015228065.2 Penaeus monodon | reverse complement strand
AACGCACTCTCGGTATCTGTATAGCTAGACGCAAACCAATACCAGGGGGATCCCACAGAACCAAGTGGCTCCAGAGACTCTCCTGGTGAACTGAGTCGAAATTCTTCTTGAGATAAAACCTGTTGAAACTTAATTGGCATTCCACAAGGACATGAAGTGCTAAGGCACCAGTCTACAGTTGACTTCTTGAGTGCAAAATACTACTCAGGTCTCTGTGCTCGCAAAAGGTCGACACACACTCGCACCAAGAGTACATGAGTGAGGACCTTGCCTGGTACGCTGAGCAAGGTAATACCTCTGTAGTTGCCACAGTCCATTTGGTCCCCTTTCCCTTTCCAAATAGGGATGACCAAGCCCCTTTCCAGCCCAGCAGATATGGTACCAGTCTCCAATACAGCAGACAGGACTGCATGCAAGCCACAGATCATGGCTTCCCACCCACCCACCAGCAACAACTCTGCAGCAATCCCACAGACACCAGCAACCTTTCTTCAGCCTAGAGATCACCCTTCTCATCTCTTCGGTGGAAGGTGGTGCCTCACTAATTGGTGGACCTACCACTAGTGGTTGTGTGCCAGCCAATGTGGAGTTGGCTGGGGTTCTACCCTATACAGTTGCTCAAAGTACTCATGGCTCCAAACAAAACCCCAATCATACTCTGCCATCGCAGAGTCCAATTGAGAGATGGCTTGGAAAGCAGGTTGAAGGACATTTTGGGTAGAAAGACCTTCCAACTCCTCCACGATGCCTGTACCATACCTTTCTTGGTCCATTTTCAAAGAGGTCATTGCAGAGAAGACAGCTCCTTGTGCAATACATGGTTCCCACCCCAGTCTGGCAGCATGATTCACCTCTATAGTGTTCAGTGTCTCTTCTGAGACAACACACCTCCTTTGCCGAGGTCGGACCCCAAGGCACTCCTCAACAGCTGACAGGGTTTCCCACTTAAAGGTCCCCCTAACGATAGCCACCTGGCCGCGGTGGAGGGGCTTGAGGTTCCAGTGATCTGGTGAGCCAGACCAGAGGGCTACCCATACTGGAGGGGTCACCAGTGAGGGATGAGACAAAATAGCTTCCCGGGTTTGCACCCACCTCTGGTTCATTCCATCTTGGACCAGGGAAAACTCAACCATGTGTATTTGCCATGCATGGCATCCCATATTACCAAGAGATACAGGAGTCCTGGAGGTTGAGTGATGCTGCACGTTGTGGCCTGCAGCTAGCAACACACTTCTTTGATCCTCTATTATGGTTATGGCGGGTGCTTATCAAAAGGGCCCCGTCAAGTCAATCAGCTGGTCAAATATGGCTAGAGTCAAGCAGGCACTGTTCAGTTGGTTAGCGGCATAGGTCCTGCAACTTCCATCAGTACTGTAATATGGCTGCATTTAATTTTTTCCCCACTACCGCTGTGGCTGTTGGGAGATTTTTTAGCCCAACCTATAGGGTTCCCTCGTTAGCCTCCATGGTGGGTTGGGGGGGGGGGGGAGGAAATGAATTCTAATGTCTATGATTACTGCAAATTTACAAAAAATCTAGCTCTCTCCCTGACGACCTATGCAATCCCCTGGCCATTCCCTCTGGAATGTCACATGTGCCTCTGGAACCTTTCCATCTTCTAAAGGGCAAGAACGGGAATCGTAATGGTTTGTGGGCTCCTAAACAGATTAGGAGAAAAGTCCCTTTCCCCAATCCCCTTAAGGAAATCTTACCTGGTAAATATGAATTTTCTCATATTGTAAGTACTTGTAATGCAGACCATTATAGTGTATCAATCTGGATCTTGAAGTACATCAGAAAATATTGAGGTGTGTCCCAACATATCTTGCTCCCCCACGGAATGGTAGCCGATGTTGAATTTCGTCACCAGATTGACATTTGGGCTTTAAGTTTTATGTTCTCCTCACAAAACAAATTCAATTAAAAAATTGTCTTTTTCCGAGACCTGATGAAAAAAAACGGGTTTTGAGGAACTAAAGAAATTTATTGTAGGGCATAAAAAAGTTTTAACTTTGAAACTGTAGTCCTTCCGAATCAAAAAGTTGGCAAGGTACCACCTCAAAGGGAAAACGGTGCTTGCACTGCCGGGTTTTGGGCATGGACCAACTCTGCCATTTTTAATAAAAAAGGACAACAAAGATGTGTGTAAAATGTGGGCAAAGGTAATCAAGGGGATACAACTGTCCGGCTAAATTACGGGAACCAAAAGCAAAAAAAATCAGAAACTTCTTCAAAACAATGTAAAAGGGACAAATTTGAAAAAAAAATATTTGGGGTAAAGGGCCGGGAAAGTTGGTTTTCCAAGGCAAAGCGGTGCTGTTTGCACAGATAGTAGGGCCTTTCTTTGGTTCTAGTCATCCCCTTCCTGCCCAAACCCCTTTCCCCCCGTGCCTTTGCCTACACACTCTGCCACTCCTTTAAGCCTCAGTCCCCAAAGGGTAAATGTCCCCTGTAAGTTGTTCCACCAGAAATGGGTGTAGTGAGGGGTTTTAAAACTCCTCCCAAAGACATGTCTTTGGGGGGGGCAATCAGTCTGCTTTAGAGGCTTTAACGGTGGTCCCGCTCCGCTGCCCCGATCCCAGGGCCTCCCGCTTGTTCAAAGACTCCTCTTTTTTAGTCCAGGCAAAGAAATCAGACCCGTCCAAAGAATCCCGTGGAAAATATTTTTACGGTAAAACAACCCTTCAAAAAATACTCCCAAGTTCTGGAGAGGATAGCTTAAAAAAGGGTGGGGCAAACCTTTTCCAAAATGCTGCCCCAACACCTTTTAAGAGGTAAACTGAAAATTGGATACCCATTGGATTGCCCGGGCTTCATGCAAAATAGGAAAGCTGCAAAATCAGATAGCTTCATATAACCCATTTCGTTACCCAAAGAGATTATGACCCGGGAAAAATGCCCATTTCCCTGGAAAGGTTCTAATTCAAGCCCCTTATGGGACCTTTGATAATGGGCCCCTGGAGGGGTACATTAAAGGGATTCAGGATATTCCCCTTTCCCGGCCATCCAACTGCAGACAACACTGCAGGGGAAGGCTGTGGGTTGTCTGCAGTTGGATGGCCTGGAAGGGAACATCCTGATATCCCATTAATGCTACTCCTCCATGGGGCCATTATCAATGGTCCCATAATGGCTTGAACTTAGAATCCTCGCAGGGAAATGGGACATTTTTCGGTCATAATCTCTTGTCGGTATACGCAAACTGGGTTATATGAAGCTATCTGATGTTGCAGCTCTTCCTATTTTGCATGAAGTCCCTGGCAGATCCAATGGGTATCCAATTCTTCAGATTACCTCTTCATAAGGTGTTTGGCAGCACCTTTGGTCAAGTTGCCCACAACCTTTAAGCTATCACTCTCCAGGAACTTGGGGAGTATCTTTTGAAGGGTTGTTTTACCTGTGGAACTAGTTTCCACAGGATTCTTTGGACAGGCTCATGATTTCTTTGCCTGGACATAAAAAGAGAGGAGTCTTTTGAACAAGCAGTGGAGGCCCCTGTGGATCTGGTGGCAGCTGGAGCTGTCACCACCGTTAAAGCCTCTAAAGCCATGACTGATTGCTCCTCCCAAAGACATGTCTTTGGGAGGAGGAGTCTCCTTAATAGACCCCTCACTACTACTCCATTTCTGGTGGAACAACTTACCAGAGACAGTTTCAGCAGTTGGGGACTGAGGCTTAAAGGACGTGGCAGAGTGTGTAGTGCAAGAGGCACCGGAGGGCAAGGGTTGGCAGGAAGAAGGATAGACTAGAACCAAAGCAAAGGACCTACGTATCTGTGCAAACAGCACATCGCTTTGCCTCTGGAAAACCAACTTTCTCCTTGCACCTTACTACCAATACTTTTTTTTTCAAATTTGTACCTTTTACATTGCTTTGAAGAAGTTTCATGAACTTCTTTGCATTGGTATCAGTATATTTAGCCTGGACAGTTGTCATCCCCTTGATTACCTGTTGTACCACATTTTACACACACTCATTGTTGTCCATTTTACTTCAAATGGCAAGAGTTGGCTCCATGCCCATAACCCTGGCAGTGCAAGCACCGCTTTACCTTGAGGTGGTTTTACCTTGCCAACTTAGTTGATTCTGGAAGGACTACAGTTTCAAAGTTAAAAACGTTTTACGTGCCACTACAATAAATTTCTTTAGTTCCTCTAACCGTTTCTCCTTGAATACTCATCAGGTCTCGGAAAAAAGACAATTCTCTTAATCTGATTGAGTGTTTTGTGAGGAGAACATGAAACTTGAGCCCAGAATGTCACATCTGGTGACGACAACTTCAACTATCAGGCTACCATCTCACTGTGGGTGATGCAAGATCATGTTGACACACCTCAACTATTTTCTGATGTACTTCAAGATCCATGATTGATACACTATTAATGGTCTGCATTACTAAGTACTTACAATATGAGATACTTCCATATTTACCAGGTAAGATTTCCTTAATGGATTGAAGAAGACTTCTCCTAACCTGTTTAGGAGCCCAAGAACCATTATGATTCCCGTTCTTGCCCTTTAGAAGATGGAAAGGTTCCAGAGTGACATGTGACATTCCAGAGGGAATGGCCAGGGGATTGCATAGGTCGTCAGGGAGAGAGCTAGGTCTTTGTAAATTTGCAGTAATCATAGACATTAGAATTCATTTCCTCACCCCCCCCCCCCAACCCACCATGGAGGCTAACGAGGGGAAGCTATAGGTTGGGCTCAAAATCTCCCAACAGCCACAGCGGTAGTGAGGAAATAAATGCAGCCACTATTACAGTACTGATGGAAGTTGCAGGACTTATGCGCTACCAACTGAACAGTGCCTACTTGACTCTAGCCATATTTGACCAGCTGATTGACTTGACTGGGCCTTGATCAAGCCACCCGCCTAACCATAATAGAGGATCAAAGAAGTGTGTTGCTAGCTGCAGGCCACAACGTGCAGCATCACTCAACCTCCAGGACTCCTGTATCTCTTGGTAATATGGGATGCCATGCATGGCAAATACACATGGTTGAGTTTTCCCTGGTCCAAGATGGAATGAACCAGAGGTGGGTGCACCAGGAAGCTATTTTGTCTCATCCCTCACTGGTGACCCCTCCAGTATGGGTAGCCCTCTGGTCTGGCTCACCAGATCACTGGAACCTCAAGCCCCTCCACCGCGGCCAGGTGGCTATCGTTAGGGGGACCTTTAAGTGGGAAACCCTGTCAGCTGTTGAGGAGTGCCTTGGGGTCCGACCTCGGCAAAGGAGGTGTGTTGTCTCAGAAGAGACACTGAACACTATAGAGGTGAATCATGCTGCCAGACTGGATGGGAACCATGTATTGCACAAGGAGCTGTCTTGCTCTGCAATGACCTCTTTGAAAATGGACCAAGAAAGGTATGGTACAGGCATCGTGGAGGAGTTGGAAGGTCTTTCTACCCAAAATGTCCTTCAACCTGCTTTCCAAGCCATCTCTCAATTGGACTCTGCGATGGCAGAGTATGATTGGGTTGTGTTGGAGCCAATTGAGACCTTTGAGCAACTGATATAAGGGTAGAACCCCAGCCAACTCCACATTGGCTGGCACACAACCACTAGTGGTAGGACCACCAATTAGTGAGGCACCACCTTCCACCGAAGAGATCAGAAGGGTGATCTCTAGGCTGAAGAAAGGTTGCTGGTGTCTGTGGGATTGCTGCAGAGTTGTTGCTGGTGGGTGGGTGGGAAGCCATGATCTGTGGCTTGCATGCAGTCCTGTCTGCTGTATTGGAGACTGGTACCATATCTGCTGACTGGAAAAGGGGCTTGGTCATCCCTATTTGGAAAGGGAAAGGGGACCAAATGGACTGTGGCAACTACAGAGGTATTACCTTGCTCAGCGTACCAGGCAAGGTCCTCACTCATGTACTCTTGGTGCGAGTGTGTGTCGACCTTTTGCGAGCACAGAGACCTGAGTAGTATTTTGCACTCAAGAAGTCAACTGTAGACTGTGCCTTAGCACTTCATGTCCTTGTGGAATGCCAAATTAAGTTTCAACATGGTTGATCTGAAGAAGAATTTCGACTCAGTTCACCAGGAGAGTCTCTGGAGCCTACTTGGTGTCTGTGGGATCCCCCTGGGATTATTGGTTTGCTGTCTGGCCTGAATACAGATACCGAGAGTGCTGTTAAGTGTGGGGGTGGGGGCATCTTTTTTTTTCCCGGTATCTGCCGAGGTGAGGCAGGGATGTGTCCTGGCCCCAACCCTTTTCAATACTTGTATGGACTGGATACTTGGCTGTGCAATGGACTATAGTTCCAGTGGGGCATCAATTGGTAATTTCAAGGTTACGATCTTGACTTTGCCGATGACGTAGTGATACTAGCAGAGGACTTTAGAGGTCCTGGAAATAGCTCTGGAGGCGCTGCATGAGGAGGCAAAGCCATTGGGCCTCTCAGGCAACTGGACCAAGACCAAGGTTCAGGAATTAGGGGACTTGTTAGATGAGGATGTTCACTCTTTGCATGTCTGTGGTGAGAACATTTGAGATCTTGGATAGCTTCACTTATCTTGGTAGTGTAGTGCAGAGTGATGGAGGTTTTGACCGGGAAGCACTCGACGACTCGGTCTGGCACGGCTTATGGACTCACTCAATAGGAGCATTTGGCACTGTCGGTATTTGACTACGAGGACAATAATCAGTTTCTTCAGAGCGCTGGTGATCCCGGTCTTACTCTGCAGGTGTGAGACCTAGACAATGAACAGTGCTCTGAAGCCGGATTTGACTCCTTTGGTGCTAAGTGTCTTTGCAGGAATCAAGCGGTATATTTGGAGGGACCATTCGTCCAATCAGAAGATACTCTATGAGACTGATTCAAGACTATTACCTGTCTCATACAAGACCGCCAACTTCAGCTCTATGTCAGATCTGCCAAGATGTACAGATTTGGGAAGGAATGCTACATGGAGGCTGAGCAAAGTGGCGCAGCAAGGAGAGGCAGCCAGATAACGAATTATGGCTAACACAAGTTGATTATGATGCTCATAATTATCAGATGTAATAATGGGGGGAAAATTGGGGGGGGAAAAAATTTTAAAAAATTTTTTTTTTTTTTCGGCCAGGTGGCCCGGGGTTTTTTCCCCCAAAAAATTGGGTTTTTTTTGGCCCCCCCTTGGGGTTTTTAAAAAAGGTTTTCCCCCGGGGGGGGGAAAAAAAAGGGGGGGGGGGGGGGCCGGGGGGTTTTGGGGCCCCCAAAAAACCCCCCGGAAAAAGGGGGCCCCAAAGGGGGGTTTTGGAAAAATTTTTCCCCGGGGTTTTTTTGGGTGTGGGTTTTTGGGGGTCCCGGGGGTTTTTGGGGGTTTTAACCAAAAAGGGGGTTTTTCCGGCCCCCTTTTAAAACCCCTTTTTTCCCCTTTTCCCCCCGGGGGTTTCGGGTTTGGGCCGGGAAAGGGTTTTTTGGGGGGAAAAACCCTGAAATTTTTGGGGGAAAATTTTTTTTTTAATTTTTTTAAAAAAAATTTTTGGGAAAAAAATTCCCCTTTTTTTAAAAAACCCCCCAAAAAACCCCCCGGGGGCCCAAAAATTTCCCTTTAAAAAAGGGGGGGGCCAAAAGGGGAAACAAAAAGGGGGGGGGGGGGGGAAAAAAAATTAAATTTTTTAAACCCCAAAAAAAAAAGGGGGTTTTTTTTTTTAAAATTTTATAATTTTTTTTTTATATATTTTTTTTAATATTAATTTTTTAAAAATATAATAAATATATTTTTAAAAAAAAAAAATAAAAATTTATATAATTATAAATTTTTTAAAATATATTTTTTTTAAAAAAAAAAAATTTTTTATATTTTTTTATATATATATAAAAAAATTTTAAAAATATATATAAATAATAAAAAAATATATTATAAATATATTTTTTAAAAAAAAAAAAAAAAATTTTTTTTTTTTTTTTATATATATAAAAATAAAAATAATAATAATAATTTTTTTAAAAAAAAAAAAAAAAATAATATTAAAAAAAATTTTTTAAAAATATATATTTAAAAATATATTTTAAAAAAAATTTTTTTAAAAAAATTTTTTTTAAAAAATAAAAAAAATTTTTTTTTTTTATTTTTATAAAATTTTTTTAAAAAAAAATAAAAAAATAAAATTTTTTATTTTAATTTTTTATTTTTTTTATAAAAAAACCCCCTACCAAAAATATAATAAATTTTTTTTTAAAAAAAAAATTTTTTTTAAAAATTTTTTTATAATATATATATATATAAAAATAAAAATTTTTTTAAAAAATTTTTCCAAAAAAAAAATTTTTTTAAAATAAATTTTTTAAAAAAAAAAAATATAAAAATTTTTTTTTTTTTTTTTTTTTTTTTTTTTTTTAAAAAATTTTTAATTTAAATAATATTAAAAAAATAATTTAAAAGGAAATTTTTTAAAAATTTTAAAAAAAAAAT
>NC_051386.1:35913329-35925829 GCF_015228065.2 Penaeus monodon | reverse complement strand
ATGAAAACTACATTAGAATCATGCTGTGACCACGGCGGCTAAAACATAAACCTACCGTAAAAAAACAAAAAACAAAAAAAATTATATATATATATATATATATATTATAAAATATGTATGTTGTTTTATATGTAAATATATATTATATATATATTTTGGTGTGGTGTGTGTGTGTTTGTGTGTGTGTATGTTTGTGTGTTTATATATATACATACATACATATATAAACACATACATACATACATATACATATATGGGGGCATATATATATATATGTATATATATATATATTTTATAAAATATAATATATATATATATATATATATATCTATTATATATGTATATAAATATATATATATTAATATATAATATATATATATAATATATATTATATTACTATTATATATATATATCTATATATTTTATATATTATATGATATATAATATATATATATTATTTTATATATATAAAATATATATATTTATTTATATTAATATACAAAAGCACACAGGACACACACACACACACACACACACACACACACACACACACACACACACACACACACACACACACACACACACACCACACACACCCCACACACACACACCCCATACACATACATTTTAAAGATCCTATAACTAAAAGATGTTAAGTAGACAAGTAATCGGAATCATACCATAAAGAGGGGAAAGTCAGTGATCAAAACAAAAGTCCTAGCATCACTTTTATTTATATAAGCTATTAGCTGCCATTCCTTTCCACAAACAGTGCATGATAAAAATTGTCATATATGATATTAACAGGAAAAAAAAGTTCTTTCAAAGTAAAAAAAAAAAAATAATAAAAAAAAGGAATGTTATTGACTACGAACTCTAGGGATACTGACAGAAAGTATATAAAATCTGGCAAGCAATTCATATTTTTGATATTTCAGGATTATAATGACTGGAATCTTTTTATATCAGTTGCAGTAATGCAGGGATCTGTGAATGGTTTCTAGTGTGTTCAGGATGCTGTTAATCACTTTACATCACAAATTCGCCTTGCAGCAAAAACATACATTCCCAAAAGTACCATGGTGGTCTGATGAAAGCCAACAAACTATCAGGGGAACAAAAGTTGCATTAAGGCATCTGAAACGACGCTCAGCTATGTAACCTAGATCCATTACAAAACGATAAGATAAGGCGTGGCCTGACCTAAGGGAGGCTACATGGTCGTCGTGGAAACAGTGTGTCAGGAACTCCCATAGCATGGGTATGGGACAAGGTGCATAAGATCACTAGAAAGAGCACACCCATATCACACCTGTTCTAAAGATAGATGGCATAATCCTCATGGACAAAGAAGAGGTTGCAAATGCGCTAGCTGAATCCATGACAGAGATCTCCTCCGGAGTATCTTACACTGCAAATTCCCCAACCTTCATGATGAGCAGGAACGGCAACCAATGTCGTTCTTCAGTAGGACTGCAACAGAACTTCCATACAACTTTCCATTTTTTTGCACGGAGATGGAGTCTGCTTTGCAGATCTGCTGTAAGGCTGCCCCAGGAAATTACGAAATTCCATACCAAATGATATCTCCCTTATCGGAGAGCTCCCAAAAAGTTCCTGCTGGACCTATTAAATGGGATCTTTGGGTAGGGCACAGTGCCATCCACATGGAAAGAAGCTATAATCATTCTTATCCTTAATCCTGGCAAGGATATTTCCATACACGGAAATTACAGACCAAATTCTCTCACCAGCTGCATTTGCAAGCTGATGGAGAAAACGGTAAACTTCAGATTGACATGGTTACTAGAAAAGAAAAAACGTGCTGACCCCATGTCAATATGGGTTTTAAAAATTGAGATCGACCACAGATATACTTGTGAGGAGGATGTAGACTGCTATACAGAATTCCTTCACACAATGAAGGCACATGTTAGCAGTCTTATTTGACCTCGAAAAGGCTTACGATACTGCTTGCAAGCTTGTCATACATTAAAGTTATATGCCACTAGTTTAAGAGGAGCATTCCCCTTCATACAAAGCTTCCTGGCCAATAGGAAATATTGCTCTGGAGGAAGCTTACAGGATATGCAAGGACACAGGCAGACTGCAATATATCCTTTATGCAGTGGGCATCATACCATGGGTTCAATTTTTCTCCAAAAAAGACCATGGCTATGCAGTTCCACAAAAGGGAAAGTCCCATCATTTCCTCCATTTAGAAGGAAACCCCCTGCAATTTGGCCAAGAGGATATGCACATCAAGTAGTTAAATGTAGAAGCTTCAAAAACACTTAGTATTTTGTGAATTCCTTCACATTTATCTTGGAGTGCAGACGACACAACGCCTCAGCGGCTTTACCGAGTGTTTATTCATAGCAAACTATGGATATGAGACTTATTCATCTACAAATCTCATTGTTCTCCAGATGTTGGACTCAGTTCATAAGGAAGCTTGCAGAATCTGTACAGGGGGTTTCAGGTCTTCACCTGTGGAGTCCCTGTATGCTGAGAGTGGATAACCACCTCTTTCTTTACACCGGGACTACATAAACTTTATTTATCACACGAGGCTACAAAGGATTCCGGGATCTCCTACATCTACAATGTTTTTCATCAAGGTTCTACCTGTTAGTACTCCCTAATTCTTCCCTTGGACCAATCAAGTTGAAGCTCTTAGAATCTGTACAGGGGGTTTCAAGTCTTCACCTTTGAAGTCCCTGTATGCTGAGACTTGAGAACCAGCTCTTTCTTTACACCGGGACTATATAAACTTTATTTACTACACGTAGCTACAGAGGATTCCGGAATCTCCTACATCTAGATTGGTTATCATCAACGTTCTACTTGTTGGTACTCCCCAATTCCCTCCTTAGACCAATCAACATGAGCTGACTTTGGTCGAAATAGGGAAGGGGGAGAGATCCAATGCAGAAATCGAATGTAACAGGATTTCTAACAATACCTTCATTTTTAGTTGTTCCATGCTAGTTTGAGTTAAATCGTTAATTTAACTGAGAAATATTTAAGAAAGACCTGGATTTGATTTTCATAAAAATATAATATAATATATATATATATATATATATATATATATATATATATATATATATATATATATATATGAAAATCAAATCCAGGTCTTTCTTATATATTTCTCAGTTAAATTAACGATTTTTTGTTTTGTTTTGTTTCCAGAGTGCATAGATCAGATAATTCATGCTTGGGTTCTGAGCTGAGTTGGAAGAAAACTTAAACAGCATTTGCACAGCAAAAGGTTCGTGTATTCAGTTGTCCTCTACTTTGGCAGATGGTTGAAACTCTTTATGTATTAGGAAAGTATGCATTGATGTTTTTCATAATAGAAAATGATAGTAATATAAACATGGTTCATAATTACTCAAGAATAAAAAATAAGAACTTTTGTTCTTTGTCTGTAGTATCTGGCAAATGCTCAAATCTGTTGGCAACTTTGCCTGAGAGGACCTTCCCCACGAATGGGTCTTCCTTTGAAAGACTCAGCCCTCTCTTTCTTGTGTACCATTAGAGGCATTTTCTTGTTTTGCATTGGCGATCTCTGGAGGAAGTTTTAACCTGTTGACTTTTTCGGTACACACCGGGGTCCAAGCATGATGGCCTTCCCCACAGTTGGGGCACTTGGCTACTGTTTTTCCTCCTTTGAGAATTTCTCCATACAGATATCAGTGGCATGGTTTCCAGCACAAATCCCACATTTTGGTTTGGCCTTACACTTAGAGTAGTGGTGATCAAACTTTTGGCATTTAGTGCATCTTAGGGGTTCTGGGTAGTATGACCTGAGTGAGAAGGCACCAAAGATGCCAAGAGAGACATTCCTTGATAGGTTCCCCTATAATGGTGAATAGTACTTGCCAATTCTCTTCCTTAGTAGGCTTATATCTAATATGGGTAGCCGACTCTATAAGAGGATGCTCTAGTAATCTCTCCATGGGAAACCCATGGGGGTAGCCTTCTAAGACCATTTTGGTTCTTTTCAGAGGGGGGGTGAATGGTTTGAGACTAATGCTCTTTCCTGAATTTAGAGAGGAGGTATTTACCAGTATGTGGTAAGATTCTTCATTCTTGGCTTGCAGAATGAAATCTCCCTGCTGTGTTACCTTCGTAGATACCTGCAAGGTTGGGTTTTCCTTTTCAAGGGCCAGAAGAGTTTCTGTGGAGGTAGAGAAGTCAGAAGAAGGAGTGATGATAAATCTCCTTGCAAGGTCTGGACTTGAGACAGAGATCCCTATCAATTGTTGGTTGGAGTCACTTTCATATCACCCTGGTGCGACTGAGGGGTTATCCAAATCTTTGTTGGAATTCTCAGGAACTGACTTGGCCTGCGTGTCCCTAATATTGGTTTGGTTTCCTGAAGAAGCAGTTTTGATCTGAGCTTTAGTGGTATTTTCTGACCCTGAAATATGGGCTGGGGGTAAAGCAGGCATTTAGTCTAGCACAAGGCCCACGACTGCCATCAGTGCTGTAATAGGGCTGCTAATTTCCCTCATTAACCCCGTGGCTGTTGGGGAAAATTTTTGAGCCCCAACTAAAATTCCCTTCGTTGGACTCCATGGTGGGTGGGGGGGGGGGGGTAAAAAATAAAGAATTCAATTTTTTTAAGTACAAAAAATTTAAAAAGAAAGTCTCTCCCGGGCGACCTACGAAATCCCTGGGACCATTCCCTTGGAACTACATGTTTAATTTTGGAAACCTTTCCCCTTTCCCAAAGGGAAAGAGGGAATCGTAAGGGGTTTCCAGGCCCCCAAAACCCAGTAAGAAGGGGAAAATCCCCTCAACCACAAAGGAAATCCACCTTTTTAAATATCAATATTTCAAATTAAGTCCTGTATGACAACTACTGGGGGTGTATAAACATGGTCTGTTTTGGGAAGTACTGGGAAAATAGTTGGGGGAGTCAACGGATCCTCTCACCCCCCAAACAGTGGTAGAAATATTGATTTTTTGTCACAATGGATGACCATTGTGTGCGTATGTGACTCCCGGGGGCTCAAATTTCATTTTTCTCCTCAAAAAACCCTCTTTCAATGAAAGGGGAATTTTTTTTCCCCGAGCCTGATGAGGTATTCTGAGGAGAAACTGTTAGGGGAAATTTTTTAATGTAGTGACAGAAAATGTTTTAGAAAAAAGTTGAGTTTTGGGAAACGTCGACACCATTTTCCCTTTTTCTAATTTTTAAGGAAAGGGGCCCAACCCAAGAGTTGTGAAAAGGGGGTAAAAACAGGTCATCAGATAAAATGTCCTGGCCAAATAGCTGTTCCATGAAAAGAACCTCTAAAAGCTTCTTCAAAGCAATGTAAAAGTTAAATTTGAAAAAGGTAGGGGAAATAAGAGCAAGGAAAAGTAAAAGTGACGCCCGTGGCTGTTTGCCACCCAGGAAAATTCCTTTGCTTCATTGTGCCCATCCTCCTTCCCCAAATCCTGCCCTCCCGTGTTTTTCCCCACACCCCTTGCATTCCTTTAAACCTCAGTCCCCAATTGCTAAACTCCTCTGGGAATTTCCCCCAGAAACGGATAGGAGTGAAGGGTCATTGGGGAGACCCCCCCAAAAGTAAGGTTTTTAGACCCATCAGGTAAGGCCCAGAACCTCAACGATGAAGCTCCAGCTGCCCCACATCCAGGGGGAAACCTCCCCCTCGGCAGAAGCCCCTGAAGAAAGGCAGGAAACCCCCTTGCCCAGGCAAAGGAATCCTGACCTGTTCAAGAGACTCTTTTCAAAGTGGGGTCGGAGCCGTCAGGCAGGGCTCCAGAGGCCTAAAGGGTTTACACTCTAGCTGCCATCACACCCAATCACCCACTTGGGCATTTTGCCACACCCTTTTCAAATCGTGGGAATTTCAATGGTCGGCATCACCTCCGGGAGCTTTGTGAACCCTCAGGAAAACCTTGGAGCCCTTGTTCTAAGAGTAACATTTTTACTGAATAGTGACACTCCCACAATTTTCAAATTCAAACTGGGACTTCCCCTAAGACCTTTCTTTTGGCTCCCCTGATTCACAGATGAATTTCATTTGGCGGTCATGGAAACTAATGGAATGCCATTTCCAATCTTTTGCAGGGTAAATGGTATTCCACCCCAATGGAGTGTAGTATAGCGATTTAAATATGTGGACGGGAATCTTTTTAGATAAAATGCAGTATTTAAAGACTTGAATGTTTCCATGTGTTAAAGATGCAGAAAATCCTTTCCGAAAAGTAGCGGACATTCCGTCGCCTCTGGTCCCATGGGGTCTGATGAATGCCAACAGCTGTCGACCGGGAAAAGCTGATTGAGGCTTGAAACTATCTCCAAAAATGAAACCTTAACCCCATTAAAAAAACCCCAGCCAAGGGCCCAGGCGAGTGCAAAAGGAGGCCGACGGCACAAAAGACAGTATGTCGCTCGTTAAACTCTGGACTCCTTATATGGGGTTACAAGGGCAAAGATTTCTGGAAAGACAATCCTGTCACCACCTGCTTTTTAAGAAGATGGTAATATCACAGACAAAAAGATGTTGCTAATGACTAGCAAATCCATGGCAGGGATATCCTCTGGAGCACTTACATTTTCCCCTTCCCACTCTTTTCCGAAAAGGGGAAAGACACCCCGTGTCGTTCTTTAGTAGACTGCAGCAACTTCCATACCTTGCCATTTTTTCCAAGGAGATGGGGTCTCTTTTCGTCTCCCTAAAAATGCCCGGAAATGGTATTCCTATCAAAGAATCCACTTACCCAAGAGCCCAGAAGTTTTCCCGCTGGACCTATTCAATAGGATCTATGGGGGGGGTACGTGCCCTACAGGAAAAAAGGGTAAAATTTTTCCTGTCCCAAACTGGCAAGGAGCTTTCCCCACCCGGAATTAGACAAAATTTCTCTCCCAGCTGCATCTGCAAGCGATGGAGAAAATGGTAAATTTTTAGGTTTACATGGCTGCTAGAAAAGAAAACGTGCGACCCCCTATCAAATTGGGTTTTGAAGTTGAGACGACCACAGATGTCTTGTAAAGGATGGGAAAATGCTAACAAATTTCCCTTTGCCGCGCATCCTGTCGCATTTTCTTTGACCTTTAAAAGGGTTACGATCCACTTGGAAAACATGGCTACCTTGAAGTGTATAAATTGGGTTTTAAAGGAGCATTTTCCCACCTTAAAAAAGCTTCCTTCTAAAGGGGTTTTTGAGTTTGGGTGGGAAACAGTTCTCTAACCTAGAAGATAGCTGGGAAGGGTCCCCAAAGGGGTGTCTTTAATGTGACCCCCTTTTTCCTTGCTATAATGACATTTTAAAGTTGTTCCAAGTGTTGTCTCTGAATCTGAATGTGGTGAAATTTTCACTGTACTGCTCAGGAGGAAACTTCAAAGTAAAAAGTCACGCAGGGCAATAAAACAAGTTGTACAGAGACAACATTCATGGGTTAAATTTTCCCCAATAAGACCTGGCTATACATTTCCACAAACGGGAAAATTTCCCTCCTTCCCCGCAATTTGTCCCCCGAGGTTTTAAGTACTTGGGTCAATTTTGACTCAAGGCTTACATGGGGCCTACATCAAACATTAAAGTGAAGGGTAAAAAGCGTTTAGTATTTCGCGGTTTTTTTTCACATCTATCTTGGGGTGGAGACTGCACAACGCTTTTACGGCTTTCCCCAGCGCTTTTTCGATAAGCTTTATTTGGATTGAGGCTTATTCATCTGCACTCCTCTGTTTCCCCGGGATGTTGGACCTTCCTGAAACTCTCAAAAAATTTTTTGGGGTTTTTTTGGTCTTCACTGGGAGTCCCCCGTATGCTAGAGGGAGAACCACCTCTTTCATTACCCGGCTACATGAACCCGATTTTCTACACGAATACAAAAGGTTCCGGGGTCTCCTCCAGATTGGTTTTTTAACCCCCTTAGGATGCGACCTAGGTAGGAGAATGGGAATCTTGTGGAAGATCTTAATCTAAGTTTCACCAAGGTTTTGGGTGTTTGGGAATTCCCCAATTCCCCCCTTGGACTAATCAAGTCGAGTTTGGTTTGTCGGAATGGGGGAAAAGGGGGGAGATCCAAGGAAGTCGAGGAAAATTTCTTCCACATTTCTAATACCAAGGGTCGGGTGCAAAAATATGCAAAGGTTCGAAATCTGAAATGGTGTGGGATTTGAAACAGTGGGGGAAGAAAAACGCATCTGGCAGTCTTTCTCTAGAACCTCACTTCCTTCACAAATTACATGCCTCCTTTCACGTTAAGATAACTAGAGACTTACGAACCATTCTATTGTGATATTTTGGCTCCTAGTGCCTTGCAAGCATCAAAAGCTTTAAACTCATACTCCCGTGTGAGGGAGGTTCAAGATTTGGGTTGCACTGATGTCAAAACTAAAAGATAACTCTATATTGGGGGCCAGCGCTTTGGGATCATGGAATGCGCGAGTGATCAGAAGGGCCAAGGCACTGCGTTCAACCTTGTGAGCTCGTTTTTTCCTCTCCCCCACACCGCCCCGAAAACCCCAACCCAAGGAGTTGTTTTTGTGAAAATGGAAGGAAAATGGGGGCATACCTAAAAAAAAAAAAACGCGAGAGATTAGAGAGACCTTTGGGGTTGGTGACTAGCATCCTCCAACGAAGAGTAAATTGTATTAAAAAGACTAAAAATCGGCACCAAAAAATGACTCAGGGCCCTATGGCTAAATCATGCACTTTTTTAGGAATACCAAAAGCCATTAATGGTCGCACATGTAGTGTTTATGCAATAATTTTATACACTCAGAGCATATTATTTATGCTTTGATTGTTAATATGTTTATTGTTATTTGTAAGATATGTATTGATAGATTTTTAAAGTTTTAAATATTTTAATGTTTCTATTTAACAAGGCATTCGCCGCTAATGACCTTGGCTATTGACACGGCAGATAATTTTAAATAATCAAATCATATCAATAAAACACACACACACACCCCAAAACCACACACCCCACACACACACACACACACACCACACATATATATATATATATATATATATATATATATTATTTTAATATATATATATATATATATATATAATATATATATTCATGTATGTATGTAGATACACACACACACACAATATATATATATATAAAATATATATATATATATATATATATTATATATATATATATATATATATACATACACACACATGTGTGTATGTGTGTTTCTTTGTGTGTGTGTGTGTGTGTGTCTGTTTATGTGTGTGTGTTTTTGTGTGTGTGTGTGTGTGTGTGTGTGTGTGTGTGTGGTGTGTGTGGGGTGTGTGTGTGTGTTTCCTCGGACCAGCTTATATTCTGAACTTCGGCATTCTATTTTTTTCTCCATATACCCAGGTCCTGGGTCACAACGACTACTTATTTACATATTTTTCCCTCTCCCCCCGAAGATCTCTTTTTCCCTCCCCTCTTTGCTCTTTCTCCCACTCCCTCCTCCAAATTGCCGTTGCTGTATAATTCTATATAATTTTCTCTCTCTCTGTTCCTCTCTATTTCTTTTCTCTCCCTTTTTCTCTCTACCCCCCCTCCTTCTCACTCTTTCTCTCTTTCACACTTTTTCTCTCTTTCTCTCTTTCACAATCATCTTTCTCCCCGGGTTCCCCAAAAAAGATATATAAATTTTTAAGCCACTACTCCACACAAAAACACAAAAAGCACACACACACACACACACACACCCCACACACCCCACACACCCCAAACACCACAAACCAACCACACACCACACCACACACCACACACACACAAACACCCCAAAAAACCACAAAAACAAAACAAACCCCCAAAAACAAAAAAACACACCACACACACACACCCGCACACACACACACAACATATATATATATATTGGGTGTTCACCTTAATGTACTTTCCTGAGCCTGCCGAGTTCCGCGTGAACTCTGTTTTCGTTTGGGGGGTGGGCACGAATTACCATCATTCCCCTTAGCAAGTTCGACAAAGGGAAAGGCCCTAACCATTTGAGTCCTTGTGGTACGGGGAAACGAAACCAGGCCCCCCTGGGGGGGGGGTAGAACGAAAAACGTTTACTCTTAGCTATTCTGTTGGGGTGATACCAAAAATTTAAAGGTTTTTGACCCCTTTAGGACAACATTTTTGAGCCGGGGTGGACCTGGTCCGATCCCAAAAATGTGAAAACCCCGGTACCCTTCTCCCTCCTCAGGAGGAGGGGGACTCGACCATCTGAAAATTTCGCCCCTGAAAAAGGGAAACCCCCACAATGACAAAACGAGAAGACCACTTTTCAAAATCCCAACTAAATGCGAGGTTCGCAAATGTAAAATGCGTAAATGAAAATCAGTCGCTTTTGAAAGGAACCCCTTTATCCTGAAAAAGGTCCTTGAGGGTTCAAGTGGACGGCAATTTTGTTTTGTCAAAAATTGCGAGGTGGAAGCCTCCTTGTTAAATTACAATATAACTCCCCAGATTAAGGATTTACTTAGCTGACGCAAATTCATGATCTTCGAGTTAAAGTAACTATTCCTATTGGCCCAAGTACCTGTAGGGATAATTTTTCACAAGGATATGAGGACGATGGAAGAAAGTGAAATTCTTGAGACCATGAAGACCAGACGTAGTAGACGTTCATTGTATGACCAAGAAGGATGGAATGTGCGAACAAAAACTGGACTGTGTTTTTTTACCTTCGTTTTAAAAAAAAATTTCCTAGAGTATGTCACGCGGTTATGACCATGTTCAAGAAAAAGCCATGCATTGTAATAGATGCCAAAAATTCGGACACACCCATTAAATGTATTGAAAAAGACTTAAGTAAATTTTTTTGCCGGAAATGTCTGAAGCCCCTGACACCATCACATGTACTGCCAGATTTCCAAATGTCCCCATCAGTCAGGATCTGCTGAGTGCAGCATCCTGAAGAAGGAACTGAGACATTACCCATATATGAAAAAGCATGAAGTTAGTTATACTGAAGCCCAAAAGGGGGCTACCCTGATGGGGAAAGAGAGCTGCGGGTCTGATACTTCCTAGCTGAAGCAGTAGCTACATCACCCCAGTGCAAGTAATGTCATTTAAACAGCTTGCAGCAAAGGTAAAGAAATTGCTGGAACTAAAACAAACGTTAAAGAGCTAAATTTTAAAGTTTATCATTGACAAAAATAATCGATCAAATAAACTGCATCAACCCACCCATAACATCAAAAGGGGGATGATACCGAATCACAGCCCGGAGCGCCCTTCCCGCCCGGGGCTACTCCTGTGGAGACTTCGTTCTGGCCCTCAGGCAACCTAATTAGGTTGCTAGAAGTGTACAATGAAATTTGGAAAAGCCCGCTTTTCCAAACTCATGGCACTTCACCCACTCATTCCCATATTGAAAGGAGGGGGGAATCCCAGATCTGCCATCTCCTACCGTCCAATTGCGTTGACAAATTGCTTATGCAAGGTCATGGAACAATTGTAAAACAATAGGCTATTGCATTTTTAAAATTCCAGTAATTTACAGTTGGCGGGAAAAGGGAAACCCCAAAATCTCGATCAACTAGTTTAAAAATGGACAGTCATATTCAAGAGGCAATTGCCCCCCAAAATTTGATTTCAGTATTTTTAGATATAGAAAAAGCCTACGACATGACATGGTGATATGGCCAACTCGGAAACTTTATGCTTTTGGATTACATGGAAACTTGCCTTTTTTTATTCAAAATTTAATTTCTGACAGAACTTTTGCTGTCAATTATTTTCCGACGATGTCACTTTTTTGGACATTTTTGTCCAGGCAAACGGGTTCCCACAAGGAAATGTCTTGTCCCCCGTAATTTTTTATGCATGATAAATGACATCTTACCAGTCCTCCTCAGAAACTTAAATACTCACTGTACACTGATGATTGTGCATTATGGCATTCCCGCAATAATGCAGAATTCTCACAAAACACATCCAATTGGCACTGGATATGATTCATAACTGGGGCTCCCGTGGGTTTTAAATTTTCCATTAGAAAGAATATTGGGGGAATTTTTTCACATAGGAGGGAAACCGATCTTTAGGCTAACTCTAGACAACCACCCAATACCTTGGGCTACTTTTGATAGTAACTTTTGATAGAAAGACCAAAATTTGTTAGTTAAAAAATAAATGGGCAAAGAGCACTAATTTATTAAAGTGCTTGCTGGTAAAAAATGAGGAGCTGATAGACAGTCTTTGCTAATGATATATAAAACCCTGATTAGGTCTAAAGTAGATTATGGGTCAATCGTGTATGGTTCAGCATCGAGAACAAATCTGAGAGGTTTGGATGCTGTGCAGAATGCTTGTTTGCATGTGTGTGTTGGGGCCTTAAAATGTACTCGGATCAAGCGGTCCTTGAGGACTGAGTCAGGAGTACCTCCCTCCGACTCAACGTGGCCAGTTAGCACTGACTTATGCCGCAAAGGTGGCTCGAGACCCCGAGCCACCCTAAGTCAATAGTGGCATTAGGCCCTTTGCCCCGAAAGACCCC
>NC_051386.1:35862630-35905130 GCF_015228065.2 Penaeus monodon | reverse complement strand
TCTGTACAGGGGGTTTCAGGTCTTCACCTGTGGAGTCCCTGTATGCTGAGAGTGGATAACCACCTCTTTCTTTACACCGGGACTACATAAACTTTATTTATCACACGAGGCTACAAAGGATTCCGGGATCTCCTACATCTACAATGTTTTTCATCAAGGTTCTACCTGTTAGTACTCCCTAATTCTTCCCTTGGACCAATCAAGTTGAAGCTCTTAGAATCTGTACAGGGGGTTTCAAGTCTTCACCTTTGAAGTCCCTGTATGCTGAGACTTGAGAACCAGCTCTTTCTTTACACCGGGACTATATAAACTTTATTTACTACACGTAGCTACAGAGGATTCCGGAATCTCCTACATCTAGATTGGTTATCATCAACGTTCTACTTGTTGGTACTCCCCAATTCCCTCCTTAGACCAATCAACATGAGCTGACTTTGGTCGAAATAGGGAAGGGGGAGAGATCCAATGCAGAAATCGAATGTAACAGGATTTCTAACAATACCTTCATTTTTAGTTGTTCCATGCTAGTTTGAGTTAAATCGTTAATTTAACTGAGAAATATTTAAGAAAGACCTGGATTTGATTTTCATAAAAATATAATATAATATATATATATATATATATATATATATATATATATATATATATATATATATATTATATATTTATGAAAATCAAATCCAGGTCTTTCTTATATATTTCTCAGTTAAATTAACGATTTTTTGTTTTGTTTTGTTTCCAGAGTGCATAGATCAGATAATTCATGCTTGGGTTCTGAGCTGAGTTGGAAGAAAACTTAAACAGCATTTGCACAGCAAAAGGTTCGTGTATTCAGTTGTCCTCTACTTTGGCAGATGGTTGAAACTCTTTATGTATTAGGAAAGTATGCATTGATGTTTTTCATAATAGAAAATGATAGTAATATAAACATGGTTCATAATTACTCAAGAATAAAGAATAAGAACTTTTGTTCTTTGTCTGTGTGCAATAGTATCTGGCAAATGCTCAAATCTGTTGGCAACTTTGCCTGAGAGGACCTTCCCCACGAATGGATCTTCCTTTGAAAGACTCAGCCCTCTCTTTCTTGTGTACCATTAGAGGCATTTTCTTGTTTTGCATTGGCGATCTCTGGAGGAAGTTTTAACCTGTTGACTTTTTCGGTACACACCGGGGTCCAAGCATGATGGCCTTCCCCACAGTTGGGGCACTTGGCTACTGTTTTTCCTCCTTTGAGAATTTCTCCATACAGATATCAGTGGCATGGTTTCCAGCACAAATCCCACATTTTGGTTTGGCCTTACACTTAGAGTGTGGTGATCAAACTTTTGGCATTTAGTGCATGTTTGGGGTTCTGGGTAGTATGACCTGAGTGAGAAGGCACCAAAGATGCCAAGAGAGACATTCCTTGATAGGTTCCCCTATAATGGTGACTAGTACTTGCCTATTCTCTTCCTTAGTAGGCTTATATCTAATATGGGTAGCCGACTCTATAAGAGGATGCTCTAGTAATCTCTCCATGGGAAACCCATGGGGGTAGCCTTCTAAGACCATTTTGGTTTCTTTCAGAGGGGGGCTGAATGGTTTGAGACTATGCTCTTTCCTAAATTAGAGAGGAGGTATTTACCAGTATGTGGTAAGATTCTTCATTCTTGGCTTGCAGAATGAAATCTCCCTGCTGTGTTACCTTCGTAGATACCTGCAAGGTTGGGTTTTCCTTTTCAAGGGCCAGAAGAGTTTCTGTGGAGGTAGAGAAGTCAGAAGAAGGAGTGATGATAAATCTCCTTGCAAGTCTGGATTGAGACAGAGATCCCTGTCATTGTTGGTTGGAGTCACTTTCATATCCCCTGGTGCGACTGAGGGGTTACCCAAATCTTTGTGGGAAATTTCCCCGGGAAAAACTGATTGGGCCCTGCGGCCCTAATTTGGGTTTTGGTTTCCTAAAGAAGATTTTTGATCTGAGCTTTAGTGGATTTCGACCTAAAATATGGTAGGGTAAGCAGGCCGTTCCGTAGAATGGTCCCACGACTCACAGTGCTGTAATAGGGTGCAAAATTTTTCCAATTAACCCTGTGGGTTGGGAGATTTTGAGCCCAACTATAGCTTCCCCTTCGTTGGACTCCATTGGGTGGGGTGGGGGGGGGGGAAGGAAAGAAAAATTTTTAATTTGTATGAGTACAACAAATTACAAGATAGCTCCTCCCTGACGACCTACGCACCCCTCGAACCCTTCCCTCGGAACAAACCCTTTTAATTGGGAAACCTTTTCCCGTTCCAAAGGGCAAGAATGGGGAAACGTAATGGTTTCCCCGGGCCCCCAAAAAAAGTAAAGGGGGAAAAATCCTCCTCAATCCACTAAAGGAAATCCCAAACCTTTTAAAAATCAGAGTATTTCATAATTTTAAATACCTATAGTGCAACTATGGGGTGTACAATCATGGATCTTGAATTTTTTAAGTACCGGGAAAATTTTAGGTTGTCAAAGTGATCCCCGCATCACCCACAACGAGTGGTGCCAAAGTTTAGGTTTTTTTTTCCCAGTGAGGTGACCATTGTGTCGATAGTACACCTTTGGGGTAAATTTCAGTTCTCCCCAAAACCCTCAATCAATGTAAGGGAATGTCTTTTCCGAGACTGATGAGGATCTGAAGAAAAGTTTGAGGGGTTTTAAGTGTGACAGAAAAATTTTAAGAAGAAGTTTATGATTGGAACAGTCACACGTTTCTCCCTTTAACTTTTAAAGGGAAAAAGGAACCAAGATATGTGTAAGGTGGACAACATCTCAAGATGAAAACTGCCCTGGTAAAAATGCGGGTTACCACTGCAAAGAACCTCATGAGCTTTTTTAAAAAGAAATGAAAAAAGGTAAAAATTTTGAAAAAGAAGTTTTGGGAAATTTAAGGAGAAAGGAAAAAGAAAAAGGAAACATGCCCGTGTTTTTTTGCCAGCCAGGAAAATCCTTTCCCTTCATTTGGTAGCCCACCCCCTTTCCCCCCAATCCGGCCCCCCCCCCTGCTTCTTACACCACCACTCTGCCATTTCCTTTAAACCTAAACCCCCAATTTGCTAAAACTCCCTCTGGTAAATTCCACCAGAAACGGAGTAGGAGGGGGGGGAAGGGTCTATTGAGGAGACCCCCCCAAAAATTTTAAGGTCTTTAAAAACCATCAGGTAAGGCCCAGGGGACCCACCGATGGCCGTTTCCAGCTCCCAAACCACATCCACAGGAGCCTCTGCTGTTGGGCAGAACCCCCCTGAAGAAAAAGGCTCAGGTACACCCCTTCCCCAGGAAAAGGGAATCCTGAGCTTTTCAAGGACTCATTTAAAAGGGGGGGGGGGTTTTTCTTGGACCCGTCAGGCGGGGTCCAGGGGGCCTAAAACGGTGAAAAGCCTAGCTCCATCCCATCCCCCATACATCCACGGGGGCAGTTGCCACATCCTTTTCTAATCGTGGGGTTTCAATGGTCGGCATCACCGGGGGGAAATTTGGTGAAACCCTCGGGGAAAAGGCCTTGGGCCCTTTGTTTTTAAAAGGTGACCCAGTTTTACTAAATAGTGAACCCACACTTTTTCAAATTCAAAGGGGACTTCCCCAAATATAGATTTTAAATTTGGGCCCCACCTTTCACAATGAATTTCCGGGCGGTATGGAAACTTACGGGAAGTGACCACTTTCCAATATTTTTGCAGGAGGTTTGGTTTTCCCACCCAAATTTATTGTAGTTTATAGCGATTTGAATATGGGGAAACTGGATTTTTTAGATCAATCAGTTTTTCAATGATTGTGAAGTTTCCAGGGGTTTTTCAAGATCCCGTAAAGCCCCCCCCATTCCAAAAAAGTAGCGGACTTTACCGCCCGACCTTGGTACCATGGGGGGCTGATGAATCCCAAACCCAAGGGCTGTAGAGCCGGGAAAAGCTGCTTGGGGGCTTTTGAAACTAGCTCCAAAAATGAAAACCTTAACCTTTACAAAAAACCCCAAAGGGGAAAGGCCAGGCGGGCTAAAGGGGGCCCCAGACGGACACCCTAAAGACTTATGCCCTGCTCGAAAATTTGGGGGACCCCCTATATGGGTAGGGGGAAAAGGTGCAAAAAGATTGCGGGAAAGAGACCATCACTTTCGCCCCCCTGCTTTGAAATAGATGGAAAAATAAATCCCCGACAAAAAAGTGTGCAAATGAGCTAGCAAATCCTTTGGAGGGATTTTCCCTGGAGAATTTTCATTGCCCGATTCTCACTCTTCGGGCTGAACGGGAAATGAAAAACCCAGTGCCCGTTCTTCAGTAGGACTGAAAGCAAAAATTCCATAAATTGCCTTTTTTCGAAAGGAGATGGACTTGTTTGCAGCTCTCCCATAAGCCCCCTCCCCCGGGAAAGGGGGCGATTTTTCCCTATCAAATGATTCTAAATTCCCAGAGAGCTCCCAGAATTTCCCTGCGGCCCTTTTTCAATAGGATTTTATAGGGGGGGGAAGGGGCCCCTTCCAAGGGAAAAAGGCTAAAAATTTTCCCTTTTTCCCTAAACCTGGAAAGGGATGTTTCCCACCCCAAAAATTTAAAAAGACCAATTTCTTCTCCACTGCATCTGCAAGCTGTGGGGGAAAAAGGGGAAATTTTCAGGTTGAAAATGGCTGCTAGAAAAAGAAAACTGCGGGCCCCCTATAAATTTGGGCTTTAGAAGATTGAGACGAAAAAGATCCTTGTAAGGGTTTGGAAACTGCTAAAAAAATTTCCTTCGCACAGGAATCACATTCAGCAGTTTTTTTTGCCCTTAAAAAAAGGCTTACGCCCCCCATTTGGGGAAGCATCCCTTCTTGAAGCTGTATGACTTTGGGTTTTAAAGGGGAGAAATTACCTACCTTCATAAAAAAAGTTCCTTGCAAAGGGGGAAAGTTTAGAGTTTTTTGGGGGGGAAAAAGTTTCTCTAACCCAGAAAATCAGCGGGGGGGGGTCCCCCAAAGGAGTGTCTTAAGTGGACCCTGTTTGCCATTTTTAAAAGCCCTTTTTAAATTGTTTCCCAAGGGTTTTCTTGTAATCTGAAAAGTGGGTGGGTTTTCCTGTTTCTGGCCCGGAGAAGCTTTCCCGGATGTACAAGTACACATGCAGGCTGCAATAAAAACAAGTTGTACAGTAGAAAAACCAAAATTCCCTGGGTTCAAATTTTCCCCCAAAAAACCAGGCTTAAAACCTTTCCCCAAACGGGAAAATTTCCCTCCTTCCCGCAATTTTCCAAAAGGGGGAATTCTTGGGTCTTTTTTGACCCAAGGCTTCATGGGTGCCTCACATCAAAAACCCTTTAAAAATGAAGGGTACAAAGGTTTTAGTATTTTGCGGGTTCTTTCACATCTATCTTGGGTGGGACTGGACAACGTTCTACGGGTTTTCCGAGCGTTTTTTTGTAGTAAACTTGATTTGGGGTGGGGCTTTTTTCATCGCATTTCCCACTGTTTCCGGATGTTGGGGCTAGTTCATTTATAAAGCTCCAAAATCCCCGTACTGGGGTTTTTAGGTCTTCACCTGGGGTCCCTGTAGCTGGAGTGGAAACCACCTCATTCATTACACCGGGGTACAAAAGAACCTGATTTACTAACGAGCCCACAAAGGTTTGGGGTCTCCTCCCTCCAGATTGGGTTTTTTAAACCCCCCTTTAGGATTTGACGATTTCCATGGAGGAAAAATGGGAATTTTTTTGGGAAAATTTAATCTAGTTTTTCCAAGGTTCTGCTGTTTTGGGAATTTTCCCCCCTTCCCCCCTTGGACTAAACAAGTCGAGTTGGAATTTTTGGGCGGACCCGGGGAAAAGGGGGGAGATCCGAAGCAGAAGTCAGGGAAAGATTTCTTCCGCACATTTCTAAAAACCAAAGGGTCAGAGCAATATAGCAGATGGGTTTGAAACTGAAATTTGGGGATTTGCAGCGTGACAAAGAAAAAACTGCATCTGGCGTCTTTCTTAAAACCCCGATCTTTCCTTTACAAGTTTCATTTTTCCTCCCAACAGTTTGATAACTAAGATCTTACAACCCTTTTTTGTTATATTTTTTTACTCTTTAGGCCCTTTCAAACAATCAAGAGCTTTAAAAAAATTTACATCCGTATGAGGGGGTTCAAAAATTGGCTTGCAATGATGTCAAAACCCTTAAAAAAATAACTCTATATTGGGGGCCAGGGGTGTTTTTTATCAGGGGAAAGCGCCCAGATGATCAGAAAGGGCCCAAAGGGAGCTGCCGTTTAAACCCTTGGGATGTCTTTTTTCCCCTCCCCAACCGACCTGAAACCCCCCATCAGGATTTTTTCGTGATAAAAGGGAAGGGAAAAATGGAGCATACCCAAAAAACAAACTGCGAGGGGATTAAGGGGGACCTTTTTCATTTTTGGGGGCTAGCACCTCCCAACCCAAGAGTAGAATTGTATTAACAAGACTAAAAAAACGGGCACCCAAAACCCGATCCCTGGGCCGTGATGGGTAAAATCCCTGCACTTTTTGAGGAATCCAAGGGCCCTTAATGGTCGCACATGGGAGTGTTTATGCAATAATTTTATTTCACTCAGAGCATATTTTTATGCCTTTTATTGTTAATATGTTTATTGTTTTTTTGTAAATAGTTTTTGATAGATTTTAAAGTTTTAAAATTTAATTTTCTATTTAACAAGGATTCCCCCAAATGACCTTGGCTTTGACCGGCAGATAATTTTAAAATAATCAATCAATCCTAATCCAAAAAACACCCCAAAACATCCCCCAAACCCACCAAGACTATTCTTAATTTATTTAAAAAAGGTATTTATAAAAATTAACTCGTTGACTGTTGGCCAAACAACAAAAATTTATTTTTAAATTTTAAATGAATAAAATTTTAATTGGGTAATAATTCCCAGCTGGAGGGTTTTGGTGGGGGGTGGTCCTTTTTAGTGGTGGGTTGGTTTTGTGTGGGTGTGTAATGGTGGTTGGGTTTGTTTTGGGTTTGGGGTTGGTGGGTTATGGGGGGGGGTTTCTGGGAAGTTGTTTTTTTCCGCCAGTATATTTGGCGGGTTCTATTTTCTCCAAAACCATCCGGTCCCCTTATTTATTTTCCCCCCCGGCTCCCTTTTGCTCCCTCCAACCCCAAAGCGTGCGTATTTCAAAAATTTCCCTTTTCTCTCTTTTTTCCCTTCTCACCCCCCTTTTGGGCTTTAATCTTTTTTTTTGGGAGTTCCACTTTTCCCTGTATCCCTAAAAAGTAATTTTAAGCCTCTACCCCCAAACCCGGGGACCAACCACAACCAACACCACACCCACTAAAAACACACCACACAAACAAAACCACACCCCCCAACCCCCCAAAACCACCACCACACCCCAAAAGCCAAAAAATGGGACAGTATGACGTTCACCTAATATTTCCGTGCGGGATCCGGACTCAAGGCGCTTCTTGAACCGGCCCCGGGCCTTGAACCGGAAGAAAGGTCTCAAAATTGGCTCGGGGGAGGAGCAACAGGCCCTGGGGGGGAAACGAAAGATTTTGCATGTGTTAGTTGTTCAAAGTTGGTTGATCACTTCAGGCAACTTTTGAGCCCGGGGTGCCCTGCCCCCCAAAGCTACCCCGGCCTTCCCCCGAGGAGAAGGCACTTTCCTTGCGAAGATGCCGGACCCCAATGGTAGGATTTCAAATCCCCTGGAAGGAGGTCCTGGTAAATCGTTAAGGAATCTGCTTTGGCATCCCTTTTCAAAAACCTTTCTTCCAATTTTTTTAAATTGCTGAAGGGGAAATTACAAAAACCCCCCCAAAAAGTTCAAGTCCCAAAATCGACCGGAAAAGGCTTTCCCCCGTACCTGTAAGGGGTATTTTTCCGTTAAGGCGGGGAAAAAAAAGCAAAGGCCAAACTAGTGTTTTTCTTTTATGAAAAGGATGGGAATTCGGAAAAAAACTACGGGGTTTTTTTCCCTCCTTTTTAAACCCCTTTTTCCGTCGGTTGAAATTTAAGTAAAAATGCTTTAATTAAAAATTCCCCCTCAAAAAATTAGGGGAAAAGATTAAAAAATTTTTTTTTTAAAAAAAAATGATTCCTTTAGGCCGGGATTTCCCTGAAAGGCGGGGGGGGGAAATTTACCCCCAAAAGTTAAAAAAATTTTAAAATCCCCTTTCGGGAAAAAACCAAAACCCAAAAAAATTTTTTTTTGAGGCCAAAATTTGGGCCCCGGCCCTTTTTTGGGGGTCCCCGATACCCAGAATGATGATACCCGGGTTTTCCCTTCCCCTCAAAGAGGGGGGCGACTCATGCCCACTCGCCAATCGCCCTGAAAAGGGAAACCCCAAAAATGACAAAACGAAAAAGCCCACTTTTCAAAATCCCAACGAGAATCGAGGTTCGCAATGTAAAATGGTGAAGAAAATAAAGGTTTAAAAGTAAACCCCCTTTACAAAAAGGGGCCTTATGGTCAAGGGACGGCAATTTTGATTTGTCAAAAAATTGCGAGGGGGAAAGCCTTTTTTAAATAAAAATAACTCCGTTTAAGATTATAAGCTGACGCAAATCATGATTTCGATTTAAAGAACATTCCTATGGCCCCAATCCCTGAAAGGGGAAATTTTTCAAAAGGATTGGGACGATGGAAGAAAGTGAAATTTTGAGTGGGACGGGTTCATGATCAAAAAGGATGGGAATGGCAACAAAAAACTGGATGTTTTTTATTTTGCTTTAAAAAAAAACCCCAGAGTTTTAAAACGTCGGTTAACGGTTTTAAGTAAAAGCCAAAAAGCTTTTGAATAGATGCAAAAATTCGGCCCCCTATTAAGAGTTTTTGAAAAAGATTTAAGTAAATTTTGGGGAAAAAGGCTGAAGCCCATAACCATCACATGATAGCCAGATTTCCAAAAATTCCCATCAGCAGGGTCTGGGAGGCGCATCCGGGGAAAGGGGAGAGACATAGCTATATGAGAAAGCTGAAGTTTTTTATGAAACCCCCCAAAAGGAAAAGGGGGAAAGTGCGGGTTCGATATTCCAGCGAACAGTAAAAAACAACCCTGTAAGTAATGCAGGGAACAGTTTCAGAAGGTAAAAAAAATTTCTGAACCAAAAAAAAAAGTTAAAGACTAAAATTAAAGTTTTTCAATTGACAAAAAAAATCGATCAAAAAGACGATAAACCCCGATAAACACATAAGGGGGGTTTCCGTCCATCCGGAGGACCTCCGCCGGCTCGGAGGTTCGCGGGGAGGCAACCTGATGGTTCTGAAGGTCAAGGAAAGGAAAAAAGGGTTTTTCCAAACCCTCCCAAATCCCAAGGGAAAGGAGGGGGTTCCCAAAAAAATTTATCTAACCCCAACTTGACAATTGCTACAATCATGGGAACGAATTTAGACAATAGGTATTGCTTTTTTAAAAATTTCCCAGAAATTACATTTGGCAAAAGGGCAAAACTCCGACAACTAGAAAAGCGGGACGTCATATTCAAGGGGCAATTCCCCCCCAAAAATTTTGATTTCAGTTTTTTAGATATAGAAAAACCCTACGACAGACGGTGATAGGGCCAACTGGGAAAAATTTTATGCTTTTGGATACATGGAAAATTGCCTTTTTTTATTCAAAAATTTTTAAATTTTTACAGAAAATTTTTCTGTCAAATTTTTTTCGACGATGTACTTTTTGGACATTTTTTTCCAGGCAAACGGGGTTCCACAAGGGGGGTCTTTTTCACCCTAAATTTTTAATATAAATGACTCTTTCCAGTCCCCCTCGAATCTTAAATCTCATGTACCTGATGATTTTGGGTTATGGATTCCCGCAATAATCAGAATTTTCCGCAATCACATCCAAATTGGACGGATATATCATAATGGGCCTCCATGGGGTTTTTTAAATTTTCCATTAAAAGAATATTTGGGGTAATTTTTTCACATAGGAGGGAAGCCGATCATCGGTACTTTTAAAACCACCAATACTTGGGTACTTTTTGATAGTAATTTTGATGAAAACCAATTTTGTTAAAGATAAAGTCAAAAGCAAAAATTTATTAAGTGCTTTGGGGTAAAAAATGAGGACTAAAAGTTTTTGGAAGAAATAAACCCCCTGAAGGTCAAAAGTAGATTAGGGTCAACGTGTATTTTCAGCACGAGAACAAGCGAGATTTTGGATCTGTGCAGAATGCTTGTTTGCATGTGGGGTTTTGGACCCTTAAAAAAATGTACTCGGCAAGGGGCTTGAGCTGGATGGAGTACCTCCCCTCGACCAGACTGGCCATTTTGGCAATTTTATGCCCGAATGGCCGGACCCGACCACCTAAGTCAATGTGGTTTAGCCCTTCCACGAGACTCCCGACCGTCGAAAAAGTCGGAATAGTTCTCTCCCCATAAATACCCTTGTTCAGTCAAATATAGCGCCATGGGAACCCCAATTTTTCTATATGGAAGCCGGGTTCCTTTACCCAAAGGGGCCAGGGGCCCGGGGGGGAGGTACCCCAGGGTTTGAGAGAGATCCTTTTTAAAACATCCCCCCTTTTACTAATATCCCAAAATGGCTCCAACAATGAGTGTGGGGGTGGGGGTTAGTCGACTGGTAAATAAAGTTCAGACTCCCAAATCATACATCGATTTTTTGCAAAATTTTTTCCAGATAAACCCATTGATTTTCATATCGACGACCCCAAAAGAATATTTATTTTTTTTGATCTTAATTACTTAAGCTATTAAACCTTAGAAACCACTAAAAGAACTGGGAATACATTCGAAAGTTGGGGTCCAAAAAATAAATAAAAGCTAAATGGGTACCGGCCCCACTTTGCACCCATGGCAATAACAGGCGACAATTGTGGGGTCAACGGGGATTGGACACTACCATATTCGTACAGATCTCTGGTTGTGTCTCTTTTAAAGCAAAAAACATCTGGGCAAAGTGGTGGGCCCCTCCAATCACAAACAAAAAAAAACAAAAAAAAAAAGAACTATGGGCACGCCCCAGGAAAGGAAGAGGGGGGGAGGTGGTCAAACTAAAGATTTACCCACCTCATCCCTACATTTAAAAAGATTCCCGATTCCACCCTTTCAAAACCCTATCCTTTAAATCGCAACAAATCAATAACTGACAAAAAATAATATACTTTTCCAAAAAAAAAAAAATGTACACTATTAACTTTTATCAGTACGAAAAAAAAACATCATTAAATAACCTTTTTAAGGGGGACAAAACTTTAACTTTAAAAAATTTAAGAAAAATAGGACCCGGCAAAACTGACCACATGAGTGGTTGATAGCCCAAAAACCCAAAAAAGAAAAAAGAAAGAAAAAAGAAGTCAAAGGGGTCGTGGGCTGGCAGTGTGTGGGTTTTGGTTGGTCGCAAAAGTAGAAACTAAAGGGGGTAAAGGGGCATCTTAACTTTTTTTTCTTCCATCTTGATAGGGGATATGCTTCTTTTTCGATTTTTTATATTTTTTTTTATCTCAAGGTTTGTTTTTAACCCAGTGTTTTTTGGGGTTGTGTTTTTTTTTTTTCCGGATTTTTAGTTTTTAAAAATTTTTCTAATTGTTTGCTTTAAACCTGTTTTATAAAATAAACCTTTTTTAAAAAAGGATTTAATATTTTTGCCCCCAATCATGCCCCCCTTCCTTCCAGTCTAAATTCATTTAAGATTAATTCAGAAACGCTATTTCCGCCCCCTCTCCTTTTATAGAGAATTAAAACGTAAGGGGGGGAAAGTAAGGGAAAAACAAGAAAAAGGGGGCCCCCGGGGTTTAAACTTTCATAACCCCGATTACCGAAGATGGGCTCAGACGATTTTGTCGCAGCACCATCTTTGGGAAAAACCACGAGCCCGTGTTTTCCCTTGAGCCCTTTGGGAACTTTTATACACTTTAAATGCTTTTTATAACTTCGCTCCACAGGGCCTCTTCTTTTAAATACATGATACCTTGCGTTCCAGACGAATTATCCCGGTGTGGCAGACATTTGTACCAAGAATCGACGGTTTAAACTTCTTTCGGCCCTTTTCAATGAACCTATGAAATGACAAAAGTTTGTAGCGTGGGAAAGTATTACCCCCTTTGAAAAAATCTTTTCCCTAAGACTTTGTTGTAAAAGGGACGAAAAGAGGAGGAGCACACTTGCATGCCAAAAAAGTGAAAAAAAATAAGAGGGCGCACGAAGTAAAAACCAAAGGTAAAGGGCAAGCTACCCCTAAAAGGAAAACGTCTTGTTCAAAATATTGGCATAGGATGTCCCAAAAATGGGAAAAAAATTCGAGCTTTAAAAGAGGACGGACAAAATTAATCAACCTTTTAAAAGATGGTTCTCAAATTTTAAAGGTAATATGTATTTCAGAGTGAAAAAAAAAATTGATGTTAAACAAAGAACTGAAAAACCGCGAATAAAGGTGATACATGTTTTTACAACCCCCCCAAAGGAAGGCATCCAAAGCTTTTTCTTGGTATTTTTAATATAAAATTTTAATATATATATTATAATATATATATATATATATATATTATAATAATATATAATATTTTTTATGTTTGCATACGCTTTGAGAAGCGGAGGCAATGATACTTTGGGGGAAAAAGGGAGAAGGGGGATAAAGATAACGTAAAGAAAAGCCATTCTGAACCAAATAAATGGGTTATTTTCGAAAAAAATTAAAAAGGATATTTGCACCGGGCCTTAACAAGCAGAAAAGTTGATCGTTAAGGGATACCATAAAGAAAAACGCATCATAAGAACTTACTGTAATATATTAAGCCACAAAAAATGGTGATAAAAGTTTAGCGAAACTTTTCCCCACATTTTGATTTTGCCAGGGGGAAGATTTTTACAAATACCCAATTTCAGCTGTCAGTTTCCTTTATTTTTAAAACCATTAAAAGATGTACGGCATTTCCCCGAAATAAAGTCAAGGAAATGCAAAGCGGGCAAAATAGTGCGGGTTAAAGATTAAAATAATGAAAAAAACAAAAAATTTTTTATGGCCAGCCCTTTAAGCCAAAAAACAACAGTAAAAAATGCAAAGAATCTAAAAGATTTGTTCTTTCCTTTAGACTGCAAAAAAGGTATGAAGATTAAGCATTAGGGGAAAATGATTTCAATGGGTAGTTTCTTTTTATATTGAATTTAAAGTATTTTTTTTCTCTTTCAAAAATAATTTTTTTTATTTTTAAATTTTTTAACTGTTTTTAAAATTTTCATTTTAAGTCTGGATTTTTCAGCTGCTTTTTTTTAATATTGCATGAAAAAATAAAGTTTTTTCATAGGGGAACAGGCTAGTTTTGGGAAAATCCAGTGGGCCCCAAAATTCTATTAAATTTCCCCCTCTGTAGAAAAGCAAATTTTTATGGATTTTTTACAGATCAAGAAAAAATTATTTAAGCAAGAAGGAGAAAAGGGGGTTTGGCGCTCTCCTAAAAAAACGTAAAAACCAATGCCCACTTTTTTTTAGGACGACGATTGTACCCCCAACACACACACCACACACACACACACAACACACAACACCACACACACAACACACACACAATTTAAAATTTATTTTTTTTAATATAATATATATTAATATATTATAGGTGTGTGTGTGTGTGGTGTGTGTTGGTGTGTGGTGTCGTGTGCTGTGTGTGTGGGGTGTATATGGTGTATTAATATTATTATATTAATTTTTTATATATATATATATAATAATTTATAATATTTCACGGAAAAAATTTTGCTTTTTATTTCTACTGCTTTTAGAGTAATCTAATTTTTGATTTTTTTTAAATAAACACCACCAACACACAACACACACACCACACACCAAATATATATTTTATTATATATATAATTTTTAAAAATAAAAATAATTTATTTATATTATATATAAGGCGGGAAAATGGGTTATTTTTTTTTTTTTTTTTTTTTTTTTTTTTTTTGGGGGGGGGTTGTTTTATCAGAAATAAAACCCAAAACCGAACTGCACTCAAAATTTTTGAATTGACTTTTTTACAACGATAAAAAATTGTCCTAATAATATATATTTAAAAATATATATATATATAATTATATTTTAATATATGATGTGTGTGTGTGTGTTTTTGGGGGGGGTGGTGTGTGGTGTGTGTTGTGTGGTTTTTGTGGGGTGTGTGGGGTAAATTATAAAAACCCAAAAAAAATAATATATTTTTTCAAACTTAACAATTAAAGGGAGAGAAAACGGGGGGAAAAGTGCTGCGTGTCGATTGATATTGACCCTTTCTGACAAATAGGTAATCTAAGTAGCTTAATTTTACAATTGTCCTACTCAAGAAAGGGACGATATATTTAAAATTTTGAAAAGTCTCAAATTTGTAACCGTGTTACCCGCCACCCCTTGGCGAACTTTTGGGAATCATGTGGCCGATTGCCCTTTAAAACCCCGTTAATAGTGCCCGTCGTGACTTAAACCCCATGCTTTTAAATTTCTTGGGGAACAAGGGGACGATTGCGGTATGTTTGGGGGGGGATCTTCCAGATGGGGGGGCATAGTGTCTCTTGTGGAAAAACCCGTTTTGGCGCAAGAACAGAATAAAAAAAAAAAAAATGACCACGGCAAGCTGACTGCCAACTAACTACCCGGCCCGCGCCCCCTCAAACCCCAAACATATGAAGGGGGTTTCCAAGTATCAAATGGTTTTCATTACTATGTTATTATACAACTTCAAGCAAACTTTTTTTTGACTTTTCAGACAGCACACTTTTTTAAATATAAATTTTCTCGATTTTTCCCCGTGCTGCTTAAGGGGGCCCACGTCTGCTTTGTCTTTTTGGGGCGGTTTTTTGGGGGTGGTTGGTTCAAAATACTAATTTTTAAAATTTTTTGGGTCTTTTTGTCCCCCAGAGTAAAGTGCAATTATGGGGCTAGGAATGGTCAGGAGGGCCCATTGATAATACTTCAATGGGAAGGCCCTAACCCAAACAAATCCAAAAAACTGAAAAAAAAATACCCAAATTTTTGGATTAACCCTACGATTGTTCGGTTTTTTTCTACTACCCAGGAAAATTTTTTTTTCCGACTACATAGCAAAAATATACATATTTTTTACCCTTCTATCCGAACATATATAACGTGTGTGGGGGTGTGCACGCACCAAACAACCAACACAAACACACACACAAACCAAACACAAACACACACACAACACAAACACACAAACACCCCAAGACGCCCCACCACCCAACACCCCACAACAAAACCCCAAAAATATACACAAAAAGGTTTTTTATATTAAATTAGAATGTTAATTGTTTTTAGGCCCCTAAGTCAAAAGGGATACCCCACAAGGAGTTCCCTACCAAACCCCCCTGAAGTATAAATTTGATTTTGGGGTGAGGAAAACCTGTGTGGCCCTTTGCCCCTTTAAAAACCCCCTTTTAAAACATGTATTTTTAGTAACATGTATGCATTTCAGTTGGGAGAAAGATTTTTTTTTCGCATAAAGTTTTTCCTTCAGGCCACTCACTAATACTATTTTAAAGTTCAGTTTTTTTGACTTTTGGCATTCGGTAGCACCCACATATCAGTTTTCTGGGGTTCTCTGGTGAAAAATCCTTGATTTTTTTTTAAAAACACCGGATTTTGAATTTTTACTATGATTTTTGTCACGTTTTTTTGCCATAAATATTGTTGAAAATTTTACCTTGCCATTAAAATTTTTTTTTCCACAATTTTATCACACAGACACACGCGGGGGGCCCCCGTTTGCTTTTTCCCCCGTTTATCCTTTCTTCCCGCCACCCAAAATTTTCATCCATTTTTTGTTTTTTCCCCCCCTTTTAAGTAGGCCCACTCTTGACCAAACCACATGTCAAAACCGCCAAATTTTGGATATCGTCAACCAATTTACAGGGACCGAGACTTTAGTCTGAGCAAAATTTTGCCCCTAGAAAGTGGAAAAAACACCAAAATGCAACCCTTTTGTACATGTAAACAAAAGAGAAAGCTTACCATTTTCCGTAAATTTCTTACTTCCGGGGACTTATTTTGTATTTCACTCTCTTCCCGCATTTCCCAATTTTTCCCCTCTCTTCTCTCCCTTCTCTCGCTTTTTCGCTCTCTCTCGGTCTTTCCTTTCCCTTTCCCCCCCCTTTTTCTCCCCCCCTTTCCCTCTCTCCCATTTTTCCCCCCTTCCCTTCCCTTCCTCGCAAAAATTTAAATTTAAAAAAAATTCCCCCGCTTGTCCCGGGAAGGGTTCAGACCGCCCAGTAATACCCAGTATTTTTTTTATCAAACGATACAGCAGCCTTGCCCAGCTGTTCAGAGGTGAGATCTTTCATTTAAAAAATATTCTAACGAACAACAACAAAACACAAAACACAACACACACACACCATACAACAACACACACACCAAAACACACACTCACACAACCACACAAAACACAACCCCCCACCACACACCCAACAACACATTTTATATATAATTATATATTATAATTTTAAAATATATAATATTATAATATATATAATATTTCCTTTTCAACCTATATTTTTTTTTAACGGGAGGTTTTTTCTGAGCCCCCGTGGTCAAGCACATATTATTTAGTTTTCTGTTGTGATGCTCCGGAGGGGTACTGGGGGTCCCCCTTCTTCACGGGGAGTGCCGGTGGTTTCCGTTTAGTAAAAAATTTCCTCTTTATCCGGGTTTTGGACCACAATGACTTTGGGCGGCTTGGCCCCCCAGGGTAGGGAGGCAATCAAGGTAAGTTCCTTTCCCCGGGAAAAACGCGGGGTGTTTACTCGAACCCCGAATTAGATTGCCGTTGAAGTCTTTAGTCCGACGTTTAACATTCAACCACCGCGGCCGACGATATGGGGTTCCTGATTTTTTTTTGCAATTAGAGCGGGGTTTTTATTGCTTCCGTCCGGGTTTTTTTTTCGAAACCCATTCTATTCCCGCACGGACTTGAGCTGGCTTGGCCCCCAGTGGCTGGCGGGAAATCAGGTGAATTTCCTTTCCCCAAAGGGAAAAAAGCGTGGCGGTGCTCAAACTCCGAACTCAATTGCCGTCGGGGACATCTTGAGTCCGACGCTCAAAACCATTGGGCCCCCGGGGCCCCCAACCACTATTACATCCTAAATATAAATTTCACTTTTTGTTAACACGTTCGAGATACTAAAAAGGGTATATTGGGTCCATGCTTTGGGGAATTAATAACCCAACCCCTAAATAAAAGGAAAATTTTTTTATTGTTCCAATTAGTTAGGGTGAAGAAAAGGGGTTGTATTGAGCATAACCATGCGTAAACTGCTAACTTTTTAAGGAAACTTAAGGGGACCTTTGGGAAAATGTTTTTGAAGTTGATATTTAAAAAAAATTTAAATTTCAAAATTTCCTTAAAGTAGTAGAAAAAAGCAATTTTTCCCATGAAATATTGAAACAACATTTCGGGGGGGGGGTAATCCCTCAAAAAAAATTAGACTTGGGACTTGGGGCCCAAAGTTATTTTCCAAAGACAACAATTTCTAACAGAAAAAAACCAGACGTTGCTTTAAAGCCGTTCCCGGGCAGTTCAAATTATAACCTTTTTAAAAACAACGTGCAGCCACGGAGAAAAAGGGATATGCCTCCCTTCTTACGCACCTAACCCCCCAACAGCCCCACCATTTAGCACAAAAACTTTCCTTCAAAAGCTAGTTTTTAAACAAAAAACAAAAGTTTAACTCCCAAACCCCCCCCGTTTTTTTATTTTTCTTTTCAAAGACTAGTGCATTCTGATTTTTTCAAATAACAAATTTTTAATACACAACTTGGTCGAGATAATTAGCTGCCAACAAAAGCCGAAGGGGGGGGCGTTGGAAGACGAAGAAAATTTTGGTTGGGGAAGGTTTTCGCTGTCTGTATCAGGGTTATCCCCACTCCCGAAATGTTTAAATGGATCTTCAAGTACAGGACAAAAGGTTTTTTAAACAAGCGCAGTCAACTCACGATTTAAAAAATTTTAACTAAAAGTTTTTGGTGGGGGTTTTGTCGTGAGTGGTGTGTGTTGTGTTGGGGTTTTTGTGGTTGTGTGGTGTGGTGTGTGGTGTGTGTGTGTGGGGTGTGTGTGGTGGTGTGTTTTACGTGGGGTTGTGTGTGTGTGGTGTGTGTGTGTTGGTGTTGTGTGTGTGTGGGGTTTGGGGTGTTGTGTGGGTGTGTGTGTGTGTTTCTGGTTGTGTGTGTGTGTGTGGGTGTGTTTGTGTTTGGTATGGTGTGTGTGCGTGCGCGCGCGGTGTTGGTATGATATATATATACAATACATTTTATGGGGTTGTGTGTGGGTGTGTTTTTAATATGTGTTGTGGTGCATGCCGCCGCGCGCGCGTGTTATATAGAGTGTGGTGGGGTTTTGGTGTGGTGCGCCGCGCGTGCGTGTGTGATGTAATGTGTATGTGTAGTGGTGTGCGGCGCGGCGCGTGGGTTGTGTGATGTAAATTTTGGTGGTGTATGTAATTTTATTGTGTGTGGTGTCGAGGTTGTTTACACTCCCCTTTTAAATCATATATAAAAAACACACCCCCAAAACCACACCGATATATTCGGATAGAACGGATAAAAATGTAACTTTGTAGTGTAGTGGTAAAAAATTTCACTGGGTTAAAAAAACCCGAACTCGTAAGAGTAATCCAAAAAAATTGGTTTTTTCTTGTTTTCAGTATTTTCGGTTTTGAAGGTTGGGCTCTACCTTTGAGTATTATCAATGGAGACCTCACGACCTTCCCTACGCCTAATTGCCTTTACCTGAGGGCAAAAGAGCCCAAATATTAAAATTGGGATTTTGAACCCAACCGTCCGGGAAACCGCCCTGTAAGACAAGAAGCGTGGCCCCTTGAGCCACGGGAAAATGAGAAATTTATTTTTCCTAGTGGCGGTAAAAGTCAAATAGGAACTTGCAGTGAAAGTGTTTTTTAACATAATTAAAAAACATTTATATAGGGGCAACACCTTAAGCGGGATTGGGTCATTTTCTTTTTTTTCTGCTTTTGTTCCTTCCGCGTCGCCCCCGGCGGGTTTTCCCCCCCCCCCCCCCCCCCCCCCCCCCCTTTTCCCCCCCTTTTCCCAAAAACATCCCCCCCCCCGTTCCCAAAACAAACATTAACCCCGCCCCCCATTTAACCGGGGTTTTAAAGACAATCGTGCCACATAGATTCCCAGATTCGCCAATTGGGGGCAGAACACGTTCAAAAAGTTTGAGACATTTAAAAAAATTTTAAAATATCGCCCCTCAGTTCGCTGTTTGCAGACATACTGTAAACTTAATTTACTTAGATTCCTTTTTGTGAAAAGGATACTAATACACAGCACTTTTCCCACGTTTTTGTCATCCTATTATTTTTAAGTTAGAAAATAGATTTTTTTTTTGAAGACTGTATATATATTATAACACACACACACACACACACAACCACACACACACACACACACACACAACAACACACACACACACCAACACAATAAAATGTGTGTGTGGGTGTGTTGGGGTTTTTTTAGTATATATGTAGGACGTATTTTTATGTATTAAAATATTGTCAACTCTAAAAATTTGATGTACAGTTAAATTTAGACTTATATTTTCATGTGAAACAAACCCCCCAAAATAAGTAACCCTTTTTCCCTCCCCTTAATTATATTTTTATATTATATATTTTTATATAATATAATATTTTAAAATTTTAATTTTTATTTTTTTAATAATTACATATATAATATTATATATATACATATATATATATATTATATAAATATATATATTAAAAATTATAAAATATATTATATACAATTATATATTAAATATTAAATTATATTAATAATATTATACTTTATTTATAATTATATATATATATATTATATATTTATATTGGTGTTGTGGGGTGTTTGTGTGTGTGGTGTTTGTTGTGTGTGTTTTGTGGTGTGTTTAACAAATCAGAGACATTTTTTCTTAAATTTTTAAAGTGAATTGTTAAGAGTAAAAACCAACCCAAAAACCTTGTTTTTCTAAGTGTGAGCCCTCCATATGGGTAAGAAAACTTGCATGTAAGGTAAGGTTGGATGGGGTGGGTTTATAAAAAGGCTGGCATGATAACCTTTTGAGTTTTCATAGATGCAAAATCTCTAGTTAAAAACACAACGTGAAATTTCATGGGAATAATTGTAGTGTGTTTTTGGGGAGTAATGGGAGTGGGGTTAAACGATTTTTAAGAGGAATTTTTTTGTCCCAGTGTAAAAAGGGTTACATTTTTTTTAAACTATATTTGGAGAAATGTTCAGGCTTCAAACACCCCCATCCCGTGGGGGCGATTGATTTTTTTCAGGGCTTCCTTTTTAAATCCAATAAATGATTTCCCAAACCCTCTTCTTTTTTGCTTTCGTTTCCCGTCCCCTCATCTACCAAATAATCCTCCCCTTTTTCCCCCATGGCCGCCTCGCAGCCCCTTTTTTAATGTTCATGATTTTTTTTTTATTTTTTTTTTCGGGAAAATATTTACCCTATTTTCCTTTCCCCGCAAAAACCAAAAATTTTTCTTCCCCCTGAATTTTCATCCATTAGTGTGGCATTAAAAATCCCTTCTAAATTCTTCAATCCATTATAGGGAACAAAATAACAGCACTCTCCCTTTTGCTGTTCCTTTTTGTATTTTTATAGATCTAGAAATGTTCGTCCCCTCTTTTCCCCCCCTTTCAGGGTTCAATGGTATTGTAGGGGGCTGTGGTTTTAAATGAAAGTTTTAAAAACAAACTATGGTTTTTTCCTTTGAGCCTACCTTAATTTTTAAAAGAAAAATGTCCCTTTAGAGTAAAAAATTACGGTGCCCAAACCCCGATTTTAAATATGGACGTTCTAATATCCTGCTTAATATAAGTTGAATGGTAGCGGAGCTAGTTGGGCACTGACTTTCGAGGGGCAAGACACCTCCCCCCCGGAAAAGAGGCCCCCAGGATGTTTTAGGACCGGGGATTTTTTTAAATATTTTTTTTTCTTGTTATTTTATGGGAACCCATTTTAAAAAATAAGAGAGCACCTCTCGATGTAATGCCAATTATCACCCCGTGGCAAAGTTTCTTAGAGAAAATTTCCTCGAGCAAGTAACAGTAGGTTTGGTGCTCTTTTATTTTGTTAAGGCTTCCTTTTAAAATTTTTAAGTTAAAAAAAAAGAACTAGTTTTAGTTTTCCCTTTTTGTTTCGCGATTTTAAAAGAAAGCTTTTGCCAAAAATTTTGCTTTTTAATAAAATTCAGGTTTTTGTGATTTTTTTTTAAATTTTTTAAATTTTAGATGACTTTGTCAGACCGTAAGGGAAATTTTAAAAATAATGAGCTTGCTGATTGACTGTAAGGGAAAAAATTTAATTCCGAAATAGCCTATCTGAAACCTTTTAAATGTGCAATCCAGCGCTCGTTCCCCGTGAGGTGTTTACCATTTTTGTTATGGAATACATTTTCAATTAATCTCCAACATTTGAATATGCCTGTCCCCATTTCCAAACACTTATAACATTACTCTCCCAAAAAACTCTCGTTCCCCCATATTAAGGGTGGGAGTAAGCAACGAGTAGATATCTTTACACGAGACAGGAATAATGAAAATTAAAGTCAAGGGTGGGCAACAACAATATTTTTTTTTTTTTATGCACCTGTCATTTTAATAATACCAAAGTACAATTTTATTGGGGCCCCCAATTTAAAAAAAGCCTCGATTTCCTCCCTTAAAAAAGCTTTAGAAAAAGGGCTTTCACGCTTTTACAATTCTCACGTGAAAACCCTGGGGGGGGCTCCATGCAAGGGTAATTGAATGTGTATATAGCCCAGCCCGGGAGCCCCAACCGGGGTGAGGCCGTAGGGCCCAAAGCCACGGGACCCCCCAGCCCGCGAGGGGCGCACTCAGAGTGACAGCTCGAGGCTTACCCTTTGGGGGCTGTTTGGGTAGGGGTTTGGGCTCAACCTTGGGCAGGACAAAGCTGGGAAGAGGTGGACCCTTGGAGTACAATCAGTATAGTGAATACACCTTCTATGACGGTGGGTGATGGATCTCCAGGAGTAATGCTATCCAGTGAATTACCTTCTGTAGTAGAGGAACACCAGTGATGAGTATGTAGACTAAGACTGAAGCAGCTTTTGGTCATTTTTTGTGTTATGCCCTAGATGTTTGCAAACTTGTTAAAAAGCTTTTATGTCAAACTCACATCTGTGGAGACAGTTCTACAATTCATCCTGGGACCTTTATGCACCTTGTCACATACCTATGCTAATGGGGTCCCAGAATGAATAAAGGATCTCCATGACGTCTGTTTAGCCTCCTCTAGCATTTTGTGAGAGATGCCAGAGACATTAACGGTCACACATGTAGTGGAAGATGTGCAACATCTCAGACAAAGAGGGTTTTGTACTTCTCCCCATATACACTGAAAAAGGGTATGGGGGGGATTGTGACATAGAAGGTCTTATTATTCCTTGGGGAGGCTAATATTTTAAATAAAATTTTAATTATGCATAATATTTATGCAATAACTTTGTGTGCTTAAAAAAATAATATTTATGCTTGATTATTATATATTTTTTGTTATTTGTAGAATTTATTGATAGATTTTTAAAGTTTAAATATTCTAATATTTTATCTAACAAAGGTGTTCGCCGCTAATGACCCTAGCTGTTGAGCGGCAGACAATTTTAAATAACAACAGTCAATTACTGCTACCTCCATGAGGTCCATTGTCAAAGGTCCCATAATGGGCTTGAACTTGGAATCCTCTCAGGAAATGGTACAATTTCCCGGGTATAATCTCTTGTAGACATTATATGAAGCTATCAGTGTTCCCAGTTCTTCCCATTTTGCATAAATTTCCCTGACAGTCCATTGGATTAGGGTATCTAGTTCTTTATATTATTTCTTCATAAGGTGTTTGCAGCACCTGTGGTCAAGGTTTGCCTCACACCTTTAGGTGCCCCTTTTCCAGGATCCTGGGAGTCCCTTTTAATGATTGTTTACCTGTGGAAATAGTTTCCACAGTTTCCCTTGGGCAGGTTCGATTTCTTTGCCTGTGCAAAGAACAGCCCCGAGCCTTTGCTTCAGGGGCCCTTCTGTCTGGGAGCGGAGGCCCTGTGGGTGTTGTGGAGCTGGTGTCTTTTTCACAGGTTCAGGATTCCTTTGCCTGGGCAAAGGGCGTGCCTGAGCCTTTACTTCAGGAGCATTCTGCCTAGCAAACAGAGCCCCTTTGAATGTGGTGGCAATGGAGCTGTCACCGTTGAGGGCCTGAGCCTTAATGATGGCTCCAAAGACCCTTTCTTTGGGAGGAGTCTCCTCAATAGACCCCTCACTCCTTCTCCGTTTTTGGGGGAACAACTCACCAGAGGCAGTGTCAGCAATTTGGGACTGAGAGTGGCAGAAGTGTTATTGTATGAAGCATTGGAGGGCAAGGGTGGGAAGGAGGATGGGCTAGAACCGAAGCAAAGGACCTACCTGGCTGTGCAAACAGCACAGGGGCACGTCGCTTTGCTCTGGAAAATAACTTTCTCCTTGCTCTTATACCAATACCTCCTTTCAAATTGTACCTTTTACATTGCTTTGAAGAAGCTTCATGAGCTTCTTTGCAGTGGTAACAGCATATTGGACCTGGACAGTTGTCATTTCCTTGATGACCTGTTGTACCATACTTTACACATACTCTTGGTTGCCCATTTTCTTTAAAACGGCAAGAGTTGGCTCCATGTGGAAGCACCGCATAGGGTTGGGCACAAATGGCTTTACCTTAAGGTGGTACCATGCCAACTTAACCGATTCTGGAAGGACTAACGTGTTAAAAGTTAGAAGAAGAGCTGGTGTCGACTGTTCCAAACCATCAACTTCTTCTTAAAACGTTTTACTGCCACTACATTAAATTCTCTAGTTCCTCTAACAGTTTCTCCTCAGAATACCTCATCAGGTCTCGGGAAAAAACAATTCCCTTACACTGATTGAGGGTTTTGTGAGGAGAACATGAAACTTAAGCCCTAGGAATGTCGCATATCGCACGCCTACGGTCACTCTCGTATGGTGACGAAACCTCAACTATCAAGCTACCATCTCGCTGTGGGGTGAAGTGACGATCATGTTGACATACTTCAACAATTTTTCGATGTACTTCAAAAATAACAAGATCCATGATTGATACACCATCAATGGTCTTCACTACTAGGTACTTACTATATGAAATGATTTCATATTTACCGGTAAGATTTCCTTAGTGGATTGAGAAGGACTTTTCCCTTTCTTACCTGGTTTAGGAGCCCGGGAATCATTACGATTCCCATTCTTGCCCTTTGGAAGCTGGAAAGGTTCCAAAGTGACATGTGATGTTCCAGAGGGAATGGTCAGGGGATTGCGTCAGGGAGAGAGCTAGATCTTTGTAAATTTGTAGTACTCATACAAATTTGAATTCTTCATTTCCTCAACTCCCCACCCACCATGGAGTCCAACGAGGGGAAGCTATAGTTGGGGCTCAAAATCTCCCAACAGCCACAGGGGTAATAAGGAAATATACGCAGCCACTATTACAGTACTGATGGCAGTCGTGGGACCCATGCGCTACCGGCTGACCCTAGCTATATTTGACCAGCCGACTGACTTGACCGGGCCTTGATCAAGCCACCCGTCTAACCAGAATAAAGGACCAAAGAGGTGTGCTGCCAGCTACAGGGTGCAGCGCGCAGCACCGCCCAACCCCCAGGACTCCCGTCTCCCGGCAACACGGGATGCCACGCACGGCAAAGACACGCGGGAGAGCCCTCCCCGGTCCAAGATGGAACGAACCAGGGGTGGGCGCACCATCCTCTCTCACAGGCCCCGGCGTACCAGGAAGCCATTTTCTCTCATCCCCCACCGGCGACCCCCCCAGTATGGGCAGTCCTCCAGTCCGGCTCACCAGATCACTGGGACCTCAAGCCCCCCTACCGCGGCAAGGCGGCTTCCGTTATGGGGGGGGCAGTCGCGGGACCCATGCGCTACCGACTGAATAGTGTCTGCTTGACCCTAGCTATATTTGACCAGCCGATTGACTTGACCGGGCCATGATCAAGCCACCCGTCTAACCAGAATAAAGGACCAAAGAGGTGTGTCGCTAGCTGCAAGGCGCAGCGTGCAGCATCGCTCAACCTCCAGGAATCCTGTCTCTGGTAATACGGGATGCACGCCCGGCAACACACGTGGAGAGTTCTCCCTGGTCCAAGATGGAATGAACCAGGGTGGGTGCACCATCCCCTCTCTTAGGCACAGGAAGCCATTTGTTGCATCCCACTGGTGACCCTTCAGTATGGGTAGCCCTGTCGCTCACCAGATATTGGGACACTTAATCCTCAAAGCGGCAGGGCTTCCATTAGGGGGAATTACAGTAATTAGTAAGTATTCCTTCCAGCCAGCCACTGCAGACAACATTGCGGTGAAGGCTGGAGATAGCTGACCGACTTACACCGTTGCACCTCTACCTTCCAATAATCTGAACATTAAGTTGGAAAATCTACTGAGCATGCCACATCCATTACTCTGGAATTCATGGTGCATCACCTTGGGGAGACATTTGTGCACTCGAGAAGGCCTTGGAGGGGCCTGTTTTTAAAGTGATGCATTTTTACAGAACAATGACCTCCACATTTCCAAATCAAACTGGGACATTCCCAATATACCTATAAATAGGCTCCCCTGTTTAAGTGAATTCATTTGGAGGTCTAAAAGATTTACAGGGAAAACGCCCACTTCCAAAAATTTTGGGAGGAATGGTATTCCAGTCAATGGAGTGGAGAGGGCGACGTGAAATGCGGACGGAATCTTTTTTAGATCAACTGCAGTATTAAAGGGATCGTGAATTTTTTCCCAGGTGTTAAGATTTTAACCCACATAATAAATTCACCTTGCAGCAGAAATTCATTCCAAAAAATGCGGGCATTACCCGATCCAGTACCATGGTGTCTGTGAATTCCAAACAAGTGTCAGAGAAAGGGAAAAGCTGTTTAAGCAGTTAAAACGACCCCCACATTTTAACCTTGATCAATTACAAAAAAACCCAAGCCAAGGCGGGTGTTGCAAAAAACTAAAGGGATGTCGGGAACAGTAGTCCCTAAATTAACTCTGGGCCCCTTAGAGGGTATGGAAAGGTGCGTAAGATGCTGGAAAGACACTTCCAGTCAAACCGCTTAAAATAGAGGGCATAATCACACGGCAAAAAAGATTTTGCAAAGAGCTAGCTAAATCCTGGAAGATTCCTGGGCATTACCTGACGTTCCCCACTCTTTGGGTTTTGAACAACAACACCCATTTTGTTCTTCAGTGGGTTTGCGAGAATTTCCATATAACGGGCCTTTTGCGAAGGAGACTGAAGCGCCAAAGTACAAAATTTTCCATCCCAAATGATACTCACTTACCAGAGATTTCCCAAAGTTCTTGTTAGCCCCTATTAAATAGGATATAGGGAGGGCACTTCTCCAATGGAGAAAATTTATTTTATTCCGTTTTCCAAACCCTGACAAGGATGTTCCCAACCGGGAAAAATTACAGCCCAATTTCCCTCACCACTGATCGAAAGCTGGGGAGAAAAGGGTTCAACTTCAGGTTGACATGGCGCTAAAAAAAAAAAAAATGTTGACCCCATAAAATATGGTTTTAAAAAATTGAGATCGCCCACAGTTATTGTGGGGAGGAAACGCTATACAAAATTTCCCTTCGCAAAAAGCGAATACGTAGCAATCTTCTTTACCTTGAAAACCCTAAAATACATTGGAACCTGGCATATCATAAGCTGACGCTTGGTTTAAGGGGAGCTTACCTCCCTTCATGCAAAGCTTCCTTGTGACGGAAGTTACGTTAGGTGGGAAACTTTTCTAAGGGAAAGTCAGCTGGAAGGGGTCCAAAAGGGAGGTCCAATGGACCCTTTTGCCATTGCTATAAATAAGAAAAGGGTTGTTCCAAGTGCTTTTTAATGAAATTTGTATGGATGACATTACAGGGTATGCCGGGGGGAAGTTTACGATTGAGAGGACACTCAAACTGAAATAAATCAGGTTGTACAGTGGGCAACATATAGGGGTTTCAAATTTTCCCCAAACAAGACCAGGGCTTAATTTCTAAAAAAAAGGAAAGTTTCATCCCCCTCTATTTAGGGCAAACCCACTAAAATTTTGTCCAAGAGGTAAGTATTTGGGTCTATTTTTTGACACGGTTACATGGGTCCCACATTAAACGGTTAAAGTGAGGCTACAAAAGCGTTGTATTTGCGGGTTTTACATTTTTTGGGGGTGCGACCGAAAACGTCTAGGGCTTAACCGACCGCTTATCTAGCAACAATCCAGTTTTCCGATGTTGGATCAGTTCAAATAAACACTCAAAATCTGTACGGGGGTTTTTCAGGTCCACCTTGGATCCTGTATGCTGGATGGAGAACCACCTTTTAAACGGGGACTACATGAACCGTTTTACTACACAAAATACAAAGGTTTCAGACTCCTCACCAGTTTGGGTTTTCAACCCCCCTTTGGGGATACCCGACCCTAGGCAGGAATGGGGAATTTGGGGAAAGTTTAAATTTAAGTTCCATAAGGTTCTGGCTTTTGGGAATTCCCCCAATTCCCCCCCCCTTGGCTAATCAACGAGGGGTTTTGGTCGGAATTGGGAAAAGGGAGAGATCCGAAGCGAAGTAAAGGAGATATTTTTTTCAGCACATTCTATCCCAAGGGGATCAATGCAAATACAGAGGTTGAAATTGAAAAGGTGTGGGTTTTTGCAGATGACCCAAAGGGAAGACTGCTTTGGCAGTCTTCTCTAGAAGCCTGATTTCATGCGGGTTAACCCCACCCTGCGAAATTTAAGAGACTAGAGATTTTACATTTTTCTAGGGGAATAATTGTACCCCGTATGCCTTGAAACTCAAAAAACCCCACATAAGTGGGGGTTTAAAGATTGGGGGGGCATTGTGTAACACATAAAAAGAAAATCTGTCTTGGGGCCAGCACGTTGGATCAGGGGAAAGCAAGCTGAAAAGCCCAAAGGCACTGCCACTCAGCCTTGTGATTCTTTTTCCTTCCCACCCCGATGAAACCAGAAGGAGGCTTCGTGATAGATGGAGGGAACAATGGGGAAATTAAAAAAAAACTGCGAGAGACCAGCATCCATCCCAACTTAAAAGTAGAAGTTTTTTTAAAAAGACTAAAAACGGAACTGAACGTCATGGACCGATGATGCTAAAACAACCTTTGAGGGTCCAAGACCCTTTAACGTAGGGGAAAAGATGGCAACATTCCTGACCAAAGATTATGTATTTCCCCCCCCTATACACTGAAAAATGTATGGGGGAGGATTTTGACATAGAAGGTCTTTTTATTATCCTTAGGGGGCTAATTTTTTAAAAAAAATTTTAATTTGTAAATTTTTACAAAAATTATATACTTAAACATAAATTTAGTTTTGATTTTAAATAATTTTTTTGTTATTTTAAGATATTTTTGATGTTTTTTTTAAAGTTTTAAATATTCAAATATTTTACTAAAAAGGGGTGTTCCCCGCTAAGCCCTTGCTTTTTGACCGGGAGCAATTTTAAATAATAATCAATCGTGCCCGCCCATAGGGGGTTTGGGCCCCCCTGCGGGTACACTTAAAAACCCCCTTCCCTCCATGGCCCCCCAAAAGGGTGTTCACTGGACAGCTAAGGGAGAGGGGTCCCCGTGGTTCACCAGCAGTTTTGACCGCAAGAACTCAAAACCTATGGGACCCTTTTGCTCTAGGGGATTCATCAAGCAATAACACTAAAAGCAGCTCAGGGCCCTTTGGCGTATGGCCAGAGAAAGGCCCGAATTCCATCCCCGGGAGACATTAGGCCACTGAAGGTTAAAAGGGCCCGGGCTAAAGGGAAATCAAGTCGCCGTCCAGGGCATGGGGTAGACATGTGAATGGGATTGTTTGATGTTTAGTTTGGGGATTAGCGGCAATACTTGAAACTAAATTTTAAAATTTTAAAATTTTTAAAAATCTATAAATAAAATCTTACAAAAAAAACAATAAATAGATAAAATCAAGCTAAATATTTGCTCAAAGTGCATAAAATCATTGCAAAAACTTTATCATAATTAAATTTTATTGAAAATATTGTCCCTAAAAAAAACTAAAAGACCCTCATGTCACAACCCTCCCCAAAAAATTTTTCGGTATAGGGGGGAACAAGTACAACGTTTTTGGGTCAAAGAATGTTGAAAATCTTTCACTACATGTGCGATTTTAATGGTCGGCACCCTTTCACAAGTGTTTGATTTTTAGCCAATCCCCCCTGAGCACGTTGCCCCCGGGTTTTTAGTCTTTTTAATGAACTTCCATTTTCGGTTAGGGGGATGTAGTCCCCCAACTCCCAAGGGTCATTTAACTCTCGCTTTTGTTTTGGAGGTACCTCCTTTTTCCCTTTCCTTTTATTGAAAAAAACCCTTATGCTGGGTTTAGGTCGTGTGGGGGAAAAAAACGCATCACAAGGCGAGCGGCAGGGCCTTGGCCCTTCTGATCACCGCTCTTTCCCCATGATACCAAAATGCGGGGCACCCAAAACAGATTTTTTTTTTACGTTTTGACATCTGCAAGCCAATCTTGACCTCCTTACTACGGAGTGATGAGTTTAAGCTCTTGTTTGTTTGAAAGGCATACGAGATAAAATAATCACAATAGAAGGGGTTCGTAAGATCTCTAGTACTAACTGCGCAAGGAGGGTTTAAAACTCTGCGAAAGACGAGGCTGCTAAGAAGATGCCAGATGCGTTTTCCTTCTACCACTGCTGAAAAAGCCCCATTTCAGTTTCGAACCATTGAAATTTTTGCCTCGACCTTTGGTATTTAAAATATGCTGAAGAAATTTCTCTGATTTTCTGTTTTGATCCCCCCCCTTTCCCCAAATTTCCCACCAACTCTCGATTGTTTATTAAGGGGGGGAAGGGGGGAAATTTCCAAAACAGCCAAACCTTAGTGGACTCAAATTAAATCTTCCACAAGTTTCCTCTTTTCCCATAGGAGGGCTACCCTCAAGGGGTTGAAAACCAAATTGGGATTGGAGACCCCGGGGAACCCTTTTGTTGTATAGTAAATCAGTTATGTGTCCGTGTATAAAAGAGGGGTTCTCACTTCAGCAACAGGGTTTCCCACAGGTGAAGACCTAAAGCCCATACAGTTTCGGGGCTTTCATTATAAACGAGCCAATGCCCGGAAAACAGGGGGATTGCAGAAGAATCCCTCACACCAAAATAAAGTTTACTAGAAAAAGCCTGGGTTAAGGAGAAGCGTTGGCGGTCTGACCCCAGATAGATGTGAAAGAAAATGCAAAATTTAAAACGCTTTTTCACCCTTTACTTTTAAAATGTTTTATTGAGGCACCCCTGTAAATCTTTATCAAAAAATTAGACCCAAATATTTCCTCTTTGGGCAAATTTTCAGTGGGTTTGCTCCTAAATAAGGAAGGGGGGAATTTTCCCTCGTTTGTGGAAAAGTATACCAGGTCTTGCTTTGGAGAAAATTTTAACCCTGATATGTTTCCCCACGACAACCGATTTTTGCGCCGCATGTGTCCTTCACATCTTAACTTCCCCCCAGCAGTCAGTGTAAAGTCATCCCCATACAGATACATAGACGAACTTTGGAACAACTTTTTACAATGTATTTTAGCAATGGCAAAGGGTCCACTAAAACATCCCTTGGGGATCCCCTTTCCCGTGGTTTTCCAGGTAAGGGAAAAGTTTTTACCAGAACCAAAATTTTCCGTTGAAGGAACTTTTTATGAAAGTAGGTAAAGACCTCATAAAAAACCCAAAAACAGCTTAGATATGCTGCTTAAGTCTTTGTAGCCTTTTCAAGGTCAAAAAAGACGCTACATGGACGTCCCCTGTGCGAAAGGAATTTGATAGCATTTTTCCCCCTAAGGCTCGTGGTCATCCAATTTTTTAAGCCATATTGATTGGGGGCAACACTTTTCTTTTTCTAGCGCCCTGTCAACCCGAAATTTACCTTTTCTCCACAGCTTCAGATGCAGTGGTGAAGAAATTTTTTGTAAATTTTTGTGTGGAAATATCTTTGCCAGGTTTAGAACGGAATGTTATAGCCTTTTCCCGGGGGATGGCACTGGCCCTCCCCAAGATTATTGAAAAAGCCAACAGGAAATTCTGGAACTCTCCGGAAAGGGGGAGATATCTTTTTATATGGAATACGTCACTTTCCCGGGGGATCTTTTCGGCAGAGCTGCAAAGCAAGTCCATCTCCTTTTCGCAAAAAATGGCAAGTTTAGGGTTTGCTGCATTTCCTACTGAGAACGACACTGGGTGGAGAATCGGCAGTGTAAGCCCAAGGGATCTCTGCCCTGGATTTACAGCTCATTAGCAATATTTTTTGTCTGGATGATTAGCCCTCTATCTTTAGAGAGGTTGTGATATGGATTGCTCTTTTTGAAAAATATCACCCTTTCCCACACCAGCCCAAGGGGGGCCCAGAGTTTAAACGAGGAGACATACGTCCCACGACGTCCCCTCTACCTCCTTTAGCACTGCCCGGGGCCTTGGGTTTTGGGGCTTTTTTTAAATTTACAAGGTTACAATGCTGGGGCGTCGTTTCAAATGCCTTTAAGCGCTTTTCCCGTCTGAAGCTTGTTGGCATCATCGACACCATGGTATGGAGGTCGACGGTACGTCCCCTACTTTTTGGGAAGGATGCTTTTGCTCAATGAATTGTGAGTGAAGGATTAAAACATTTGAACACATGGGAAAACATTCAAATCCTTTTAATCTGCGATCTAAAGAGATTCCATCGCTTTCAAGTCGATTCCACTCCATTGGGAATACCATTCACCTCCCCAAAAATTTTTGGGAAAATGGTCGCTTCCGGAAATTTTCCCAAAACCGCCAAATGAAGTTCAATGTGAAAAGTGAACCTTTGAAGGCAATTTGGGGAATGTCCGTTGAACTTGAAAGTTGGGGGTGCATGTCAGTAAAAATGCATTACTTTAAAACAAGGGGCTCCAAGGCCCCTTCCCCGGGGGTTTTTCCCAAAATGTCTCCCCAGAGGTGATCCAAAAATTTAAAAATCCCAAAAGTAGAAAAGGAGTGGCAACTGCCCAAGTAGACTTCCAAACATTTATGTTTAGATTATGGGGGGGAAAGGTAGAGGATGCAACAGGTTTAAAGGGGTGTAAGCCTATTTCACACCTTACCTCAGTGTTGTCTGCGGGGGAGCTGGAAGGGATATCAGGTACCCTTACGTACTCCTCCATGAGGTCCATTGTCAAAGGTTCCATTAGGCTTTTACTTTGGGAAACCCTCAGGAAAAAGGGGCATTTTCCCGGTCAAAACTCTTTTTGGATACACAAAATGGGGTTCATGAACTAAGATTTTGCAGTTCTTCCCTTTTTCATGAATTCCCGCGTTTCCCTTTTGGGTTGGGACCCTTCTTTTTATTTTTTTTCATAGGTGTTTTGGGGCACCTTTTAAGGTTTGCCACACCTTTTGGGGTCCCCTTTTCCCGGATCCCGGATCCTTTTAAGGGTTTTTTTGGGAATGTTTCCAATTTCCCTTGGAAGTTTTAGGATTTCTTGTAGGGAAAGGACGGGCCTGGGCCTTTGCTTTTAGGGGGTTTTTTCAGAGCGGAGGCCCTGTGGGGGTTTTTGTTGCAGCTGGAGTTTTTTGGACAGGGTTGGATTCTTGCCCGGCAAAGGGGGTGCCTGAGCCTTTACTTTAGGGGCATTCTGTAGCAGCAGATGTTGTGGAGTGGGGGCAGCGGAGCTGTCACCCTTGAGGCCTTGGGCCTTAAAAATTGGCTCCAAAAACCTTTCTTTGGGGGGGGGATTTTCCTCAAAAGCCCCCCCTCCTACTCCTTTCGGGGGGAAAATCACCCGAGGCAGTGTCAGCAATGGGACGAGGTTTAAGGAAGTGCAGAGTGTGTGCTGTAAAAAGTATTGGAGAGAAGGGTTTGGGGGAAGGGGTGGGAGAACCCCAAGCAAAGGGGTTTCCCGGTGGCAAAAAGCCACGGACGTCGCTTTTCCTCTGGAAAACTAATTTTTCCTTGCTCCTTATTTCCCAATACTCCTTTTTAAATTGTACCTTTTTCATTGCTTTTGAAGAAGTTTCAGAGTTCTTTGCGTGGGAACGATATTGGACCCGGACAGTTCATTTCCTTGATGACCTTTGTACCCACTTTTCAATACTCTTGGTTTCATTTTTTTTAAAAAGGAAAAAGTTTTTTCCCATGCCCATAAACCTTTTGGGTGTGGGAAACACGATAGGGGTTTTTAAAAGGTTTACTTTTAGGGGTACCCCTGCAACTTAACGATTCTGGAAGAAAATTGTTAAAGTTAAAGAAAACTGGTGTGACTGTTCCAAAAAATCAATTTTTCCTAAAAAGTTTTTCTGCCCTACATTTAAAAATTCTCAGTTCCTCTACAGTTTTCCCAGAATCCTATCAGGTCTCGGTAAAAAACAAATTCCCCCTTTCGGATTTAGGGTTTTGTGAGGAGAGCATGAAACTTAAACCCCAAAAGGGAATGTTCAAAATCGCACGCAGACCCCTCACTCTGCTGGTGAGAAACCTCAACTACAGGTACCATCTCGCTGTGGGGGGATCAGATCCGTTTTACATACTTAAATATTTTTTGTGAACCCCAAAAATTCAAACCCTGATGTACACCATCAATGGTTTTACTCCCGGTATTACTATAGAAATGCTTTATTTTACCAGGGAAGATTTTTTAGGGGTTTAGGGGACTTTTCCCCTTTTACCGGGGTTTTGGAGCCCGGGAACCCTTAGATTCCCTTTTTGCCCTTGGAATGAAAGGTTCCCGGGTGACAAAATTTTATTTTCCCGGGGAATGGCGAGGGGGTGGGGTCGTCAGGGAGGAAACAATCTTTTTAAATTTTTAGTACTCTACAAATTTTAATTCTTTATTTCCTCACCCCCCAACCCCCCATGGAGTCCAACGAGGAAGCATGTGGGGTTCCAAAAATTCCAACACCCCAGGGGAAGGGAAAAAATACGCAGCCACATTTCAGTACGATGGCAGTCGTGGGGCCTATCGCTACCGATGAATAGTGCCTGCTTTACCTAGAATTCGACCAGCCGACTGATTGCCCGGGTCTTTATCAAACCACCCGTTAAACCCGAAAAAGGAAAAGAGGGGTTTTCAGCGCAGGGGGCAGCGTGCAGCACGCTCAACCTCCAGGATCCGTCTCCGGTAATACGGGTGCCCGCACGGCAAAAACCCCGTGGGAGAGTTTTCCCCCGGTCAAGAGGAATGAACCCGGGGGGGGTACACCCTCCCTCTAGGCCTTTGGGGCACCCGGAAGCATTTTTTTCTCATCCCCATGGGACCCCCCCCAGTATGGTAGCCCTCTGGTTGGCTACCAGAGCTTGGCCCCAAAACCCCCCCCCCGCGGGGGCAAGGCGGGTTCCTTGGGGGGGCTGAGAAGGACAAAGGATAGTTTATCAGGATCTTGCGGGGTTTTTAAAGGGGCCACTTTTGGTAAATGACTTCGCCGCCTACCAAGCCCTGAGAAAACAAAAATTTAAACCCCCTCACAGATATGCAGTCCGATCAAGGAGGGACGGATCATCTCGTCATTTTGGGGGTTCGTGAAGGGGTGAGTATTTTGAATATTTTTGTACCGGTAGACCCCCAACTTTTCTTGGATGAAGCGAGCTCGTGTGTCCCGGCCCCACCATCAATGAGGAACCCCAAACCCAACGGGGTTAGGAGGAGTTTCCAAGCTAAGAGAGGAAAGCGAGGCTATGTGAACCCCTGATGACCCAAAAGGGGCTAGGGTAAACCCTATGGTCGAGGCCTGCAACGCTGACTGCCACTGGCATTTTTGGCCCATTCCCCCTGACCTTTGGGGGGCTGGTCACCCCCTTTTGGGAAGGGGAAGGGATCAGGGGGATTACTTTACACTGTCAAAATACAGGAAGGGGTCTTCCCAAAAATTCTTAAAACGAATCCGCAACCACCACTGGGGCATCAGAGATGGAGCAGCCCAATAGACCGTATACTGGGCCTTCAAAAATTTGGGGAAACCTTTTTAGTTTAGTCGGGGGCTTCAACCTACACGACCTCTAGAAGGCTTTTGACTCGGGCTCGGGAATCGCTAGGGTTTCCCTAGGGAGATCCTGGCCTAATGGTAACCCTTTATATGATACGAAAGTGCGAAAAGGGGGGGGGTAGCGAATTTTTCCCCTTTTAATTCAAGGGTGAGCAGGCTGTGTCCTTGCCCCAAACTTTTCAAACTTGAGGACGGAAAATGGGCAAAGTCCCACCAAAGCGTTGGAGAAAAGCTGGGGCAAAAAAGGCTCACCTGATTTTGCCCGATGTTGCTATCCTTTTGAGTCCTTGGGAGTCCGGGTGGGGCTCTTGATGCTTTTAGCAAGGGGGAAAACCCCTAGGCTAGGGTCCTTTTGGCCCAAGACCAAGTTCAGGATTTTGGGGGCCGTTGGGAACCGTTCAGTCAACCAGTTTGCGGCGGGACTTGAAGTTACAGAAGTTTTTACATACCTTGGTGCATAGTCCTTTCTGGGGGGGTCAGACCAAGAAGTCGTGAGGTTTTGCTGGAACAGGAGCCATGAACTCGTCAACAAGGGGTTTAGAGATGCGGTCAGAAAAGGAGGATGCTTTCCCCAAAGGGCCTTGTTTCTGCCATTTTTGCTCTATAAAGGGAAACCGGAGCTTCCAGGTTTTTGGGGTTTCCCCTTTTGTCCCTTTTTGTAAAAATCCCTTTGCGGGGATCAGGGGTACAGTGGAGGCCCACTGCCCCAAACCGGGCATTTCACGTGAAAAGGGCATGGGACCTATTTTGATAACCCGGGAGCCAACTCGGGCTATTGGCCACTGTTTCCCCTGTGGCACCTGCCCATCGGGTTTGGTCTCTCTGCGAGAAAAACCCGGAGAGGAGACCTGGGGAGACCCAGGAGATCATGGTTGGGCAGTTCGAGCCTGTCAGAGGAAATTTGAGATGGGCTGTTGGGCCTGTGGGGACGGCCCCAGGGTTCGTGTTTAAGCGAAGGGTGGGCGGCAGGGTCCCGCGGCGTTACCCCTTTTTTAGATGATTAGATGAGATGATGATTCAGATTTAGATTAGTATGGTTTAGTCTATTATACTGTTTTTTGTTACTTTACATTTTTTGATGTGTTATTATGTTATATTTCATCATCATCATTTTTTTATTTTCATTATTGTTGTTTTAATATAGTAGTATAGCAAAGTAGTTTAAATAGTAAATTAGTAGACAATTGTAGTAATGTTCAAATTTTTTCGATAAATTCATCTTAACATTAATTATTTTTTGTTTCAATTATAGCAGCAGCAAAGTAGTAGTACTTTTGGGAGATCTTATCCTTTTCATGTTTAATTTTAGTCCCCCTTTTATTTTTTCTAATTTTTTTATTATAGAACTAATTCTTTATTAATATTAATTTATAGATAGAAAATGATAAAAACCCAGACAACAATTAGAAAAATTTATAGAATTAAAAATTTAGCATAACAAATCTTTTATCCTTTTGGGGTGTACCATCCCATTTTGCAACAAAGTGTGGGTTAATCGGGGACTTTACAACGTCGATTTTTTTTTTGGAGTTTTGATTGTTTCAGGGTGGAAAAACCGGGTTAACATTGAATTTCAAACAATATTTTTGTCTTTTTTAACAAAAGCATTTTTTTTTTAAACTAAAGAAAAAAATCATATGATTTAACTGTAGTATTAATTGGTTGTCGAATTTACGGCTTCCTCTTTTATTTTGTTTTGCTTATTTATTTTTTTCTCCTTAAATTTGTAAGATGTTTTCCTTGTTGAATTCTCTCCACAGATTTTAAAAAAGGGTGTTTGGAATTCCTCGATTTTCAATAGTCGACATAACCAAACTATCACAGTACGTGAAGGTTAACAAGAACAACAATCTGTCCTTGGTACATATAGTCTAATAAATAGAGACATCTGAGCTAGTATGAAACAGTGTGCCGAATGAACACGGGATTAAGGATTCAGAGTACGAACAGACTTTGGGAAATTTTTCCCATAAGCCGGCGATCAAAAAGGGCTGGAAATTTTTATGCTGTTTTTCCCCAGTCATTAGACAGAATTGAGTTCGTACTATGTCAGTTAGGGTGGGATGCTGAAACTTTTGTGTGTAGGATTGGGGCATATACACAGTTCTTTTTTGTATATCTGTCGGGACTCACTCTCTCTCTCTCTTTTCTCTCTCTCTCTCTCTCTCTCTCTCTCTCTCTCTCTCTCTCTCTCTCTTCTCTCTCTCTCCCCTCTTCTCTCTCTGCGAATTTGGATACTTTGGGAATTTCAAAGCCTTACATCACAAGTGCGTCAATTTTGTAGACAAAGTTATGTTCATGCTCTGTCAGTTTTACGATTACATTATTTAATCATAAAATTCTCGATGTGCTTTCCGCCCACTCATGTATATTTCATCTATCACTATATTTGTCTATCGCGCACGCACGCGCACGCACGCACACAAACCCCACACACACACACACACCACCCCACACACACACACACACACACACACACACACCACACACCACACAACACACACACATGCGAAACATAATCCAAACAAAACATTCTTGCATTACATGAAGGGGACCCACCTCACAACGCTCCCGTTGCATAGTTTAAATTCGCGATCCATCACCAGGCGAAAGATGTCAAAGCAGCGTGAAATCCGAGTGGTTTTCGGCCCGTGCTGTCTTTTATTTAAATCTCTCTCTCACTGCCCGGGATTTAGAGCATGCATAAAAGATTTTTTTTATCATATTTTAACAATGGCATTTTTCATGCACATGAGTCAGTGTGGTTTTTTTTTGGAATTTCATGCATCATTTACTATCGCCCCTTTTTGCTTTTCCTGATAGAGGAAAAGCCGTAATTAAAGTTTTTGTTCATATGAGATTGCTTTATATGTTATTTGTTTCATTGCAATTACTAAGATAATAGATAATGTTATTTCTTTCGTCATATTAAATATATCTCTTTTTAATTAACATATGGGAAATAGTTTTACCCAAGAGCAAGAAACACTATGTATTTTGTTGTACTGGTAGCCAGTATTTTGTTATTATTATGATTTTAAGGGAAAACATTTCCTCAAAGTACCTAATATTTTGTTTAGTATATATAATATATAATATATAATATATATAAAATAATAGATAATATAATAGATATAATATTTTAAAAATATATAAAATATATATATCTATATATTAATATATATATATATATAAAAAATATATAAACATATATAAATAATATAATATAATATAAGATCGAGATTAATTTTATATGTATATTTAGAGTAATTATATGTATATATATAGATATATATAATATATATCTAATATTATATATAATTATTTTATCAATATTTAATGACCCAAAAAAACATAAAAAAATCAGTGATGCTGGTGTACAGCATAAATCACTGAAATCTAAATGTGAAGATAAGAGGCAGAGAAAAAAAGATAAAAATTGCATAGCCATTTTAACGAAAAAATAAAAATTCGCTTTCTTTGCACTTTTATTTCAGTGCAGTGATTCATGTGCTGAAATATTATTTTTCCATCTCATTATGCATCACCTTCAGTACAATGGCTCATGGTTAGGAATATTAAACTAAACTCATTTCGAGATAGGTGTTCACGGCATTTTATATCTCTGTCATCTATCTACATGTAAATTGTATGTACGGTTAATATAATTATATATATATTATATATAGATATAATTTTTATATATTTAATATGATTTTATATATAGTATATGATTTATCTATTTATTTATTTTATATATTACATATATCTATATCTAATCTAATTAATCTATCTATCTATCTACACACACACACACCCACACAAAACACACACCCCAACACACAAAATATATATTATATATATATATATATATAATATATATATATATTATAGATATATAATATATTTTATATAAATATTATATAATAATATACTATATATATTTAATATAAATATATATATAATATATATATTAATAATTATATATATATATTATATATATATATATATATATCTATTATAATATATTATATATATATATATATATTATATATATATATATATATATAAAAATTATGTATATATATATAATATATAGGTATATAGATTTAAAAATTTTATATAATTACTATAATAAATATATATATATATTGTATGCCCAATCCCCAGCCTTGTTAACATTTGTGGATGGATGCTGGTCACCCTTTCTTATTCCTACGGATATCAACATGCGCGGTACTCAACACAGACATCAGTGCAAGCCAATCTTAACCTCCCTTACCCCTGTGCGATGATTTAAGGTCTTGCAAAGATTGTTTGTAAACACTACGAGAGTCGGAATATATCACAATAGAATAGTTCCCAATATCTCATTTGGGTTCAGCTTCTCGTGCTCCCTGCTGCAAAGCCACACCATTTGATTGAATCACCAATATATATTTTATCTGATCCTTTTTATACGAAAGGGGTTGAAGAAACTTTTTTGAATTCGCTTCCCGGGATAGATTTAGCCTATTTCATAGGTTTTCAGTTTTGGATCAGCAGGGTTTGCAAGATCTTATAGAAGTTTTTTCTTAAAATCTTTTTAAAGTCGAGGTGTTGGAGGGGGAATTTCAGAAAAAAATAAACCTTACAAATTTAATTAAAAGGAAAATTGAAATAAATGGCAAAACGAAAAAAAGATAAAACCCAAAAAAAAATAGGAGGATTAAAACGAGTACACGCAAATAAAACAGTGCAAAACCTAAAAAGTGGAAAAAAAAGAATTAAAAAATAGTTTAAAAAACGCAAGTAACAATAAGGCAATAAAGTCAGACGAACCCAAAAGTAAAAAAAGAACTAAAGTGAACAAAAATAAATAAAATATCATAATAAAACATGAAGGGAAACTTAAAAAATGAAAATGAACTTAAAAAGCAAAATAAAACAAATAAATAAAAACAAGCGAAAACCTAAAAAAAAGAAATAAAATAACAAGACTATGGCAAATTAAAAAAAAAGAACATAAAAAAGATATCCCATTTAAAAGAAAACCTTTCGCCCCTTTTGGGCCCTAAACAAAACTAGCTTATTTTCATAGCAGAGACGGTGGCCTTGCAAAATGATAGAGGGTTCCCGAGTCGACGCAAGTGTCAAAAATTTTCACTTATTCGGATGTAAACAAACAATCGCGAAGCGATTTCCGAGGGTTTTTATTCATAATCAGGAATGATCTATAAATTCTTTAAAATGTTTGGCTCGCGGGCCCTTACAATATTAAGAAAATTAACGAAATAAAAGATAAAAAAAAATTAAAAGAAAATTTTTAAAAAACGTGAAAACAAAACGAAAATGGAATATATAAACTTTAACATAAAAAGGGCATAAAAAATTTAGAGAAAAAAAAAACAAAAAAAAACTGGAATATTAAAACAAAATCCCAAGAACATGGTCGCTCCTTGCGGGTACCAGTTTTGGGGAACTCCCTAGTTTGAATAGATCATACGGGCCATGTCTTTTGACGGCAGCTAAAGCAGCAAGAGTTGTTTTCAAATGATGGGGGAAATAGACCGAAAAGAAAGCATATAAAAGAGAATGGGCCAAAACAAGAAAAAGGAAGAGCATATGCTGAAGGCAAGGAATTGCAATCCCAAAAACAGTAGGAAAAAAAGGCGTCAGATTTAGCAGACCTTAAAGTAAGGTTTAAAAAATGCTATCACCTTCCAAGTTAGAAAAAGACTCAAAATTACAAAAGAAGCAAGAAAAAACGCTTAAGAAGATTGTAAAAATACTTTTAAACCAAATTTGCAACAGGGAGGAAATTTTCTTTGGGATTTAAAAAAAGGAAAGTCATATTGGGGGTTTTTAAGAAAAAGGAGAAGATAGAAAAAAGATACAACGAAGAAAAGAAATAATTGCCAAGGTTAAAATTTCCCAAATTCACGAAATAATTTATCATAATACACAAGAGCTTGGGATTAATCAAAAGGGGGAAAAAAAACCCCCTTTAAAAGTGACATTTAGAATAAGCATATGACAACTAATGTAATAAAGAAAGCAAAAGTCCTGGCCACCCACAAAAGACTATAAGAAAAGGGAAAATATGAAGATGACAAAGAAATACTGTAAAAAAAAATGGAAGAGATAATAAAAAAAAACTGAATAAGAGGCCTCCATGCAAAGAAGTTCAATATCGATCCAAAACGTAGAGACAAACATTAGCTTTGCAACCAAAAGAATACCAAAGTTTATATAGAAATAGCTTGTACAAAATGATGGTTATGTTCGAGTTCTAGAAATAGATATAATTACTGTAATTAATAGACCTGATGCAATATACATCACTAAATTTCAACTGGCTCTCTCCATAGACGATGTAACATTAAAAACCCCGAGACTATAATAATTGACAGAAGATATGTTAAAGGGGAAATGGTGGAGGGGAGGGTTGTTATACTGAAGTGAGTTGTGAAATAAAAATGGTTTTGTAATGATAAATGTGTTAATGATCCATGTTGTCCTAATGCATGTTGTGATGCCATTACATACTTGATGTAATAACAGTATTAGCGTATGTATATGTGATAATTATGTGATTCTATAATATACATTGCCTTTTGTATGAATGTTACCAATGTAAAGTATAGATTTTTAGTTTAGTTTATATTGCTGTGTAGCATACCCCCTGTGTAAAAGATTTTTTCTACGATTCATAGAGTACAAAATTTATTTATCTGTACTCGACCTTGGCAGGGTACTCTCTCTGGCAGAGTCTGGCGTGTGGTGCAGAGGAAACATGAAGAATTACCTTTTATTTTGTCAGAGTGAATTTTCAATGAACCTACTACATCAGTGTTTTCTTCAACCTCAAGTATTATAAAGAAACACTAGACTTCATTTGACAAACAATGGTGAGTGATCCAGCAGATTTAGTTCTGATGCCCCAAGCCTTTTCCAAATCATGGCCCCTCAGTAATCAACCCACTCCGGGGGTGTTTTCATTAGTGTAGTGAAGTGTGGTGCTATATTGTAGTGTGTTGTGCGGTGCCCATAGGTTCAGTAAAGTTTGGGTTGCCTCTGGGGGCATTATTTGTAGTCCTACATTCTATACGAGCTTCGTGAGTTGACCGATTTTCTTGCGTCATGGGTCGCCTCCATGTATATGTCCGCCGTGACGTCACCGCACTGCCAGCGCCCTACGAATGCAACGCACACTCACTGATTCACACTTCATTTACATTTTTTTCACCTGATTTACTGCGATTTTGCTGTATTCTCTTGACTCCTTAACACGCTACAGTGAGTAAAGAGAAAAAGCATAATGCCAGTCAGGGCGACCCCGAGAAACCCGACTGCAGCCTTAACAAGTCTGAAGGAGCCCGGCCAGCACCCCCCCTCCCACACTTTTTACTCATTGCCCCAATTCAGAGGGATGAAAAGAGGAAAAAGCCCATCAGAAGAAGAGAAGATTGGGACATACGAGCAGAAGCATGCAGGAAGGAGGAGTCTGCCCCCTTTCA
>NC_051386.1:35826691-35862530 GCF_015228065.2 Penaeus monodon | reverse complement strand
TGGAAAAAATAATCAGGGGTATGGACAAAGATGCAAAGACTGGCAAGATAAATAAAGGACCAGGCCAGACATGACAAATGGCGCGACGAATACGAAATTTGGGGCGAACGAACAAAAACACAGACAGACAAAGTTGGAAAAGATTGGGAGAGTTTCTACGTCCTGCAGTGGACTGACCCAGGCTGATGGTGATGATGATGATATATATATATATATATATATATATATATATATATATATATATATATATATATATATATATATATATATACATATTTATAGTGTGTATATATTTATATACTGTATAAGTACGTATGTTAGAATATATGAGTATATATACATACATGCATACACACACACACACACACACACACACACACACACACACACACACACACTCAGGTGTGTGTGTGTGGTGTATATATATATATATATATATATATATATATATATATATATATATATATATATATATATACACACACAGACACACACACACACACACACACACACACACACACCTGTGTGTGTGTATGTGTGTGTGTGTGTATGTGTGTTTGTGTGTGTGTGTGTGTGTTTGTATGTGTGTATTGTATATGTCTGTTTATATGCATTTGTGTTATCATCTTACAGACAGTTCATCTTGATGAACAATTGTAGCATGATCGAAGACGAACATGCGTTGCAGGGTTACCAGTTTCTGTCTTCCCCGACTTTGACCCCAGCATGCTTATGCCAGTACTTAGTCACAACTAAGTCGACTGAGAGAGACTGGTAGGGTGCGGAACCGTAACCTTGCAGTATCACAGCTACCGCACTACCACCAAGTTTATGCCCCTTCATTACAACTGCCACGGAGGGAATGTGATCGCATGGATTCATATCTCACAAAAGAGAGGGTAAGGATTTAGAGGCTTTTTGTATTTCTATTTCGTAACATTTTTTAGCACAATGTTTGATACATCCTAATGCACATTATCACTGAGCAGTGGTGCATAAAATAAACAGCGCTCTTATGAGAATATTTCAATATAAACTCTCTCCTTAGTCATCAGTCTATCATCTAATTTGAGTAATATTAATAAGACTCACGAAGGGAAAATGGAATCTCGTTAGCTTCGTAATCTCTCCGGCTCAGCACTCACGCCAAACATCCAACAAGGAAAAAGTTGGTCGACATCATGATGTAAAAGGGGAAAATACTAAGTGGATTAGACGCAGGTTTCTGAGCAGGGGATATTATTAGGGTTACAAAACACACATGTTAAGATAGGTATGATTTAGATATTGATATATTAATGCATATTTAGACTGTAGAAGTAGATATATATAGACACAAATATCAATATAAAATTATATATAAAATTAGACCACTTAAGCATATACATACCAATAGAAATGTCTACCAGTCTGTTTAGCACTGGTATGGCATATATGCAGGCACACATGTGTATAAATGCTGAGTGTGAGTATGTGTGTATAGGTGTGTGGGCGTGCGCGCGCATATATTTATATATACAAACACACACACACACACACACACACACACACACACACACACACACACACAACATACTATATATATATATATATATATATATATATATATATTATATATTATATATATATATATACACACACACACACATATATATGGACACACACACATATATGCACACACACAAATATATAAATCGAAGTTGACTATGGCATTATTGTCTTCACCCACTCTCGTATAGGTAGAGTCAGTGCCTGAGCGAAAGTATGTGAGCAGGAAGCCCATGGAACAGGCTCCCTCTCTCCACGCAGCTGATGGATTCAAAGGAATGGCATAGACAGATACGATTTGGCACCAGCGGCGTTGCAGGAGTTGCCGGAAGTTGTCGCAAGTGACAACGAACTGCCTCAGGATTTCTCCTCAGGGTTAACTCCCGACGCCTTTTCATCTCATAGATGGCACAAGGCAGTGGATTATTTTGTTTAGGGTGAACTCCCATAGCTTTTGACCATGCACGGTCTGAAATACAAGGGACAATTTGTTTAGGATGAACTCCCATAGCTTTTGACCATGCACGGTCTGAAATACAAGGGAACAGATTTGTTTAGGATGAACTTCTATAGCTTTTGACCTTGCACGGTCTGAAATATAAGGGAACATTTGGTTTGTACAGGGTAAATACCTCTTAACCTTTGATCATGAATGGGCTAAACTACAAGGCATCAGTTTTTGTCTTGTAGTTCAGAGAGAGAGAGAGAGAGAGAGAGATAGATAGATAGATAGATAGATAGATAGATAGATAGAGAGAGAGAGAGAGAGTATAATAGTCATCCACAATTCTTGGGGGTAGAGCAAACACCAGAGATAAATTGAATAAGATCACTGGAGATTAGATTTAACAGGAAAAAAATGAAACTTCCGTGTGGTCTGCACCACACGCCATGGTCTGCAAAAGAGAATATGTACTATGGGTATCACACAATATACCTTATTCATACAAACATGTGGGATATGTTACACGTTAACTGAAACTAAATGAGATAAATTATCTATATTTATTAACAATATGATATACTTATGTTCATGGAATATCATAATCACATCACTATCAGAATGTACATACATACGTACATACATATACCTATATAATATATATACATATATATATATATATATATATATATATATATATATATATATATATATATATATATATATATATATATATATACATATGTATACACACTCCACCACCTAATCAGCATACATAACCCACACCTGATACGTGTCTTATATTATTTACTTTTATGAAACATTCAATTATTATCTAAATGAAAAATGCTCCTAGATATATGAAGGGAATTTTAAGCTTTCATTTGCCTTCCAGCCATCTGCAATGAGTGGATGTTAACAAAACCGTAACGCTACGATGCTATATTTACTGCAATAATCCTACATATTTCCCATACAGAACCACTTTTATATATCTTTGAATCAATGTATGATGAAATATGTGTGTGAGTGATTATTCTATATATATATATATATATATATATATATATATATATATATATATATATATATATATATATATATATATATACACACACAGATTATTGGCCTGATAGCAAGCCTCTATACTGGTACTGAAAGTGCTGTAAAGTGTGGTGGGGGTATGTCGAACTTCTTCCCTGTTAATTCAGGGGTGAGGCAAGGCTGTGTCCTTGCACCCACACTTTTCAACACTTGTATGGACTGGATAATGGGCAGAGCTACTAGCCAAAGTCAGTGCGGAGCAACACTAGGCAATATTAAGGTCTCGGACCTTGACTTTGCCGACGATGTTGCCATCCTATCTGAGTCCTTGGAGTCACTTGTGGCGGCTCTTGATGCATTTAGCAATGAGGCGAAGCCCCTAGGCTTAGAGGTCTCCTGGACCAAGACCAAGATTCAGGACTTTGGGGCTGTTAGGGGAACCCGTTCAGTCGATCCATGCTTGCGGCGAGGACGTTGAAGTCACAGAAAGTTTTACATACCTTGGTAGCGTAGTCCATATCTCTGGGTTGTCAGACCAGGAAGTCAGTAGACGGATTGGTCTGGCAACAGGAGCCATGAACTCGATCAACAAGAGCGTTTGGAGATGTCGGTACCTATGCAGAAGGACCAAGCTGCGTGTCTTCAAGGCCTTGATACTTCCAGTTTTGCTCTATGGAAGCGAAACCTGGACGCTATCCAGTGCCTTGGAGTCTCGCCTTGATGCCTTTTGTAACAAGTCCCTTCGCCGGATCATGGGGTACAGTTGGCAGGACCACGTGTCCAACCGGCGGTTACACCGTGAGAATGGCATGGGACCTGTTACTTGCATAATCCGGGATCGCCAACTCAGGCTATATGGCCACCTAGCTCGCCTCCCTATGGACGACCCTGCCCACCAGGTTGTCTCTCTGCGAGACAACCCTGGGTGGAGGAGACCTGTGGGACGTCCTAGGAGATCATGGCTTGGGCAGCTCGATGAGACCTGTCGTGAGGAACTAGAGATGGGCCGTGTGGGCCCGCCTGGAGACTCGCCTCGAGGGATCCTCGTGGCTGGAAGCGAAGGGTGGATGCGGCCATGCGCCCCCGTCGGCGTTAGCCCCTTGATGATGAGATGATACACACACACACACACACACACACACACACACACACACACACACACGCACACATATATACATATATATATATATATATATATATATATTATATATATATATATATATATATATATATATATATATATATATATATATATATATATATGACGCCACAGTGACCAAATGGTTTGAGCATCGGACTCAAAGACCATCATGACAATCTGAGTCATTCCGATATATATATATATATATGTGTGTGTGTGTGTGTGTGTGTGTGTATGTGTGTGTGTGTGTGTGTGCGAAAATATTTCCCCTTGAAGTAGAATCTTGTTATCGCATATTCCTTTCGTTAATTTTGCTTTGCTTTCGTCTGAATGAATTATTAGCCTTAAAGATAAGACATATTAAACATACAGACAAGCACATCAGGAATATGGATTTCGGATACCCTGTCAAGCACAGGCTACTGCAATATTCACGCATAACCGTTGTCAGCTACATAAAGGTATACACAATGTTGTTCTCGAGAAAACACTGAAGCAATGTTTTCCAGAAACTAGAATGATATTTGGCCGCATTTGTCAGTTCACAGTGTCAACTGACTTTCCATTCCTTTCGCTGATATACTTATCTCTAAGGATTGATGTCGAACTGTAGAGGCAGAATTAGTGGTGTAAGAAGTATTGGAGGATAAGGGATGACAGGAAGCAGGTTGGGCTAGAACCAAGGCAAAAAACTTACCTGGCTGTGCGAACAGAACACAAGCACGATGCTTTGCCCCCCGAAAACTTTCTCCTTGCCCCTTTAAATTACAATACTCCTTTTTCAAACGCCCCTTTAGAAACTCCCTTTGAAAAGTTTCATGAGCTTCTTTGCTTTGAATAACAGCTTTTTTTGCCCGGGGTTTTTTTTCCCTTTTCCTTGATGCCCTGTTTCCCACACTTAACACACACTCTTGGTAGTCCATTTTCCCTAGATGGCAACTTTGGGGCCCCAAATCCCCAAAAACCCTGCAGTGAAAAAAAACCGCATGGGGGTTTTGAAAATAAAGCCTTCCCTTGAGTTGGTGCCCTATTCTTCCACATCACGAACCTTCTTTTTAAAGTTTTTAAATTAAAATTCTTCGCTTCTTGAATAATTTTTTGTGAAAACCCTGAACTTGAGCCCCGGAATATCGCACGCAGAGGGTCACTCTCACTAAAACCTCAACTGTCGGGTTTACCATCCCCGCGGGTTGGTGACCGAGGATACTTTAAATCCCACCTAAACCTTTGAAATTTCCCACTTCAAAAACATCAAGATCCATCATAAATTTGCCATAAATGGTCTTTCTAAAAGGAAATTTCTCATAAAAAAGAGGTTTTCATTTTACCAGGAAGTTTTCCTTGACGGCCCTGAAGAGGACTTTTCTCCTTTTTTACTTGGTCTAGGAGCTGGGGAAAGCTTTTTCGTTTTCCCATTTTTCCCCCTTTTTGGAAAATGATCCAAAATGATATGTGTTTGTCAGAGGGTTTTGGCCATGGGATTCCTTTAGGTTGTCAGGGAGAGAGCAAAGTTTTTTGAAAATTTGTAAAAATTATAAAAAATTTGAATTATTTTTTGGGCCTTCACCTCCTCCCCCCCCCCCCGGGATTCAAGATTAGAGACTATGAAAACTTAAAAATAAATTTTCTAAAGTTAGTTTTTGGAGAATTTTTGTTTTTTAAAAATGAAGCATTATGGGGGAAACTGAGTCAGGGTTTTTACAAATTAAAAAACTAATTAATAAAACTGAAATGGGAAATATAAAGTCAATACTTTTGTAAAAATTGAAACACCCAAACGAGATTTAGGGAAAAAATCATTTTTGGGTGGGTTTTTAGATGTAAATTTTTAAATTTTAATATGGGTTGATATTACCTGGGGATTTATGTATTTAGAAATTTACAAAAAACGCCCACCACATTGTGTTTTATAAAAAAATTTTTGGATTGTATAGATATTAACAAGCGTTTTAAATAAAGAAAAAAAATCCCCACCACGCGGGGCCACACAAACACACACACCACACCCAAACACCCAAAAAACCAAAACCCCACGAAACGCACCACGCACGCACGCACGCACGCCCGCCGACGCACACACAAAACCCACACACAGGGCACGCACGAAAGCACCCCCACGAATACGATACACCGCCCACACCCACACAAACACCAGAAAATATATATATATATATATTATATATATTATATATTATATATATTATATAAAATAAAATATTAAAATATTTTAAAATTTATATATATAAAATATATATATATTATATATATATATATTTTAAAATTTATATATATAATTTTATATATATTTTATAATATTATATATATATTTTATAATATATATAATATATCTTTTGTGTGTGTGTGGTGGGTGGGGTGTGTGTGTGTGTGTGGGTGGTGTGTGTGGGTGTGTGTGGGGGTGTGCGGTGTTTTCGTATGCGTGCGTGTGTGTATATATAATTAAAATTAAAATTTTAATATTTTAATAAAATAATATATAATATATATATATTATATATTATATAGGGAAAAAAAAAAATTCAAAAGAAAAGAATAATTAAAACAAAACGAGGAAAAGGGGGAAAAAAAGTCTTTAATAAAAAGGGGTCAGGGGTTTTAATTATTTTCCAGCGGGTTTTTTCCCTCTTTTTTCTAATGGGGGGTTTTGAAAAGATTTTCAAAAAACCCTTGGTTTTATTTGAGATTGGAACTTCAGCGACGTGGGTTTTTAAAAGAAGCCCGCCCCTTTTCTTTTTTTTTAAAGATAAAATAAAAATTTTTTAAAAAATTTTTTTTTAAATATAGAAATGGGCCCCTCCCTTTTTGCTCTTATATATTACGGGCTTGCATGACAACATTTTGCTTCCTTTTCAACAGGTAGTATACTCAAATGTAGAACAAAACAGAAAGTGAAATTGCATATGGACTTAAAAGGGCTGTATAATAAAAAAAATGAAAAGAGTCCCTGAAAGAACCAGCCTGTATGATTTGAAGTCCCAGGAAAACAAATTTTGCTAGGGAAAATACAATCAAACCACGAAATTATTTCCAGGAAGAATGGGCTATCTTAAATATCAAAAAGAAGCTTGGGATCCAGAAATTACCTTGGGATCTGTGCCACCAAAAAGCAAAAGTAAGAGTGAGGGGTCTATTGGGGAAACCTCCTCCCCCCAAAAAAGTAAGGTTTTTTGGAGCCGCGGGAAAAGGGCTCCAGAGGCCCTAAACGGTGACAGCCCCCAGCTGCTAAAAAATCTAAAAGGGCCCCCGCTGCGGGACAAAATTTCCCCCTAAACCCAAAGGCTGGGGCCCCCTTTTTTCCCAGGAAACAAGCAATCTTAAACCTGACCCGAGGACTCCTCCCAAAGAAAGGTTTTTAGGACACAGGCGGGTTTCCAGGTCTCCAAGAGGGGACAGCGCCATCTGCCAGGCCTTTAAAAGGGGGCCCTCCCACTCCCCAAAATGAATACCCTTGCACCAAAGGCTCAGGTTCCCCCTTTTGTCCAGGAAAAGGAATCCTGGGGCCTTTTTGTTCCAAGAAAACCCTGGGGAAAATAGTTTCCACAGGAAACCCAAAATCCTCCATGGGGGCACCCCCCAAAAAATGTGGTAAGAAAAAAGTCAAAAAGATTAGGTCGGGCCCTTTAAACCACGGGTGCCCCCCAAAAAACCCCTTATAAAAAGGAGCAAAATAAACCCTGAAAAAAGGGAAATAACCGGATTCAAGGAATTTTTAAAAATTCATGAAAAAAGGAAGGGGGGGGGGAAAAAAACCCTACAAATCAAACAGCTTCAGTTCATATTGCCTAATAGGTTTTATGCCCGGGGGAAAAAATTTTCTGATTTCCCTGAGGGGATTCAAAGTTTCAAGCTCATTCTAGGACCCTTGATAATGGACCTCATGGAGGGGAAGCAGGGGAGGGTTTAACATTAAGATATTCTCTTTTGGGGCCATCCACCTGAATGTGACGGGAGGTAAAAGACATGCAGAGGGGCTTGACCTAAACTTTCCCTTTGTTGTACCAGAAGCAAGGTTTTAAAAAATTTTTCCAGTTTTTTTCAAGATGCTTTTTGGTTTCTTTTTCACTTCACGAATTCACCTTGCAGCAGAAGCACCCTTTCCCCCAAAAGTCCCGGGCCCAGTACCGTTGCCCTCTGGTACAGTGGTGGTCTGATGCCACAAGCGGCCCAAGAAAGGGAAAAAAATGCACAAAGGCGGCTAAAACGACGCCCAGTGATGTTAACTAAGGGAGGCTAACGGGACGTTGTGGGACAGTATGTCCCCTTAATTAACCCCCGGGCCCCTTTAGCAGGGTGGGGGACAGGTCAAAAGATTGAGGAAAGAGAACCCCCTTTGTCCCCCACCTTTTTTAAAAAATAGGGGGCTAACCCTCATGGGAAAAAAAGGAAGTTGAAAAATGGGATTCTGCTTTGCAGCTTTTCCCATAAGACTTCCCAGGAAGTGGCAATTTTCCATACCTAATGATATTAAACGTACTGAAGAAAACTCCTAAAAGTTGTGTTGGACCATTAAATAGCATTTTTAGGGGGGGCACAGTCCCTTTCCCATGGAAAGGGGACAAATCATCATTTTATCCCCTTAAAACCGGGAAAGGATGCCCCCAACCGGGGGACTTGCGACCAATTTCTCTAAACCAGCTGATCTGAAAGGGCTGATGGGGGGAAAATGGAAAAATTTTCAGGGGGGACATGGCTGTTTAAAAAAAAGGGGACAAAAATCAAAACCCCATATCATTTTCTACATACAGCGTTTCCCTTTCCCGATGGGAAGTTTACATTAATGGGGGGAAAAGTTATGAAAATCGGGAGACCCTGGGTCCCAAAAGGGGACTGTCTCAAGTGTGCCCAATTTGTCTTTCTATTACTGACTTTGAAAAAGGGCGTTCCAATTTGTTTCTCGTTTGTTGTTGGGAAAAATTCCCACCTGAAACTACTCGGAAAGATGTGAAAGAACACAAAAAAGACGGGAAAGTAAAAAAAAAAAAAAAAAAAAAAAAAAAAAAAAAAAAAATTGTGCGGGGGGACCTACCAGGGTTTCATTTCTCTCCAAGTAAGCCCCGGCTTGTTTTTTCCCACAAACGGGGAAAAGTAAAATCCTTGGGTCAAGTCTCGACTCGAGTCAAACCCTTTAAAGGGTAAAAGCAAAAAAACCCTTTGGGTTTTTGGGGGGTTTTCTTTATCCCCTGTCTTGGGTGTAGACCCCCAAAATGCTTCTGGCTTTCCCGAGCACTTTTTAAGAAAAACCTTCACGTGGATGTGAGGCTTTTTCATCTGCAACTTCCCTGTTCTCCAGATCTGGACTCATTTTCTAATGAAGCTCTTAGAATCGGTAAGGGTTTTCCAGGTCTTCCCCTTTAAAAGTTTTTTCTTTGCTGGATTGGGGGCCCCCACCCCCTTTCATTACACTGAGAAAACATGATCCTGATTTACACATGGGCCCTGCAAAGGCCTCCATGATATCCAAACATCCAGTTTGGTTTTAAAACCCCCCTTTGGGGGACACCCTCCTATGGTGGAGAATGAGGAATTTTTGGGAAGTCTAAATTTAAATTTTCCCCAAAAGGTTCTACTTTTTGGAACCCCCCAGTCCCCCCTTGGAGTGGTTTTTGGTTGGAAAAAGGGAAAAAAGGGAAAAATTGGACAGAGATCGGGGAGAGTTTTTGGGGAAACACACTTCTAAGTCCCAAGGATCGGGACGCAATATGTACAGAGGGGTTAAAAATCGGAAAATGGTGGGGTTTTGGGGCAGGAGCTAGGGGGAAGATTTGCAGTTTGTTTTTTTTCTCTGGCAGCCTGGGATTTTCACTGCAGATTTTACCGCCTTCCTTTGGGCAGCTGTCAAGATGGCTAGGGCCCTTAGGAACCATTCTTTTGTTATTTTTTTGCACTCTTTTTAGGGGCTTGAACAATCAAAGTTTAAACCTCATACATCCATTGGTAAGGGAGGTTAAAACAGGGGTTTTACCCCTGTGTCACACATAAAAAGATAATTTGTGTTGGGTGCCAAGCACATGTTGATATCAGTGGGAATGGGGGGGGCTGTCGGAGGGCCAAGGCAGCTGAAATTAGCCCTAAAAATTCTTGTTTTCCTCCCCCACAACCGATTTTTTTAAACCCCTTCATCAGAAGTTGCCTTCATAAAAAAATGGAAAGAGCATGGAGGCATACCTGGGGGAAAAACATTCACGAGAGTTTAGAGATGACCTTGGCAGTTGGGTGACCAGCGTTCAAAAAGAAGGGTTTTAAACCCCGTTGAAATTTTGGACACCCCAAGTTTGGGACTCATGGCCCGATGAGGGGAAAATTTAAACTTTTTTTTTTGTGGGGATACCAAGACCCAAACGGTTTTACTGTGGGGAAAAAGGTGTGCTATTCTCAACCCAAAGACTTTTTGTACCTGTACCCCATTTACACATGACAAATGTATTGGGGGGGGTTTTGGGACACAGAAGGTTTTATTTTTTTCCCTAAAGGAGATTGATTTTTTTAACAAAATATAATTATGCAAAATTTACCCAGAAATTTGTATACTCTTAAAGCATAATATTTATGTTTTGCCCTCCCTAGAAAAAGTCAAAATCCAAAAACTAATTTATTAAAAAATGAGACTCAGTTTCAAAAATCTATTGGATTCCATTTTCACATTGAAGAAAAAGGAGAGGAGTGGTTAAAAGCAAAGGAGAGGAGAGGCAAAGGAAACCCGGGGGGAGGTGAGGAAAGACTTTTCGGAACCCAAAAGGGAGGTCAATTTCGGGTCGGAGGTTTGGGACGGACTTGTGCCGAGGGCCCGGCTTTAGGGAGAAGCCGGAGGATGGGGGAAAGGGCGAGGAAAATGTCAGAAATAGAAAGCTGCTTTTCAATTTGAAATTAGCAGCAGCTTTATTAAGGGGGGATTCCCCCAGTCTGCGGGGGGCCCACCAGCAAAGGGAAAAGCAATTTGCCCCAACTGACCGGCCCATTGATGGTAAAAGAGGTTTTGTTGATTTTTCATATTGAGAAAAATGAGACTGGCACCTGCCCTTGCCAAAGTACGCTTATCACAGGAGGCACAAGGAACGGGCATAGGTCCCCACCTGGATAGGGGGGAGGGCTGGTTTAAAGGGAAGGTTTTCCCGGTGAAAGGTGAGCTCCATTTGAGAGGGTAAAAGGGGTGACGAAAAAAAGTAGATCCCCTCAGTGTAGGCAGGCGGGGGCCCGGGGGAAGGTGATGGGGCCTCTTTAAGAAAGGTGTTGGGGGAGAAGGTACGCTGTCCCCTGGATAACGCGACATCGAAAACATAGAGGGCTAGCCCAGTTTGGAGAACGATTTGATGCAGGAAATCGATTTCCACCCAAAGGCATTGGGGGTCACATTTGGCGGAGAGGGGGGAGTGGAAAAGCGAGGGCAACACCCCCTCTTTACAGGGAGAGTTAGTATGTGAAGTGTATGTACAAAACCAACATAAATAGGCTTCCTGTAAAATGGAGAGAGAAGTGGTCAGCGAACGATGAACTGGGTGCCCAAAAAAAGGGAAAGCTTGTTTTCAATCCCCCATTCCCTTTGAAACGGAGGGAAAGGGGAGAGATTTTCACCCCACGTCAAAAAATCCGAAAAAAAAAAAAAAAAAAAAAAAAAAACGGGGGAAAGGGTTTGAGGCCGAGAAGGAGCAAAGCCCGCCCGACATATCTCACCCGGGACCGACGGACGAAGGGAAGGGAAAGGGAAAGAAAGCTCAAAACTGGGAAGAATTCCCGGGGAAGGGGGTTTTTGGCCAAAGGGGAGGGGGAAAAAGGTGGGGGCCAAGAGCTCAGGGAAACCCCCGAACGTCGAGACAAAAGGGGATCCTTAAAAGGTAAAGGAATTTAAATTAAATTAGGTGAGATAAATTCCTGAGGGGGCGGGAGGGGGAGGGAAAAGGGGGGAAGGGGAAGGGGGCCAAAAAAAGGGGGGAGTGAGAGACGGGGGGGGCGGAAAACCAGGCACAAAAATTTTTCCCGGCCCAAAAGGATCCCCGGGAGGAATGAGGGGGGCCGACCCCGGGGCCGGGTTTTTTGGTTTTTAGGGAACCCCATGGGGAAAAGGGAAGGATTCAGGGTAGGGGCCCCTTAAAGGGTCTGGTAGAGATTCGCCTCCGAAAAAACCCCAGGCGGCTCCCTCTTTCAGGCGGGGGTTTTGGAAGGGTAGCAGCAATGCTTTTAACAGGGGGCCCGCTTGCCCTTTTTCCCAAAAGGTAGGGGCCTCACCCAAACAGTTCCTGGGATTTTTTCTCCCGGGTTTGGGGAGCAGTCGAGGACCACCCCCGAGTTGGCTTGCCAAAGGCAAAATGATTACATCCTCCGTGTCACGTTTAGGGTAATGCCTGGGAAGGGGAAGGGTTAAAGGATGGGGGAGATTCGGGGAAACGGGCAAAACCCACAAAGGATAGGGGCATCAGGAAAAGATTCCTGTGAGAAGAAAAAAATGGTTTAAAGGATGAAATAATGCCCAAGCGGGTAAGGGGTGGGGGGTTAAACGGTGGAGGGGAAAAAGGAAAGACCGAAGCCATGGAGTTTTTGCGGGTGGGGGTCAAGGAAAAGGGAAGATAAGTTAGGACAGGGGACGGAAAAAGGACTCCGGGGAAGTGAGGATGGAGATTTTCGGGGGAAAAGGAGACTGGCCAGGGGTGGGGAAAAGGGACCGGGAAGAATCATGAGCAATTTGGGATTTGAGCGGGAAGATATGTTTTGGGAAGCGCCCCTTTAAGGCAGTCCGAACGAAATTCGTAAAAACGGTAGAAGGCCCTGCTCAAACATCCCTCTGAAAGGGGGTGAATACTTAAAAAGAGGAGAGAACGGGCATAGCCCTGGAAAGGGAAAACCCTTTCCTTGAAATTTTCCGAAACATTAGAGATAAACCTGCTCCTGGGGGAAATCACGGAGGAAACTTTAGTTAGTTTTTTATGGGCCCCGGGGGGGCGATGACAGAATCCTTGTGGTCAAAAAAAACATGTACTATGTCAGGGAAGGAGGGGAAACAGGAAAGAGGGAAAAAATTTCTTTTTAAACCCTGGGGTCCATGAAAGAGGGTTAAAAAACCCCCTTTTTGTGTTGATACTAATAAAGTTGCTGCCTAATTTTAAAAAAGAACAGCGGCTTTTTTCCTGCTGATAGGGCTCCTCGCTTTTCCCCACCCCGGCTTCCATTTGCTGGGGCCCCCCGGCGTTAGTCCCCCGATCCTCCGACCGGGGCTTTTCTCCCTTTTCTTCCCATCGACTGCCCCAAACCCGCCCCCTTTACCACGTTGCCTTTCCCCCTCCCTCTTTTAACCCCCCCCTTTCCCCTTTTCCCCTCAAGAAAGTAAAGAGGGGAAAACCCGGTGGATTTCGAAACTGTCTTATTTTTTAATAAATCTAGTTTTTTTGGGTTGCGACTTTTTTTTACCCCTAGTACAAACCCGGAGAGTGTTTTACCATTTTTCATGTTTTGATTGTTAATATTTATATATATAAAATTTTAAAATTTTATAATATATATTATTTTTTATATATAATATATCTATAATTTTTTTTTTTTTTTTTTATAAAATATATATATTATTTTATATATCTTTTATTATATAATATTATAATATTATATTTTAATTTTAATCTATATATATATATTTAGTTTATATAGTTTTAATAATATATATATATTATTATATATATAATATATTATATATATATAATTTTTTTATATATAATATAAAAAATATATAAATATATAAATATATATATATAATTATTATATATATATATATATTTATTATAATATTAAATTTTATAAATTAAAAATATGTATTTTTTTATAATTTTATATATTTATATATAATTTTAATTTATATTATATATTATATATATATATATATATATATATATTTCACATCCCACCTTATTTACTATATATTTTTTAAAAGTTTTAAACATTTTTTTATTTTGATCCCGTAAGGGAAATTTGCCGCTAGTGAGTTTTTGCTGTTTTTTGTTACCGCAGAAATTTTTAAAATAACACTGGTTTAAAAGCAAAAAAATCGTCAATAATTTTTTTTAAAGATTTAGGGCAATTTTTATGCGCTGAATCCCAAAAAAAAACATTGATTTTGCCATCAGGTCAAATTTGTGTTCTATTGCCAAATATTGTTTTTTACGGTTTTTCTTACATAAGGGGATTAAAAATTTTCGGGGGTGGGGTTTTCAATATAATTTTTAAATTGCGACCGTCCCTTTTTTGCTAACAGAATTTTTCCTTATTTAGAGAAAGAATGGATTCGTCCCCAAGGGCTTGCAGAAAAAAACCGGAAAGTATTCGCTCCCTCTTTCGGGGAAAACCAAAGTTTTCCTAAAAGGAAACCAGTCAAAAGTATCGAAAAAATGCTTATCATGCTTTTTTGGCATGAAAACTTGGGGATCAGGGCAAAACTGGGCGCCTCACATGGTCCCGCAAGAAAGCAAAACCCAGTATCACGCGCTGGGCCCAGGGGAAAAAAGGAAAGGGGAGTTTTAAAACCCATGGTTTGGAGAGAGATGAAAAAAAACCCCCTCAGTGACTGTTACTTCTGCGTATTTAAATTTGGGCTAGGTAACAGAAAGAAACCCAAACACCTCAAAATACCTGATCCCTTTAATCAGCACGTCCCCCTGGACCTCACTGTGATGAAGTTCCAGTACCCGTCCCCAGCGAACTTCCTGAGTTTTTGTGCAAGATTCTCCAGTTTTTGAAGACCAAGAAGAAGTAGTTTCCCCAGTGATGACCCATTTACGCTTGCCCTCCCCTTTTCCCCCGAAGTTTCTACAAATGATCTTGTTCGGGGACCCCCAATTGGCCCAAAAACACCGCCGAAATTTTTGGGATCAAAAAATGGAAGAAAAAAAACCCTTTTTTTCTGACAGTATGCATCACTTTCTATCGCAAAAAGAAAATAAAAAAAACTTGGTTTTTTTTTTTTTTTGGGAAAAAAAGAAAAAAATTGGTGTGCAGAACTGTGAAACAATCTTTGGGTTTTCCACAGCCCCAAACCCGTAAAATGGGGGGGTGTTTATTAAAACAGCAAGAGATGGGGGAAGCCGTTCTGGTGGCCCAAAGGCCCAAACCCGTTTTTTCCTCATTTCCCCTGGGTTTCCCCCGATCCCCTGAAGGAGAAGGGAAAGAAGGGGTGAAGTATCTGCGGGGGAAAAATTTGTTATTTTCAGCATGAGTAGGGTGATCTGTTTGCCCCGAAGATGGTAACTTTTTGTTTGGGGGCCCGCGTCCGGTTTTTACCAATGAAATGTGGGATAGGGAAGGGGCCGAGCTCAGTTACACGAAAAAAGGAGTGGTCTCTGAGGGAGGAATTTGGGCCTAGCAGATCAAAGAACGCATCAACGCCCCTTGGTGGACAGAGACAGGTTTCTCTTCCCACCCCTGCACCTTTAAACTTGGTTGATAAGAAATTCAAACCCAAAATCTGGCAAGGGGGTGGGTGGCTGGGTTTTACTACCTGTTCCATGCTTTTCCAAAGGACGTGCCCCCTGGAGAAATTGAAAGCTGGGATCTTTGGGCCCGGGCCTCAACTACTTTAAGGGTCCCCTCAGAGATTCCCGAGTTTTTAAAAATAAAGGGAAATGGAAGGTGGAAGGCAATTTTTTTTGGTCGTAAAGCCTTTCCTTTGGGAAAAACAAAGGCCCGCAACTACACAGAACTCGTCAAAAAAAGGTGATGCCTTTCCCCCCAAAAAACCCCCGGGATGCAACATGGCATCAAAATGCAATACCTATTTCACCCCATCTGGGTTTTCCCGGGGAAACTGGGGTCAATGAGTGACGACAGGGGGAAGATTTTTCAAGACATGAAGGAGAGCAGACCCGGGTATCAGGGAAAGGTGGGAAAGCAGTCTTATGGCGATTACTGGTTGGGCTTTGAAGAGAGACATCCCGCCGCTGCCCCATTCGAGGAGCTCAAAGAAACGGAAGTGTCAGCACTGAATGACGATGATGCCAAAAAACTAGTTTTCAGCATCTGTTTTTTATTAGTGTCCTGGGCTAAATGATCCCTTCCCCAAATTTTGGGTCGATGTTTAAACAGGGTCAGTAGATATTTTAATAGTTACCAAATTTAAAGCCAAAGTTTTATTCAATACAATCCAACAATTTTGCAAGATTTTCGTAATTTTAAATTGGGGAGAAAACAAAAAAAAAAAATATATCGGATGTATAAGTAACACCCAAAAAAAACAAAAATGCCGCTCTAAAAGTATTCCCTTGTAAAAAAAAACCCATTTTTCCCCAATCAATTAGTTTTAAAAAATTTTAACCCATCGGGGAAAATGGGAGGGGTTTTTGGATTTTTTTAAAAAATGCAAATTTGTTTAAAAAACGGGAAAAAAAAAAAGAAAAAAAACTAGAAAAACTTAAAAAAAAAATTTTTTTTTAAACCCCGTGTAAAACAAAACCGTCATACGTATCAAACCTTTTTTTTATTTCCCTTTAATAAAAATTGAATGGTCATCATTATCATTATTTTGATTATGATGCTTAAACATAAATTTAAACATCCTCTTTTATTTGTTTCATTTTGTCACATTAAATTTCCCACCCATTTTTAACGAAGTACTTTGGGTTTTTTTTTCTGTGATACCTATGCATTCCCTTATAATTTTCCCCTTTTTATATACTAAAATTTAAAAACACACAATGACGTTTTTTGTTGAATTTTCTATTTTTAATTTCAAAAGTCTTTATAAACCCCTTCCTGTGGAAAGGAGAGGGGTGAGAACCCGACCACCAAAAGGGGTGCAAAAGATGTCAGTGGCCCTTTCCCGGGAAAGAAAAAACCAGTGCCAAAAAAAACCGAAAACAAAGTTCCGGACAGTAGGGTTTTATTATCTGAAGCGCCGCGGGTTAAACATTCCCTACAAATGCAAAACCCCTTTTTTATACCGTATTTTTATTCCGGGCCCCACAAAACACACCAAGCACATGCAAAACATGCACGCACCCCCGGTTGCCCGCACATACACACTTTTTAGGAAAAAAAAAGTTATTTTTTCGATATTTGCATTACATTTCGGTAATCTCTGCTGGGAAATATATATATAGGAAAATATATATTTTATATATAAATATATATATTATATATAATATATATATATAATATATTTATATATATATATATATAATATAATATATAATTTTATTATATAATAAAAATGATTTTATGTAGTACAAAATAATATATATATATATATATAATATAAAAATATATATATAATATTATATATTTTATATAAATTATATAATATAATAATATAAGTTTTTGCTAGTCCTGTTTTCTGATAAAAATTTCTGGGTTTTTTGCAACCCCAAAACGCAATAACCATCGCTTTTGGGAGCCAATTAAACTCGCTGAGTTTAAAATTGGTTTTCAGTTTGTTTTCTAACTTTTTGTGTGCCCTGGCTCCGGAATATCCACCGCGTATGCCATACATATACATAGGGATATACTTATATGTGTGTGTGTGTTTAATTTACGATATACCTGTTATTTCATATTCAAATTTTTTCGACAAATTCGTTTTTTTTGGGTTTTTTTTTTGCAAAAAATAGCATTAAAAATTAAACCTTTTGCACTTTCCCAACCCGGGTGTCGATTTAAAGGTAAACTCCCTTTTTCCACAAAACAAATGAGAATAAAATATTTAAAATACAACCCCAACAAATCTCCCCCTCTCTCTCTGTTCCCCTGTCTCGTCTCTCTCTCTCTCTAATGAGTAGGAAAGTAACGGCAAAACCCGATATCAGAATTTTTCCCCCTATTTAGGGAAAATTCCCCAATATTTTTGTGCAAAAGTTCAGGAAAAGAAGAAAAAGGGCAAATGCCAAAATGGGTCGGGCCCCTTTAGCTAACAGTCGCCAAATTTCCCCGGGCAAAAAAAGGGTTTCCCTTCCCGGGTTTATCTTATTAATAATTTTGGGTAAAATGTGTTTTGGGGGTATTAAAGGGTTTTGGGGTTTTGTGTGTTTTAAATATATATATAATTTTAAAATAAAAAATAAAGGAATAAAAAAAAGAAAAAAAATATAAAAATAAAAAAAAATAAAAAAAAATTATAATAAAATAAATAATAATAAAATTATAATAAAAAAAATAAAAAAAACGAATAAATATAAAACCAAAACACCCACACACACAAACACACACCCACAAACACAAACACCACACACACCACACAAAATATAAAAAATATCTAATACTATAAATATATATTTTAAATTTTATATATATATTAATATTATTTATAATATTTTTGTAAATTTTACACACCCCTTACGGGTGTATGTGGGGTGGTTTCACACCCCACACCACAAACACACCCCCACACACATACACACACACACACACCACACAACACACAATATAAAAAGTATAATAAATATAATATATAAAATAACATCCCAAAAATAATAATATATATATAAAATATATAAATAATATTAAAATTTTATAATATATATAGATTGGGAGAAAAAAATATATATATATATATAATAATATATATATATAATATATATATTTTAAAAATAAAATATTATTATATTTTATTATATATATAATATATTTTCACCCCTTCCCCGGACCGAATCTAGGCCCCTGCCGGGGATGAAACCGGAGGCCCGGGCTAAACCAACCAGCCACAAGTCCCCCCTAAAAGGAAAAGCGCAAATTTGGATCTCACTAGTCCATAGACAAATTTCCTATCTACTCATACTTGGGGTAAATTTTTTTTGCGAAGTTTTTCAAAACAATCCCCGGGGCAAATCGGTGGAAAATTTATATTTGCCCTTTCAAACCTAAATCCCCGATGTAGTGAGGATATTTATGGGAAAGTGGGAAAAATGCCCAAAGCCGCATTTATATCGATAAAAAAACAAAACCCTTTCCCTTTACCCGGGCTTGAAACCCAGGGCCCCGCCTTTGGGGAACCGGAGGCCAGTGTCAAACCCAAAACCCCTGCCACCGACCCCTTAAAAAGGGGCAAATGTGCAAGTAGGACCCCCATTAGTCCATAAAATTACCATACTTTAGTAAAAAATAAAGGGATTTTCCCTATTTCCCTCCAAAATATATATAAAAATAAAGAATAAAATATATTTAGATATAAAATATATATATAAAATATTATTTAGATTTATATAACATTTAAAAATAAATTAAAGTTGTAGGGGTATATATTTAAATATATATAATAATATATATATTTTAAAGAAAAAAAAGGAAAAAAAAAAAAAAAAAAAAAAAAAAAAAAAAAAAAAGGATACACAAATTAGGGGAAAAAAAAAGGGGAAAATAAAAAATAGAAAAATTAAAAAAAAAAAAAAAAAAAAAAAAAATTTTTCCCCCCCCCCCGGGGGATAAGATAAACACATTAAAATATAAAGTGTATAATATAAATTTTTATATATATAAAATATATTTTAAAAGACATAAATAAAATTTTAGAAAAATTAAAACAATTAATTTTAAAACATAAATAAGGGCCAAAAATAAAAATATATTAATATATATAGAAAATAATAAATATAATAATACATTAATATAAAACATAAAAGGGTATTTTAATATAATTATATTTTTATATAGTAAAATATTATTATATATATATATAAATATAAAAAGATATACATTTATTGATATATATATATAAAATATATAATATTTTATATAATATTAAAATATATATATATATTTTCATTTATTTATATTACCATAATTTAAAATGGGTAATAAAATAATATATAAATTAATAATATATATTATTTAAAAATATAAATAACATAATTAAAAATTAAATATATGGTATATATATAATATAAAATATATATAATATATAGTATAATATTTTAATATATAATAGAAAATATATAAAATTTTAATATATATTTATCATCATCAAGGGCTAACGCCCCGGGGGCGCATGGGGGCCCCCATCCACCCTTCGCTTTTCCCGCCCTGAGAAAACCTTTAGGCCCAGTCCCCCAGGGAGGCCCAGGCCCATCTTTTAATTTTTCCCCCGACAGGGGCCCCGTCGAGCTTCCCAAAAAATGAACTCCCCGGTCGTCGCAAGGCCCCTCCACCCAGGGTTTTGTCTCACAGAGAGACAACCTGATGGGCAGGTTCGTCCACAAGGAGACGAGCTAGGTGCCCATATAGCCTGAGTTGGCAATCCTGGATTATGCAAGTAACAGGTCCCATGCCAGTCTTGCGGTGTAACCGCCGGTTGGACACATGGTCCTGCCAACTGTACCTCATGATCCGGCAAAGGGACTTATTACAAAAGGCATCAAGGCAGACTCAAGACACTGGGATAGCGTCCAGGTTTCGCTACCATAGAGCAAAACTGGAAGTATCAAGGCCTTGAAGACATGCAGCTTGGTCCTTCTGCATAGGTACCGACATCTCCAAACGCTCTTGTTGATCCTGTTGCCAGACCAATCTGTCTATTGACTTCTTGGTCTGACAGCCCAGAGATATGGACTACGCTACCAAGGTATGTAAAAACTCTCTGTAACTTCAAGGTCCTCGCTGCAAGCATGGATTGACTGAACGAGTTCCCTAACAGGCCCCCAAAATCTTGAATCTTGGTCATGGTCTAGGAGACCTCTAGGCCTAGGGGCTTCACCTCATTGCCAAATGCATCAAGAGCTGCCACCAGTGACTCCAAGGACTCAGATAGGATAGCAACATCGTCGGCAAAGTCAAGGTCTGAGACCTTGATATTGCCTAGTGTTGCTCCACACTGACTTTGGCTAATAGCTCTGCCCATTATCCAGTCCATACAGGTGTTGAAAAGTGTTGGTGCAAGGACACAGCCTTAACAGGGAAGAAGTTTGACAGACCCCCACCACAATTTACAGCACTTTCAGTACCAGTATAAAGGCTTGCTATTAGGCCAATAATCTGTGTTCAATTCCCCTGAGTCCGGTCTCCATAGGATTCCTGATGCACCGAGTCAAACGACTTCTTTGAGCTCGATGTAGGTTGCAAGCAACCCACGACCAAACTCATGACGGCGTTCCACAATTACTTGAAGCACTAGTATACAGTCTATTGTGGACTTGCCAGGAGTAAATCCAGACTGCTCCGGTCTCTGATGCCTCTGATAGGTGGTTGCGGTTCGTTTCAGAAGAATGTGGGCGAGAACCTTGCCTTGGTATTCTGAGCAGTGTAATGTAATCCCAATGATCCCCTTTCCCTTCCAGGAGAGGGCTACCATTGGCCCCTAGCAGGTCAGGGGGATGGTACCAAACTGCCAGATGGCAGTCAGGGAATGTATGCAGGCCTTCGAGCCATAGGTTCACCCTAGCCTTTAGCAGCTCACAGGATATCACATATGCCGGAGCTTTCCCTCTCTCAGCTTGGAAATCTCCATCCTAACCTCAGTTAGGGTAGAGTTTCCTCATTGAGGGGGGTCCGCACAGGCACTGAGGCATCGCTGCATCCAAGATAACTGTTGGAGGGTCTACCTGTACAACTATTCAAAATACCAGCCAAATTCACGAACCCACAGAAATCTGAGGATGATCCGTCCATCTTGATCGGACTGCAGTCATCGGTGAGGGGGTTTAGAGTTCAGTTTTCTCAGGGCTTGGTAGGCAGGGCGAAGGTCATTTACCAAGAAGTGGCCTTCAAAATCCTCAGCAAGATTCCTGATGAACTATTCCTTGTCCCTTCTCAGCACCCCCCTAACGGAAGCCGCCTTGCCGCGGTGGGGGGGGCTTGAGGTCCCAATGCTCTGGTGAGCCAGACCAGAGGGCTACCCATACTGGAGGGGTCACAGTGAGGGATGAGACAAAATGGCTTCCTGGTGCACCAAGGCTATGAGAGGGGATGGGTACCCACCATGTTCATTTCCAATCTTGGACCAGGAGAAACCTCCACTGGTTTGCCGTTGCTTGGCATCCCGTATTACCAGGAGACAGAGTCCTGAGGTTGAGCCGATGCGGCACGCTCGCGCCCTGCCAGTAGGCAACACACCCTTTGGTCCTTTATTCTGGTTAGACGGGTGGCTTGATCAAGACCCGGTCAAGTTCAGTCGGCTGGGCGAATATGGCTCAGAGTCAAGCAGGCACTATTCAGTCGGTAGCGCAGAGGTCCACGACTGCCATCAGTACTAATAGTGGCTGCGTATATTCCTCATTACCCATGGGTCTGTTGGAAGAATTTGAACACCAAACTATAGCTTCCCTCGTTGGACTCCATGTCTGTGGGGGGGGTGAGGAACTTTGCAATCATTCAAAATTTGTATGAGTACTACAAATTTACAAAGATTTAAGCTCTCCCTGACGACCTGCGCAATTCCCTCGAACCTTCTCTCTGGAAAATCACATGTTGTCACCCTGGAAACCTTTTCAGCTTCCAAAGGGAAGAATGGAATCGTTATAATGGTTTCCCGGGCTCCCAAAACCAGCTAGAAGGGGAAAAGTCCTCTCATCACTAAGGAGGATCTTCCTGGTAAAATATGAAAGCATTTCATATAGTAAGTACCTGGTAGTGAAGACCATTGATAGTGATCAATCATGGGATCTGACATTTTGAGGTTCATCGGAAAAATAGTGAAGTTATGTCAAACGTGATCCTCGTAGGCTCAGTATTTCACCCCACAAGCGAGAGGTAGCCTGATAGTTTAGGTTTCATTCACCAGACGAGAGGACGGTTCTGCGTGCGATATGCAACATTCCTGGGGCTAAGTTTCATGCTCTCCTCACAAAAACCTCAATCAGCGCTAAGGGAATTGTCTTTACCGAGAACCTGATGAAGGTATTCTGAGGAGAAACTGTAGAGGAAGCTAGAGAATTTTTACTGTAGTGGCAGTAAAACGTTTTAGGAACAAAGTTGATGGTTTGGAACAGTCGACAAAGCTCTTCTTCTAACTTTAAACACATTAGTTGCCTCAAGAATCGGTTAAGTTAGCATGTTACCACCTCAAGGTCAAAGCCATATAGGCCCACCCCTATGCGGTGCTTCCACAGCCCAAGGTTATGGGCATGGAGCCAACTCTTGCCATTAAAGAAAAAGGACAACTCAAGAGTATGGTAAAGTGGAGTACAACAGGCATCAAGGAAATGACAAAACTTCCAGGTCCCAATATGCTGTTACACTGCAAGAAGCTATGAAACTTCTTCAAAGCAATTGTTAAAAGGTACCAAATTTGAAAAGGAAGTAGGGGTTAATAAGGGAGCAAGGAGAAAATAGTTTTCCAGAGGCAAGGCGACGTGCCCGTGTGCTGTGGCACAGCCAGGTAAGTCCTTGCTTCGGTACTAGCCCATCCTCCTTCCCATCAACCCTTGCTCTCCAATACTTCTACCAGCACCACTCTGAACTTTCCTCTACCTCAGTCCCAAATTGCTGACCCTACTGCCTCTGGGTGAGTTGTTCCACCAGGAAACGGATAGGAGTGAGGGGTCTATTGAGGAGAATCCTCCTCACAAAGTAAGGTCTTTGGAGCCAACTTTTAAGGGGGCCCAGAGGCCTCAACGGTGACAGCTCCAGGCTGCCCCACACCACAGGAGCATCTGCTGCTAGGCAGAATGGCTCTGAAGTAAGGCTCAGGCACATCACCCTTGCCCAGGCAAAGGAATCATGAACCTGTCCAAAGACTCCAGCTGCAACAACATCCAGGGGGCCTCCGCTGCTAGAACAGAATGCCCCTGAAGCAAAGGCTCAGGCCCGTCCTTTGCCTAGGCAAATGAAATCCTGAACCTTCCAAGGGAACAAAATCGTGTTGGAAACTAGTTCCACAGGGAAACAACATTAAAAAGGTACTCCAGGATCCTGGAAAGGGGACAGCTAAAGTGTGAGGCAACCCTTGACCACAGGTGCTGCCAAACACCTTATGAAGAAATAATATAAAGAAACGGGATACCCAATCCAATGGAACGTCAGGAATTCATGCAAAATGGGAAGAACTGGCAACATCTGTAGCTTCATGGAACCCAGTTGGTGTATGCTACAAGAGATATGACCAGGAAAATCGTACCATTTTCCTGAGAGGGATTCCAAGTTCAAGCCATAATGGAACCTTTGACAATGGACCTTCATGGCAGAGTAGCAGTAAGGTACGTCATGATATTCCATTCCAGCCATCCCCTGCAGACAACACTGCAGGTGGAAGGCTGTGAGAATAGGCTTGACACGAACTTACCTGTTGCATCAATCACCTTCCTCCACATAATCTCAACATAAATGATTTGGGAAGGATCTACTGGGCAGTGGCCACATCCATTCTACTCTTGGAGATTCAATGTTTGGGCATCACTCTGGGGAGGACACTTTGTGCAACCCTCGAGGAAGGGCCTGGAGCCTTGTCTTAAGAGTAGATGCAGTTTTGACTGAACAGTGACACTCCCACACATTCCAAGTTCAAACTGGACATTCTCCAAATATAGACCTATCAATAGGTTCACCTGATCACAGTGAACTTCCACTTGGGCAGGTTATGGAAAGGATTACATGAAGCGACCATTTTCCAATAATTTGGAGGAGGTGAATGGTATTCCAGTCAATGGAGTGCAGAAGATGGCGACTTGAACATGCAGACTGGAATCTCTTTAGATCAACTGCAGTATTGCAAGGATCTCGTGAATGATTTTCCAGTGTGTTCAAGATGCTGTTTAATCAACTTCACATCACGGAATTCCAACCTTGCAGCAGAAGCATCCATCCAAAAGTAGCGGACAGTACCGTCGACCTCCAGTACCATGGTGTCTGATTCAAGGCCAACAGCTGTCAGAGCAAGGAAAGTGCATTAAGGCAGTTGAAAAACGACGCCCCAGCATGTAACCTGATCAAGTACAAAAAGACCCAAGCCAAGGCCAGGCGAGTGCTAAAGGAGGCTAGGCGGACGTTGTGGAGACAGTATGTCTCCTCGATAATTGACCCCCTTGGCATGGGTGGGGAAAGGTGAATAAGATTGCTGGAAAGAGCACATCCATATCACAAAACCTGCTCTGAAGATAGATGGCATAATCATCACAGACAAAAAGATCATTGCCTAATGAGCTAGCTAATCCAGGCAGAGATCTCCTCTGGCGCATCTTACACTGCCGGATTCTCACCCGTGTCGTTCTTCAGTAGGAATGCAGCAGAAACTTCCATACAACTTGCCATTTTGCGCAAGGAGATGGACGCTGCTTTGCAGCTCTGCCGTAAGACTGCCCAGGAAGTGACGATTTCCATATCAAATGATATCGCATTACGGAGAGTTCCAGAAGTTCTGTTGGACTTATTCAATAGGATCTATAGGGAGCGGCACAAGTGCCATCCCACACGGAAAGAGCTATAATTCATTTCCTGTTCCTAACCTGGCAAAGGATATTTCCACACCAAGGAAATTACAGGACCAATTCTCTCACCAGCTGACATCTGCAAGTGATGGAGAAAATGGTAAAACTTCAGGTTGACATGGCTGCTAGAAAAAGAAAAACGTGTGACCCCCATATCAATATGGCTTAGAAAAGTGAGATCGACCACAGATGCACTTGGTGGGATGGAAACTGCTATACAGAATTCCTTCGCACAAGCGAAAACACCCCCTCACATGTTAGCAGTCTTCTTTGACTTGAAAAGGCTTCGGATACGACTTGGAAGCATGGCATACTCATGCAGCTGTATGATATTGTTTAGGAGGTGCAGTACCTACTTTCATACAAAGGTTCCTTGCTAACAGGAAATTTAGAGTTCTGGTGGGAACAGTTTCTCTAACCTGAAGACCAGCTGGAATGGGATCCCACAAGGAGGTCTTAAGTGTGACCCTGTTTGCCATTGCTATAAATGACATTGTAAAAAGTTGTTCCAAGTTCTGTCTCATGTAATCTGTATGTGGATGACTTTACACTGTATGCTCAGGGGAAGCTTACAGGATGTGCAAGGACACATGCAGGCTGCAATAAATCAGGGTTGTTACAGTGGGCAACATATCATGGGTTAATTTTCTCCAAGCAAGACCGATGGATAGACATTTCCACACGAGAAAATTCCACCCTTCCCTCTATTTAGGAGCAAAACCACTGCAATTGTCCAAAGAGGTGAAGTCCTGGTATAATTTTTGATCAAGACTTACACGGGTGCCTCACATAAAAACAGTGAAAAGTGAAGGCTGCAAACGCGCTTAAATATTTTGCAGTCTTTCACATCTATCTTGGGTGCAGACCGGGGGCAACGCTTCTACGGCTTTACCGAGCGCTATTCGTAGTAAGCTTGATTATGGCTGTGATGGGTATTCTTCTGCAACTCCCAATGTTCCGGACATTGGACTCGGTCATAATGAAGCTCTCAGAATCTGTACTGGGGCTCAGGTCTTCACCTGTTGAACCCCTGTATGCTGAGAGTGGAGAAACCACTCTGTCATTAACCCGGGGACTACATGAACCTGATTTTTAATATACGAGACTACAAAGGATTACGGGATCTCCTACATCCAGATGGTTTTCAACCCCTTGAGGGATAGCCGATCCATGTATCGAGAAATGAGGAATCTTTGTGGAAGATCTTAATATTGAGTCTCACTAAGGTTCGGCTGTTGGAATTCCCCAATTTCCCCTGGACTAATCAAAGTCGAGATGGATTTGGTCGGAATTAGGAAAGGAGAGATCAGAAGCAGAAGTCAGAGAGAAATTTTCAGCTATTTCTAAGTACCAAGGATCAGAGGGCAATATATACAGATGGTTCGAAATCTGAAAAAGTGGGCTTTGCAGCAGGAGTAGAAGGAAGACTGCATCTGGCAGTCTTCTCTAGCAGCATCGATCTTTACTGCCAGAGTTAATGCATACTTGCAGCAGTAAGATGACTAGAGATCTACGAACCATTTCTATTGTGATAATGTGGACTCGTAGTGCCTTGCAAGCAATCAGAGCTAAACTCATCACAATCCAGTAGTAAGAGGGTTCAAGATTGGCTTGCACTGATGTCCAACACGTAAAAATAACTCTGTGTTGGGTGCCAGCGCATGTGGTATCAGTGGGAATGAGCGAGCTGATCAGAAGGCCAAGGCAGCTGCCGCTCAGGCTGTGATGCTCGTTTTCCTCTCCCACACACGACCTGAAACCCAGAATAAGGAGTTTGGTCTGTAATAAAGGAAGGAACAATGGAGGCTACCTCAGAAACAAACTGCGAGAGATTATAGATGACCTTGGCAGTTGGGGACTAGCATCCACCCTAAACCGAAAAGTGGAAAGTTGCATTAACAAGACTAAGGAATCGGGCACACAAGATGACTCATGGGCCGAGATGGCTAAAAAGTCAAGCACTTTGTGAAGGATGCAAGAGCCATTAAACGATCGCACATGTAGTGGAAAGATGGCAAACATTTCTTAGACCAAAGACGTATGTACTTGTCTCCCCCCAGATACACTGAAAAATGTCTGGGGGAGGATTTTGGACATAGAGGGTCGTATAGTTTCCTTAGGGAGACTAATATTTCAATAAAATTTAATTATGCATAATGTTTATGCAAGATTTTATGACTTGAGCGCAAATATGTATGATTGATTTTTGATCTATTTATTGTTATTTGTCAGATATTTATTGTTTAGATTTTTAAAGTTTTAAACATTTAATTATTTCTAGTTAACAAGTATTTGCCGCTAATGACCAAAGTTTAATAAATTTCAATCCCTCTCAGCAGTGTTTGAGCCCTATGCACATGGACACGCAAGACTTGATTCCCATTAAAAGCCAGCCTTTTGACACCTTCAGTGGCTCTAATGTCTCCAGGGAGATGGAATTCTGCTTGTCTCGCATCTCCCAATGGACTCCTGAGCTGCTTGAGTGTTATGTGTTTGATGAACTCCCTTTAGAGCAATAGGGGTTCCCGATAGGTTGTTTGAGTTCTTGTAATCGGTCAAGATTTCCCATGGTGAACCACGGGCACACTCTTCCCTTAGTTTCAAGTTTGAAGCACCTTACGGTGGCCACTGGAGGCGGATTTTGAAGTGTACCCCAGGTACCACAACCAGCCTATGGTCGGTGACCCAGAGATGATTGATTATTTAAAAATTGTCTCGCGTCAACAGCTAGCCTAGGTCATTAGCGGCGAACACCTTGTTAGAAGAAAATTAAATATTTAAAACTTAAAAATCTATCAATAAATTTCTTAAAAATAACAATAAATATATTAATAATAAAAAGCATAAATACTTACTCGTTCTAAGTATAAAAAAATTATTGATAACATATTATACATAATTAAATTTTATTGAAAATATTAGCCTCCCTAAGGATACTAATAAGACCTTCTATGTCAAAATCCTCCCCCAGTACATTTTTCAGTGTATATGGGAGAGACAAGTACATACATCTTTGGTCAGAGAATGTTGCACATCTTTCCCCTATTATGTTAATGGCTCTTGGCATCCCCTCACAAAGTGCCTTGACTTTTTAGCCATCATCGTCCATGGAGTCAGTCTCTTGTGTCCGATTCTTAGTCTTGTTAATACAACTTCTACTTTTAAGTTGGGATGGATGCTGGTCTCTCGCAGTTTGTTTCTAAAGGTATGCCACCATTGTTCCCTCCATCTATCACGAAGACAACTCCTTATGCTGGGTTTCATGTCGGTGTGTGGGAGAGGAAAACGAGCATCACAAGGCTGAGTGGCAGCTGCCTTGGACTTCTGATCAGCTTGCTCATTCCCACTGATACCAACATGTGCTGGCACCCAAGACAGAGTTATCTTTTTATGTGTTGACATCAATGCAACCCAATCTTGAACCTCCCTCACTACTGGATGTGATGATTTTTTGATTGTTTTGCAAGCACTCCGAGAGTCCAATATTTTAAACAATAAAATGTTTCCCGTAAGATCTCTAGTCATTTTAATTGCTGCAAGGATGGCTGTAACCTGCATTTGAAAATCGAGGCCCCCTAGAAAAAGACGGGCCAGAGGGCAGCCCCTTCCCTTTCTGCTCACTGCTGCAAAGCCCCCCACCTTTTCAGTTTTCGAACCCCATCTGAAATATTTTTGCTTTCCTAATCCTTGGTATTTTAGAAATTTTGCTAAAAGAAAATCTCTTGATTCTGCTTGGATTTTCCCCCCCCAATTTCCCCGCCCAAAATCCACTCAAATTGGGATTAGCCCAAAGGGGGGGAATGGGGGAATTTCCCCCAAACAGCCAAAACCCTTAGTGAGACTTAAATTAAGCTTTTCCCCCCCAAGATTCCTCTTTTTCCCCCTTGCCATAGGATGGGCCTTCCTGGGGGGGGTTTTGAAAACCATCTGGAATTGGGTTTCCCGGGAATCCTTTGTTTTGTGTATTTTAAAATCGGCCCATGAGCCCCCTGGTAAAAAAGAGGGGGTTTTCCCCACCCCTCAAAATACAGGGCCCTCCACGGGGAAGACCGGAAAGCCCCAGTACAGATTTTGAGTGTTTCATTATAAAACTGATTCCCCCCTTCCTGGAGAAAGTGGGATTTGGGTTTTTGTTTACGAAAAAGGGCGGTCGGTAAACCCCCCAAGGAGCTTTTGTGCCCCGCCCCCCAAAGAAAAATGTAAAAAACCCCGAAAAATACAAGCGCTTTTGTACCTTACTTTTAACTTTTTTTAAATGTGGGGCCCACCCATGTAAGCCTTGTGTCAAAAAATAGACCCAAGTACTTCACCTCTTGGACAAATTGCAGTGGGTTTGCGCCTAAATAGAGGGAGGGATGAAACTTTCCTTGTTTGTAGAAATGTATAGCCATGGTCTTGCTTGGAGAAAATTTGAACCCATGATATGTTGCCCACTGTACAACCTGATTTATTGCAGTTTGCATGTGTCCTCTCACATCCTGTAAGCTTCCCCCTGAGCAGTACCATGTAATGTCATCCACATACAGATTACATTAAACAGCACTTGGAACAACCTTTACAATGTCATTTATAGCAATGGCAAACAGGGTCACACTTGAGACACTCCCTTGTGGGACCCCTTCCAGCTGATCTTCCAGGTTAGAGAAACTGTTTCCTACCTGAACTGTAAACTTCCTGTCAGCAAGGAAGCTTTGCATGAAGGTAGGTAATGCTCCTCTTAAACCAATGTCGTACAGCTTCATGAGTATGCCATGCTTCCAAGTAGTATTGTAGGCTTTTTCAAGGTCAAAGAAGATTGCTATCATGTGATGTCGCTGTGCGAAGGAATTCTGTATAGCAGTTTCCATCCTCACAAGTACATCTGTGGTCGATCTCAATTTTCTAAAGCCATATTGATATGGGGTCAACACGTTTTCTTTTTCTAGCAGCCATGTCAACCTGAAGTTGACCATTTTCTCCACCAGCTTGCAGATGCAGCTGGTGAGGGAAATTGGTCTGTAATTTCCTGGTTTGGAAGCATCCTTGTCAGGTTTAGGAACAGGAATAATAATAACTTCTCTCCATGTGGATGACACTGTGCCCTCCCTATAGATCCTATTGAATAGGTCTAACAAGAACTTTTGGGAACTCTCTGGTAAGTGAGATATCATTTGGTATGGAATATCGTCACTTCCTGGGGCAGTCTTACAGTCTCCTTGCGCAAAAATGGCAAGTTATATGGAAGTTCTGCTGCAATCCTACTGAAGAACAACACTGGGTGTTGTTGTTGTTCAACCCAAAGAGTGGAGAATCGATCAGTGTAAGATGCTCCAGAGGAGATCTCTGCCATGGATTTAGCTAGCTCATTTGCAACATCTTTTTTGCCTGTGATGATTATGCCATCTATCTTCAGAGCAGGTTGTGACATGGAAGTGCTCTTTCCAGCGATCTTACGCACCTTGTCCCATACCCATGCTAAGGGGGTCCCAGAGTTAATTGAGGAGACATACTGTCTCCACGACATCCATTTAGCCTTCTTTAGCATACACCTGGCCTTGGCTTGGGTCTTTTTGTAATTGATCAAGGTTACAATGCTGGGGTGTCGTTTCAACTGCCTTAATGCAGCTTTCCTTGCTCTGACAGCTTGTTGGCATTCATCAGACCACCATGGTACTGGAGGTCGACGGTAATGCCCGCTATTTTTTGGAATGAATGCTTCTGCTGCAAGGTGAATTCATTATGTGGATTAACAGCATCTTGAACACACTGGAAATCATTCACAGATCCTTGCAATACTGCAGTTGATCTAAAAAAAGATTCCAGTCCGCATGTTCACGTCGCCATCTCTGCACTCCATTGACTGGAATACCATTCATCTCCAAAATTATTGGAAAGTGGTCGCTTCCATGTAAGTCTTCTATGACCTGCCAAGTGAAGTTCAACTGTGAATCAGGTGAGCCTATTGATAGGTCTATATTGGAGAATGTCCCAGTTTGAATTTGGAAATGTGTGAGAGTGTCATTGTTCTGTAAAACTGCATCTACTCTTAAGAACAAGGACTCCAAGGCCCTTCCTCGAGGGTTGCACAAAGTGTCTCCCCAGAGGTGATGCCGACCATTGAAATCTCCCAAGAGTAGAAATGGATGTGGCAACTGCTCAAGTAGATTTTCCAAATCATTAATGTTCAGATTATGTGGAGGAAGGTAGATGGATGCAACAGTGTAAGGTCGTGTCAAGCTTATTCTCACAGCCTTCACCTGCAATGTTGTCTGCAGGTGGATGGCCTGGAAGGGAATATCTTGACATATCATTACTGTTACTTCCCCCTAATGGAAGCCCCCTTGCCGCTTTGGAGGGATTAAGGTCCCAATGATCTGGTGAGCTGGACCAGAGGGCTACCCATACTGAAGGGGTCACCAGTGAGGGATGCAACAAAATGGCTTCCTGGTGCCTAAGAGAGGGGATGGTGCACCCACCCCTGGTTCATTCCATCTTGGACCAGGGAGAACTCTCCCACGTGTGTTTGCCGTGCGTGGCATCCCGTATTACCAGGAGACAGGAGTCCTGGAGGTTGAGCGATGCTGCACGCTGCGCCTTGCAGCTAGCGACACACCTCTTTGGTCCTTTATTCTGGTTAGACGGGTGGCTTGATCATGGCCCGGTCAAGCCCCAAACGGGTGGCAAATATAGCGGGGGGAAAGCGACATTTTTTTCAGTCGTAGCGCGGGGTTCCGCGACTGCCCCCCCATAAGGGGAAAGCCCCCTTGCCGGGGGAGGGGGGCTGGGGGCCCATGATCGGGTGAGCCGGACTGGGGGGTGCCCATAGGGGGGGGTCGCCGGGGGGGGATGAGAGAAAATGGTTCCGGGGACGCCGGGGCCTTGAGAAGGATGGTCGCCCACCCCGGGGTTCGTTCCATTTGGGAAAAGGGGAGGGCCTCCCGCGTGCTTTGCCGTGCGGGGGCACCCTGTTGCCGGGAGACGGGATCCGGGGGGTTGGGGGTGCTGCGCGCTGCACCCGTGCCACACACCTCTTTGGCCTTTTCTGGTTAGAGGGGTGGTTGATAAAGCCCGGTCAAGCCCATCGGTGGAAAAATTCTGGGTCACCGGTAGGCAGGGGTCCCACGTCCCATCGTATGTAATTGGCTGGTATATTTCCCTTTTTCCCCCTGTGGCTTTTGGGGAATTTTGAGCCCCAAATAGCCCCCCTCGTTGGACTCCATGGGGGTGGGGGGTTGGGGAAATAAGAATTCAAAATTTGTATGAGTAACAATTTAAAAAAGATCGGGCTCTCTCCTGACGCAATCCCCCCCCATTCCCTCGGAACTCCATGTCATTTGGAACCTTTTCCCAGTTCCAAAGGGCAAAATGGAATCGTAAGATTCCGGGCTCCTAAACCAGGTAAAAGGGGAAAAAGGGCCTTCTAACCACAAGGGAAATCTTACCGGGAAAAATTAAAAAATAAATTTCAATAGTAAGTACCTATAGTGAAGCCCATTGATGGTGTATCAATCAGGATCTTGTTATTTTTGAAGTCCATCGAAAAATTTTTGAAGATGTCAACATGATCGCACCCCCCCCACAGCGGATGGTAGCTTGATAGTTTTTTTTCGTCACCCTCGAGAGTGACCAGGGGTGGGATATGCGCATTCCTAGGGCTTAAGTTTTATGTTCCCTCAAAAACCTCAATTTAGGTAAGGGAATTGTTTTTTTCCCGAGATGAGAGGGGATTTTAGGAGAAACTGTTTGGGAATAGAGAATTTTAATGTAGTGGGAGTAAAAAAGTTTAAGAAGAAAGTTGTGGTTTTTAAAAAGTCGACACCAGCTCTTCTTCAACTTTTAACACGTTTGGTCCCCAGAACTTAATTGGGCATGGGGGGGGCCCAAGGGGTTTAAAACCATTTTTGCCCAACCCATGCGGTGCTTCCCTGAGCCACTTTGCCGTTTTTAAAGAAAATGGGCAACCAAAAGTAGTGAAGTAGGTACAACAGGGCACAAGGAATGGAAAAAACTGTCCCGGTCCAAAATGTGTTACCACTGCAAAGAAGCTCATGAAGCTTCTTCAAAGCAATGTAAAAGGTACAAATTTGAAAAGGAGGTATTGGTAATAAGAGCAAGGAGAAAGTTAGTTTTCCAGAGGCAAAGCGACGTGCCCATGTGCTGTTTGCACAGCCAGGTAGGTCCTTTGCTTCGGTTCTAGCCCATCCTCCTTCCCAACCCTTGCCCTCCAATGCTTCATACAATACACATTCTGCCACTCTCAGTCCCAAATTGCTGACACTGCCTCTGGTGAGTTGTTCCACCAGAAACGGAGAAGGAGTGAGGGGTCTATTGAGGAGACTCCTCCCAAAGTAAGGTCTTTGGAGCCATCATTTAAGGCTCAGGCCTCAACGGTGACAGCTCCAGTTGCCACCACATTCAAAGGGGCCTCTGCTGCTAGGCAGAATGCTCCTGAAGTAAAGGCTCAGGCACGCCCTTTGCCCAGGCAAAGGAATCCTGAACCTGTGCAAAAGACACCAGCTGCCACAACATCCACAGGGGCCTCCGCTGCCAGACAGAATGCCCCTGAAGCAAAGGCTCAGGTCTGTTCTTTGCACAGGCAAAGAAATCCTGAACCTGTCCAAGGGAAACCTGTGGAAACTAGTTCCACAGGTAAACAATCATTAAAAAGGTACTCCCAGGATCCTGGAAAGGGACAACCTAAAGGTGTGAGGCAAACCTTGACCACAGGTGCTGCCAAACACCTTATGAAGAAATAATATAAAGAACTAGATACCCTAATCCAATGGAACTGTCAGGGAATTCATGCAAAATGGGAAGAACTGCAACATCTGATAGCTTCATATATGTCTACAAGAGATTATGACCTGGGAAAATTGTACCATTTCCCTGAGAGGATTCCAAGTTCAAGCCCATTATGGGACCTTTGACAATGGACCTCATGGAGGAGTAGCAGTAATTGACTGATTGATTATTTAAAATTGTCTGCCGCATCAACAGCTAGGGTCATTAGCGGCGAACACCTTGTTAGATAGAAATATTAGAATATTTAAAACTTTAAAAATCTATCAATAAATATCTTACAAATAACAATAAATATATTAATAATCAAAGCATAAATATTATGTTCTAAGCACACAAAGTTATTGCATAAATATTATGCATAATTAAATTCTATTGAAAATATTAGCCTCCCTAAGGAAACTAATAAGACCTTCTATGTCACAATCCTCCCCCAATACATTTTTCAGTGTATATGGGGGAGACAAGTACATACATCTTTGGTCTGAGAATGTTGCACATCTTTCCACTACATGTGTGACCGTTAATGTCTCTTGGCATCTCTCACAAAGTGCTAGAGGAGGCTAAACAGACGTCATGGAGATCCTTCATTCATTCTGGGACCCCATTAGCATAGGTATGTGACAAGGTGCATAAGGATCCTCCAGGGATGAATGTGTATGACAACTGTCTGCCACAGATGTGAGTTTGACATAAAATGCTTCTTTCACACCAAGTTTGCAAACATCAGTAGGAGCATACACAGCAATAAGAGATATGAAGCCAAAAGCATGCTTCAGTCTTAGTGCTACAATACGCTCATCAACTGGTGTTTCCTCTACTACAGAAGGTTGAATTCAGCTGGAGATAGCAATGGCTACTCCCTGGAGATGACCATCACCCCACCCCGATCAGTAGAAGGTGTATTCACCTATACTGATTGTACCTCCAAGAGGGTAGCCACCTCAATTCCCAACTGCTTTAGCTCCTGCCACAAGGATTGGATGCTCCAAACTCCTACCCAAACAGCTCACCTAAGGTTAAGCCTCGAGCTGTCACTCTGAGTGGACGCCACCTCTGCAGGCTGTGGGGTCCCGTGGGCTTTGGCCTACAGGCCTCACACCAGGTTGCGGCTGCCCGTGTGCTGGGCTATCATACCATCACTTCACATTACCCTTAGCATGGAGCACCCACCCATGGTCTTCACTGATAGAGAATTGATAAAAGCAGGTGGAAAGACCATTTCTAAAGCTTGCTTAAGGAGGAGAATCTGAGGCTATTTTTTGAAGTTGGTGTGCCCAATAAAATTGTACCATTGGATATTAGGTGAAATGACAGGTGCATAAAATAAAAAAAAATATATGATACTGTAGTGCACCGATCCTTAAGACATTTAATTTTCATTATTCCTGTCTCAGCTGTGAAGATATCTACATCAGTAGTGCTTACTACCACCACCCGCTTAATACGTACGGGAACGAGATGTATTTTGGGAGAAGTCAATGTGTAATTAAGTGTTGTGGAAATGAGGGACAGGTCATATTCAAATGTTGGAGTATGTATAGTGTAAAATGTATT
>NC_051386.1:35809191-35821691 GCF_015228065.2 Penaeus monodon | reverse complement strand
ACACACGACAAACACACACCACACACAACATACCAAAACACACACCACACACACACACACACCCCACACACACAACACACACACACACACACACACACACACACCACACACACAACACACAACACACACAACACACACCACACACAACTTCAGTTTAAAATTTTTTAAATCTGTGATTTGTATTGCAGCTGTGTTTAAGATTCTTACGTCATGCTAATCTAGTCGAAGCATCGCATTCTATCATTACGGCAGTGGTGGTTTGTAACCCTGATACAGAGCAGCGAAAACACGTCCCATCCAACATTTCTTCGTCTTCCAACGCCCCCTCCTCGTGCTTTACGTTGTGTCCTGCTAATTATCTCTGACGAAGTTGTGTATTATTATTGTTATTTGATTAATCAGAATGCATCATTGTCTTTGTAAGAAAAAAATAACACAACGTGGGGTTGGGAGTGTTAGGACGAATTAGCAAACATATTTGTTTTCTAACTAGCTATTAAGGGTAGAGTTCGTTGTGCGTCATGGTCGGGCTGTTGGTGGGGTTAGGTGCGAAAGAAGGGACGGGCATAGTCCACTATTATCCCGTGGCTGTACAAACCGTTTTTTTTTAAAAAAGGGTTTTAAAATTTAAACTGCCCCGAAGGAAACGATGCTATTAAAGCAGCGGTCTGGTTTTTTTTCTGTTAAAATTTTTTTGTTTTTGGAAAAAACTTTGGGCCAAGCCCCAAGTCAAATTTTTTCTGAGGGATTACCCCCCCCGAAATCGTTGATTTAAATATTTCATGGGAAAAATTGCATTTTTTCTACTGACTTTTAAGAAATCTTGAAATTTAATTTTTTTAAATTCAATTTCACAACTTTTCCCAAAAAGGGTCCCCTTAAGTTTCCCTTTAAAAAAAGCTTAGCATTTCACTGCAGGGTAACTGCTAAATGACACCACTTTTTTTTTCACCAGAACAGTAATTGGAAAAAATAAAAAAATTCCCTTTTCACTTTGGGGCTTAGGTTTATTAACCCCAAATGCTATAGCCCCAAATTATACCTTTTCAGTACTCGAACGTAGTTATAAAAAAAGTAAAATTTTTATATTTACGGGATGCAATAGTAGGTTGGGCCGCGGTGGCCGAAGGGTTAGAGCGGGGACTCAGACTGTCACGAGGGAAATCGAGTTCGAGATTTCGAGTCCCCGGCCCAAGGCTTGTTTCCCGGGGCAAAAATTCACCCGTTTCCTGCCTACCATGGGGGGGGCCAACCCCCTTTCAATCAGTGCCGGGTAAATAAGTGGTGTCTCGATAAAAAAACCCGACGGAAGGCAATTGCAAACCACCGCCCTAAATTGCAAAAAAAAAAATCGGGAAACCCTGACGTAAAGGGCCCGGGGTGGTTAAGGGTTTAGACGTCGGATCAAGACTGTCCCAGGGCAATCTGAATTCGAGGTTGGGTCCCCACCCCGCGTTTTTCCCCTTTGGGGCAAGGAACTTCACTTGATTGCCTCCCACCACTGGGGGCCAAGCCAGCCCAGTAAAGTGCTGGCCCCAAAAGCCCGGATAAATAAGAGATGATTCCCAAAAACGGCCCCACCGCCTCTCCGGGGAAAAGGGAAACCTGGGGACCCTACCCCGTACTCATCCAGGGCATCAAAACGAAAACTCTTTAAGTATCTCTGTGACCAGGGGCGGCCAGACATGACCTACCTTTAAAAAGAAGAAGAATGTAGGTTGAAATAGGAAAATATAATAAATATAAAAATATATAAAATAATATATATAATATTTATAATATTATATTATGTTTTTGTTTTGTTTGTGTGGTGTGTGTTGTGTGTTTTTTTGGGGTTTTTGTGTGTGTGTGTGGTGTGTGTGTGTGTTTGTGTGTGTGTTTGGTGTGTTTTTTGTGTGTTGTTTTTTTCGTTAGATATATTTATTAATGAAAAATCTCACCCCCTCCTGAACACTGAGAACCCGGGTTGCGTGTATCGCTTGATAAAAAAAATATCGTTTTCCCCGGGGGTCTGAACCCTTGCCGGAAAAAAAGCTGGAAGTTATTTAATTTTTTTTTGCGAAAGGAGGGGAAGAGGGAGAAATCGAAGAGACGGAAGGGGGGAGAGAAAGGGGGGGGAATAGGGAAGGGAAGACCGAGAGAGAGGCAAAGGGGAAAAGAAGAGAGAGAGAGAGAGAGAGATTGTGAATGACAGTGAGAGAGAGTAAAATACAAAATAAGTGCCCGGGAAGTAAAAAATTAGGGAAAATTTGGTAAGCTTTCTGCATTTGTTTCTGTACAAAAAAGGGGTTTTGCAGTTTGTTTTTTTCCATTTTCTAGGGGCGAGTGTTTCCCAGCCCCAAGTCTCGGTCGCACTGTAAAATTGGTCTGCGATATCCATAAATTTGCGGATTTGCATGTGATTAGTGGCAAGAGTAGGCCTATTATAAAAGGGGGAAAAAAAAAAAACATGGAAATGATATATTTGGGTGTGTCGGAAAGGGATAAACGGTGGAACGCGAACGCGGGCCCCCGCGGTGTCTGTTGAAAAGATTTTTGTGGCAAAAAAAATATATATAAGGGCCCCGGCGTACATGTTTAAACTATTTAGGGGCAACAAAAACATGACAGAAAATACTAGCTAAAATATCTAAAATCCGGTGTTTTAATAAAAAAATAAAGGGATTTTAGAAACCAGAGAACCCCCTCGAAATCGTTGTGGGTGCACCGAATGCCAAGAGTAAAAAAATCTCGAACTTAAAAATATAGTTAGTGATGGCGCTGAAGGAAAACATCTTCATGAAAAAAAAAAATTTTGCTCCCAATGAAAATCTACAATGTGTACAAACATACACGTTTTTTTAAGGGGGTGTTATAAGGGTCAAGGTCCCTACAGGGTTTTACTCCCCCAAAATCAAATTCATACTTGAGGGGGGTTGGATGAAAGCTGCCTTGTGGGGTATCCTTTTTTGACTTAGAGGCCAATAACGAATTTAACTATTCTAATATTAAATAAAAAAAAACTCTTTGTGTTATGTTCTGTGTGTGTGGTGTGTGTGTGTGTGTGTCGTCGTGCGTGCGTGTGTGGTGTGTGTGTGGTGTGTTGTGTGTGTGGTGTGTGGTGTGTGTGTGTGTGTGTGTGTTGTGTGTGCGTGCGTGCACACCACACCACTATATATAATGATTCGGTAGAAGGAATTAAATATTATACTTTTGCTAGGTATCGGTAAAAAAATTTCACCGGTAGAGATAAAACCGTAAAAATCGCGGAAATTAACCCAAAAAATTGGTTTTTTTTGTTTTAAAGTTTTTTGGGAGTTGATAGGTTGGGCCTAAAACCATTCAGTATTATCATGGAGCCCTCACTGCCCTTCCCTAGCGCCAAAATTCCCTTTTACTCTGGGGGGCATAAAGACCCCAAAATTTTAAAAATTAGGTATTTTAAGCCAACCAGCCCCGGGAAAACCGCCCGCTAAAAAAAAGCAGACGGGGCCCCTTAATGCAGACGGGGAAAATCGGTAAATTATTTCAAACTAGTTGGTCTAAAAAGTCAAAAAAAGGGCTTGCATTGAAGGTTAAATAAATAACAAATGAAAACCATTGTACTAGTGGCAACACACTTTCTACTATTGGGTTTGAGGGGGCGCGTGGCCGGGTAGTTGTTGGCATGTCGCTTGCCGTGGTATTTTCCTTTTTTTTTTTTTTTTTTTTTTTTGCGCCACAAAGAAAAAGGGTTTCACAAGATACACTATGCCACGTCCACCAGTCTGGACAATACTTCCCCCAAATCATACCCCCAAAGTCACTTGTTGCCCAAGCAATTACAGCATGGGAGATTTAAGTCGCAGCGGGGGACTATTTTAACAGCGGGTTTAAAAGGGAAAACTGCCCCTAGACCCTTTCCAAAATTCGCCAAGCTGGGGCGGTAACACGAGTTACTAAAAATTTGAGACATTTTAAAAAAATTTAAAATATCGTCTCGTTTGCTTTTGTAGACAAAATTTTCAACTTAAGCACTTAGATTTCCATTTGTCACAAAGGGTCTAAAATCAAACGAGCACGCAGCACTTTTACCGTTTTGTATCCTATCTATTTTAGTTAAAAATATATATATATTTTTTGTGTTTATATTATACCACACACACACCAAAACACACACACACACCAACACACCACAACCACCCCACCCAAACACACACACACACCATCATATATATATATATATATATATAATTATTATATATATTATTATTATATATGGGCATTTTAATTCTGTATGTAAAAATATGAATCTCAAAAATTCTGATGTGCATTCAGGTTTTGGCTTTTTTGCTGAAACAACCCCCCCCCCAAAAAAAAAAAAAAAAAAAAAAAAAAAAAAAAACCATTTTCCCCGCCTTATATAATATATAAATATTTATAATATAATATATATATATATAATATATATTTGTGTGTGGTGTGTGTGTGTGTGGTGTTTGTTTTGGGGTTTTGGATATTTAAAAAAACCCAAAATATTTGATTACTCTAAGTCTAGAATAAATGCAATTTTTCCGATGAAATATATATTTAAATATATAAAATTATTAATTATATATATATATAAAATAAAAATATATATATATCACACTAACACACAGACACACCAGACAACAGAACAACAACACAACACACACACACACACACACACACACATAATATATATATATTATATATTATATATATATATATATATATATTGTGTGTTGTGTGTGTGTGGTGGTTGTGTGTGGGGTGGGTTTTGTGTGGGGGGTGTGTGTGTGTGTACATAGTCGCTAAAGAAAGTGGCGCATCAGGTTTTTTAATTTTTTTGGGAGCGATCCAACCCTCATTTTCCCTTCATTCCCTTAAGCTAATTTTTTTCTTTTATCGTAAAATATCCCATACTAACAAGTTTTCTTTTCATCCAGATGGGGAAATTAATATGATATTGACGGCCCCAACTGAGAATTTTCCAAATATCCCTTTTCCCTATGAAATTGGGAATTTATTATGTTTTTTGTAAATTAAAGTAAACATGCTGTTAAAAACCAGACTTAAATTGCAATTTAAACGTTAATAATTTAAAAAAAAGAAATTTTCTTTGAAAGAAAGAAAAAAATACATTAATTCATATGAAAAGCAACGTCCCATTAGGAAATCATCTTCCCATAAAGACATTAAATCTTTATACCCGTCTTTTGCGTTAAAAAGGAATGAAAATAATCTTTGTAGTTTTCATTGCACTTTTTGACTGTTTTTGTTTTTGAGCTTCAACTGCTGGCCATGAAATATTTTTTTATTTCAATTAATTTTTATCATTAAACCCCACTATTTTTGTCCAGCTTATTGCTTTTCCTTTTCGTTATTCTGAGGACAAATTTTGTACTCTTTTAATCGTTTTAAAATCAAGGAAAGACATCTGAAAGTTTTTTTTATTTTTTTATGAATTCTTCCCCTGGGTAAAGAAATGAAGGAAAAGCTTCGTAAAACCTTCTATCACCGCGTTTGTGTCTTAAATTTAAGTAAGTTTTTTTGATGCAGTTCTTCTTTATGGTCATCCTTAAAAAGATCAGCATTTTCTGCTTGTTAAGGCCTGGGTGCAAGTAGTCCTTCTTAGATTTTTTGCGAATATAACCTATTTATGTGGTTCAGAATGGCTTGTCTTCTACAGTTATCTTTTATCCTCCCTTCTCTCCTTTCTCGCACAACAGTATCAGTTGCCTGCCGCTTGCTCAAAGCTGTATGCATTATACATAAATATATATATATATATATATATATATATATATATATATATATATATATATATACATATATATATATATATATATATTAAGAGTACCTAAGAACAAGACTTTGGGATGCCTTCCTTTGGGAGGTTGTAATAACATGAATATCACCTTGATTCGCGGTTGTTCACTGTTCTTTGTTTAACATCAATTTTTTTTCCACATACTGAACTACATATTACCTTTACAATTAGAGACTACCAGTCTTATAAAAGGTCTGATTAATTTCTGTCCTGTCCTCTTCTAAAAGCTCGGAGTATTCTTTTCCCATTTTGGCACATCCAGTATGTCCAATATTTAGAACATAGACAGTTATCCTTTTAGGATAGCTTGCTCCTCACCTTTGGTTCTACGTTCGTGCGCCCTCTTATTATTTTCACTTATTTGGGCAGTGCGAAGCTGTGCTCCATCCTCTTATTCTGATCCTTCTACAACAAAGTCTTCAGGTACAAGATTTTGCAAGGAGGTAAATACATTGGCCTACGACTAGCAAAAGCTTGTGCTCATTCTCATATGGTTCCATTGTAATGGTCCGTAAGTAAGATTAACCGTCGATTCTTGGTACGAAATGTAGCTGCCACCACCTGGATAATTCGTCTAGGAACGCAAGGTATCATGTACTTAAATGAAGAGGCATGTGTGAGCGAAGTTATAGAAAGCAAGTGTAAGTGTATAGAAGTTACCAAGGCTCAAGGGTCAACACTGGCTAGCGTGGTTATGTCCAAGATGGAGTGCGTGTCGACCTGAAATCGATCTGAGCCCATCTGAGTCTGGATAATCTGGGTTATGCCAAGATTCAACCCCAGGGGCTCCCTTTTTCTTGTGTTCCCTTACATTCCCCCTTACGCTTTACATTCTCTATACAAAGGCAGAGTCAGGCAGGAATACTGGCGTTTCTGAATTAACTCTTAAATGGAATTTAGACTGGAAGCAGAGGGGATGCATGATGGGGTCTAAAAGTATTAAATCCATCTTTACAAAAGGTTTATTTCAATAAAACAGGTTGAAAGCAAACAATTAGAATAAATTAAACACTAAAAATGCCGGAAAAAATTAAAACACGAACACCAAAAACCACTGGGTTAAAATACAAAACACTTGAGATAAAAAAATATATAATAATCGCAAAAGAGAGCATATCACCCTATCAAGATTCGGAGAGAGAAAAAAAGTTAAGATGCTACCTTACCGCCTTTAGCTCGTACTCTTGCGACCAGACCAGAACCCATCACGACTGCCAGCCTCACGACCCGCCTTTGACTTCTTTCTTTCTTTCTTTCTTTCTTTGTTGGATTTCTTGGCTATCAACCAGCTGCATGTGGTCAAGGTTATTAAGCCAATGGATCCTATTTATTCTATCAATCTATATAAGGTCATAAAGTTTTGTCTCCCTTAGAAAAGTGATTACTTTAATGATGCTTTTTTCGTCATCTGATAAAATGTTTAATAGTGTACATTATTTTTTTTTGTTGGAATATAGATATATATATTTTTTGTCTATGTATATTGTATTTGTTGCAGACTGTAAGGATATGGTGTTGCAAGGGTGGAATCGTGGGGAAATCTTTTTTCAATGTAGGGATTGAGGTGGGTAAATCTTGTAGTGTTGACCACCTCCTCCCCTCTCTCCTTCCTGTGGGCTGTGTCCCATAGTTCTATTTTTTGTTTGATTTTGTTTGTGAGTTGGAGGCTGGTCCACTCACTTTGCCACAGATGCATTTTTGCTTTTATAAGAGACACAACACCAGAGATCTGTACGAACTATGGTAGTGTCCAGATCGCCAGTTGACCCGACTAATTTGTCAGCCTGTTCATTGCCATGGATGCCAAAGTGGCCTGGTACCCATATTAGCTTGATTGATTTGTTGGTACCATCTAACTTACGAATGATATTACCCAGCAATTCATTTTTAGTGGTTTCTAAGGATTTAATAGCTTTAAGTAAACTTAATGATCTGAAAATATAACTATTCTATCGTGGGTCGTCGATAGTGCAAAATCAATGGCTTTATCAATGGCAAAAAGTTTAGCAAGAAAGATCGATGTATGATTCGGCAGTCTGAACTTTAGTTCACATTCAGTCGACCATACACCCACACCCACACACTCATCTGTCTTGGAGCCATTGGTATATATATGTAAAAGGGGAGATGTTTAACAAGGATCTCTCTCAACCTCTGGCGTACCTCCACCTCCGGCGCCATGGCCTTGGCTAATGGAAGCCAGGCTTCCATGATAGAAAAGTTGGGGTTTCCCATGGCGCTATATTTGACTGAACAAGGGTATTGATGGTAGAGAGATCTATTCCGACTTTTTCGACGAGGTCGTGGAGTCTCGTGGCAAAGGGCCTAATGCCACTATTGACATTAGGGTGGCTCGGGTCTCGAGCCACCTTTGCGGCATAAGTCAGTTGCCAACTGGCCACGTCTGAGTCGGAGGGGAGGTACTCCTGACTCCAGCTCAAGACGCTTGATCCGAGTACATTTTAAGGCTCCACACACACATGCAAACAAGCATTCTGCACAGCATCCAAACCTCTCAGACTTGTTTCTCGATGCTGAACCATACACGATTGACCCATAATCTACTTTAGACCTAATCAGGGCTTTATATATCATTAGCAAAGACTGTCTATCAGCTCCTCATTTATTACCAGCAATGCACTTTAATAAATTTAGTGCTCTTTGACATTTATTCTTTAACTGACCAATGTGGTCTTTCTATCAAAAGTCTACTATCAAAAAGTAGCCCAAGGTATTGAGTGGTTGTCTAGAGTTAGCCTGATGTTCGGCTTCCTCCTATGTGAAAAAATTACCCCAATATTCTTTCTAATGGAAAATTTAAAACCCCACTGGAGGCCCCAGTTATGAATCATATCCAGTGCCAATTGGATGCGATTTGCTGAGAATTCTGCATTATTGCTGGAATGCCATAATGCACAATCATCAGGGTACAGTGAGTATTTAAGATTCTGAGGATGAGCTGGTAAGATGTCATTTATCATGCATACAAATTATGGTGACAAAACACTACCTTGTGGGACCCCGTTTGCCTGGAAAAAAATGTCCAAAAAGTGACATCGTCGGAAAATAATTTGACAGCAAAAAGTTCTGTCAGAAATTAAATTTTGAATAAAACAAGGCAAGTTTCCATGTAATCCAAAAGCATAAAGTTTTCCGAGTTGGCCATATCACCATGTCATGTCGTAGGCTTTTTCTATATCTAAAAATACTGAAATCAAAATTTTTTGGGGGGCAATTGCCTCTTGAATATGACTGTCCAGCTTTACTAGTTGATCGAGAGTTTGGCGTCCCTTTCGCCAACTAGTAATTACTGGAATTTTAAAAATGCAATAGCCTATTGTCTACAATTCGTTCCATGACCTTGCATAAGCAACTTGTCAACGCAATTGGACGGTAGGAGATGGCAGATCTGGGATTACCCCCTCCTTTCAATATGGGAATGATGTGGGTGAAGTGCCATGAGTTTTGGAAAAGCGTGGCTTTTCCAAATTTCATTGTACACTTCTAGCAACCTAATCTAGGTTGCCTGAGGGCCAGACGAAGTCCTCACAGGAGTAGCCCGGACGGGAAGGTGCGCTCCGGACTGTGATTCGGTATCATCCTCCTTATGATGTTTATGCTGGGTTGATGCAGTCATTTGATCGACCATTTTTGTCAATTGATAAACTTTAATATTTAGCTCTTTAACTGTTTGTTTTATTTCAGCAATTTCTTTATCCTTAGCTGCAAGCTGTTAACTGACATTACTTGCACTAGGGGTGATGTTAGCTACTGCTTCAGCATAGGAAGTATCAGACCCGCAGCTCTCTTCCACATCAGGGTAGCCCTTGTGGGCTTCAGTATAACTAACTTCATGCTTTCTCATATATGCTAATGTCTCAGTCTCCTTCTTCAGGATGCTGCACTCAGCAGATCCTGACTGATGGGGACATTTGGAAATCTGGCTAGTACATGTGATGGTGTCATGGGCTTCAGCACATTTCCGGCAAAAAAATTTACTTAAGTCTTTATCAATACATCTTAATGAGGTGTGTCCGAATTTTTGGCATCTATTACAATGCATTGGCTTTTACTTGAACATGTTCATAACCGACGTTGACATACTCTAGGATTTTATTTAAAGCGAAGGTAAAAAAACACAGTCCAGTTTTCGTTCGCACATTCCCATCCTTCTTGGTCATACAATGAACGTCTACTACGTCTTGGTCCTTCATGGTCTCAAGAATTTCACTTTCTTCCATCGTCCTCATATCCTTGTGAAAAATTACTCCCTTACAGGTACTTGGGCCAATAGGAATAGTTACTTTAACTCGAAGATCATGAATTTGCGTCAGCTTAAGTAAATCCTTAATCTGGGAGTTATATTGTAATTTAACAAGGAGGCTTCCACCTCGCAATTTTTTGACAAAATCAAAATTGCCGTCCACTTGACCATCAAGGACCTTTTTCATGATAAAGGGGTTCACTTTCAAAAGCGACTGATTTTCATTCACGCATTTTACATTTGCGAACCTCGCATTCTCAGTTGGGATTTTGAAAAGTGGTCTTCTCGTTTTGTCATTTGTGGGGGTTCCGTTGTTCAGGGTCGAATTCGTCAAAGAGTGGTCATGAGTCGCCCCTCCTCCTTGAGGAGAAGGGGTAGCCGGGGTATCATGCATTCTGGGTATCGGACCAGGTCCGACCCCTTGGCTCAAAATTGTTGTCCTGAAGGGATCAAAAACTCTTAACTTTTGGTATCAACCTAACAGCAATAGCTAAGAGAGTAAATCAGTTTTTCGTCCTCTACCCCCCCCCCCAGGGGAAGCCTGGTTGCGTTCTCCAGTACCACAGAGGACTCAAGTTGTGTGTAGGACCTTTCCTTACCGTCGAACTTGCTAAGGCGAATGATGGTAATTCGATGCCCACCCCCCAAGCGAATACAGGAGTTCACGCGGAACTCCGGCAGGCTCAGGAAAGTCACATTAAGGTGAACACACACATATATATATATATATGTTTGTGTGTGTTTGTGTGTGTTTGTGTGTGTTTGTGTGTGTTTGTGTGTGTGTGTGTGTGTGTGTGTGTGTGTGTGTGTGTGTGTGTGTGTGTGTGTGTGTGTGTGTGTGTGTGTGTGTGTGTGTGTGTGTGTGTGTGTGCTTGTGTGTGTTTGTGTGTGTGTATGTATGTGGCTTAAAAGCTTCACTATTATCTTTTACGGGATATCCGAGAGAGAAAGATGATTGTGAAAGAGAGAAAGAGAGAAAAAGATGAATGTGAAAGAGAGAAAGAGAGAGAAAGGAGGGGGTAGAGAGAAAAAGGGAGAGAAAAAGAAATAGAGAGGAACAGAGAGAGAGAAAATTATATAGAATTATACAGCAACGGCAATTTGGAGGAGGGAGTGGGAGAAAGAGCAAAGAGGGGAGGGAAAAAGAGATCTTCGGGGGGAGAGGGAAAAATATGTAAAAAAGTAGTCGTTTTGACCCAGGACCTGGGTATAGGGAGAAGAATGGGAATGCCCGAAGTTCAGAATAAGCTTGGTCCCGAGGAAACCACACACACACACACACACACACCACCACACACACACACACCCAAAACCACACCACACACACACCCCACACACACACACAACCCACACCCCCTCCCCCACAAAAAAAACCCACCCACAAACCAACAACACACACACACAAACAGACCACCACACACACCCACAAGAAACACCATCCACATGTGTGTGTATGAAATATATATTATATATATAATATATATATATAAAATATATATATATAAATATATATATATATATAATATTTTTGGTTGTGTGTGTGTATCTACATACATACATGAATATAATATATATATATATATATATATATATATATATCTGATATATTTTATAATAACTATATAAAAATATATAATTGGTGGTTGTGTGTGTGGTGTGTGTGTGTGTTTTGTGTGTGTGTGTGTGTGTGTTTGATTGATATGATTTGATTATTTAAAATTATCTGCCGTGTCAATAGCCAAGGTCATTAAGCGGCGAATGCCTTGTTAAATAGAAACATTAAAATATTTAAACTTTAAAAAATCTATCAATACATATCTTACAAATAACAATAAACATATTTAAAAATCAAAGCATAAATAATTCTTGAGGTATAAAATTATTGCATAAACACTACATGTGCGACCATTAATGGCTCTTGTATTCCCCCAAAGTGCATGACTTTTAGCCTCATCGGCCCATGATTCATTTTTGTGTGCCCGTTTTAGTCTTGTTAATACCCAAATTCTACTTTTGGTTGGGATGGATTCTTAGTCACCCACTGCCAAGGTCATCTCCTAATCTCTCGCAGTTTGTTTCTTTAGGTATGCCTCCATTGTTCCTTCCATTTATCACGAAAACAACTCCTGATGTTGGGTTTCAGGTCGGTGTGTGGGAGAGGAAAACGAGCATCACAAAGGTTGAACGGCAGCTGCCTTGGCCTTCTGATCAGCTCGCGCATTCCCACTGATACCAAAATGCGCTGGCACCCAAAATAGAGCTATCTTTTTACATGCTGACAGCAGTGCAAGCCAATCTTGAACCTCCCTCACTACTGGATGTGATGAGTTTAAGCTCTTGATTGCTTGCAAGGCACTAAGAGGGGTCCATTATCCATAAATGGTCGTAAAACTCTATTATCTTAACTGCTGCAAGGGGGAAATT
>NC_051386.1:35788102-35803102 GCF_015228065.2 Penaeus monodon | reverse complement strand
CCCTCCTTAACCAATCAACATGAGCTGACTTTGGTCGAAAAAGGAAGGGGAGAGATCCAATGCAAATCGAATGTAACAGGATTTCTAACAAAACCTTCATTTTTAGTTGTTCCATGCTAGTTTGAGTTAAATCGTTAATTTAACTGAGAAATATTTAAGAAAAACCTGGATTTGATTTTCATAAAAATTAATATATATATATATATATCTATTATAATATATATTATATATATATATATATATAATATTATATATTTATGAAAATCAAATCCAGGTCTTTCTTATTATTTCTCATTAAATTAACGATTTTTGTTTTGTTTTGGGTTTTCCCGAGTGCATAGATCAGATAAATTTATGCTTGGGTTCTGAGCTGAGTTGGAAGAAAAATTAAACAGCATTGCACAGCAAAAGGTTCTGTATTTAGTTTCCTCTACTTTGGCAGATGGTTGAACTCTTTATGTATTAGGAAAGTATGCATTGATGTTTTTCATAATAGAAAATGATAGTAATATAACATGGTTCATAATTACTCAAAAATAAAAAATAAGAACTTTTTGTTCTTTGTCTGTAGTATCTGGCAAAGGGCTCAAATCTGTTGGCAACTTTGCCTGAGAGGACCTTCCCCACGAATGGGCCCTTCCTTTGAAAGACTCGCCCTCTCTTTCTTGTGTACCATTGGAGGCATTTTCTTGTTTTGCATTGGCGATCTCTGGGAGGAAGTTTTAAACCTGTTGACTCTCGTACACCCGGGGTCCAAGCATGATGGCCTTCCCCACAGTTGGGGCACTTGGTTTACTGTTTTTCCTCCTTTAAAAAAATTTTCTCCATCCCGATTCATGGCATGGTTTCCAGCACAAATCCCACATCTTGGTTTGGCCTTACACTTAGAGTAGTGGTGATCAAATTTTTGGCATTTAGTGCATCTTAGGGGTTCTGGGGAGTATGACCTGAGTGAGAAGGCCCAAAGTGCCAAGAGAGACATTCTTGATAGGTTCCCCTATAATGGGGACTAGTACTTGCCTATTCCTTCCTTAGTAGGCTTAAATTATATGGGTAGCCGCTCTATAAGAGGATGCTCTGTAACTCTCCATGGGAAACCCATGGGGGTAGCCCTTTTAAGACCTTTTGGGTTTTTTTCAGAGGGGGCTGAATGGTTTGGACTAATGCTCTTTCCTAAATTTAGAGAGGAGGTATTTACCAGTATGTGGGAAATTTCTTCTTTCGGGCTTGCAATGAAATCCCCCTGCTTTTTTCCCTTTCTAGATCCTAAATTTGGGGTTTTCCTTTTTTAAAGGGGCCAAAGTTTTCTGTGGATAAAAAGTCAAAGAAGGAGTGATGAAAATCCCCTTTGCAGGTCTGGACTTGAGACAAGATCCCTTAAATTTTTGGGTTGGGAGTCCTTTCATATCCCCGGGTGCGACTGAGGGTTATCCAAATCTTTGAGGAATTCTCGGGAAACTTTGGCCCCTGCGTGCCCCCTAAATTGGTTTGGGGGTTTCCTGAAAAAGCATTTTGATCTGAGCTTTAGTGTTTTCGCCCTGAAATATGGCTGGGGTAAAGCGGGCACTGTTCGTCGTAGCACATAGTCCCCACTGCCATCAGTGCTGTAATAGGGCTCATATATTTCCTCTTTAAACCCCTTTGGCTGTTGGGAGTTTTTGACCCCAAACTATAGCTTCCCCTTCTTTGACTCAGGGGGTTTGGGGGGGGGGGGGGTAGGAAAATGAGAATTCTAATTTGTATGAGTCAAAAAATTTCAAAGAAAGCTCTCTCCCTACGCCCTCCAACCCCGACCTTTCCCCTCGGGAAACTCACATTTTTGTAACTTTGGACCTTCCGCTTCCAAAGGCAAAAATGGGAATCGAAAGGGTTCCCGGCCCCCAAACCAAAGTAAAAGGGAAAAAAGTCCTCCTCATCCCAAAGGGAAAACCCAACCTTGTAAATTCAATATTTCATATAAAAAGTCCTAGTAGTGAAAACGGGGAGGTGTATCTCAGGGGTCTTGTATTTTGAATCATCAAAAATTTTGGGGTATTCAAGGATCCTCGCATCACCCCCAAAAGGGAATTTTTCCAAATAGTTGGGGTTTTTTGTCCCCAGATAGAGTGACCATCTGTGTCTATTTGAATCCCTTGGGCTCAAATTTAAATTCCCTCAAAAACCCTCATCAATGTAAGGGAATTTGTCTTTTCCCGACCTATGAGGTATTCTGAGGAAAAACTGTTAGGGGAATTTTAATGATGAATTAAATTTTTTAAAGAAAAAATTATGTTTAAAACGTCGAACCAGTTCTCCTTCTAACTTTAAGGAAAATGGAAAACCCAAAGAGTATTTTAAAAGTGTGTACAACAGTCATCAAATGAAAACTGTCCGGGTCCAATATGCTTTTCCCCCGAAAAGAACCTCTAAACTTCTTAAAAGCATGAAAAAGGAAAATTTGAAAAAAAATTTTGGGAAATAAGGAAAAGAAAAAGAAAAAGTAATCCCCTTGCTGTTTGCACGCCGGAAAACCCTTTTTGTTTCGTTTACCCCCTCCTCCTTCCCCCCAATCCTTGCCCCTCCCGTGCTTTTTAACCACACACTCTGCCATTCTTTAAAACCCCTCAGTCCCCTTGCTAAAAACTCCCTCTGGAAAATTTTCCACAAAACGGATAGGAGTGAAGGGTCTATTGGGGGCTCCCCCCAAAGAAAGGGTCTTTGAGCCTCGGAAAGGGCTCCGAGACCTCAACGATACGCTCCAGCTGCCACCACATCCACGGGACCTCGCTGCTAGCGAACCCCCTGACAAACTCAGGTAACCCCTTGCCCGGCAAAGGAATCCGACCCTGTTCAGAGATCTTTTTTCAAAGTGGGTCTTTGGAGCCGTCCAGGGCCCAGAGGCCTCAAGGGTGCCTGCTCCCATCACATCCACATACATCCACTTGGGCAGTTCCACATCCTTTCTAATCGTGGGAATTTAAATGGGGGCATCACCCCCGGGGGAGCTTGTGAAACCTCGGGAAAAGGCCTTTGGGATCCTTGTTCTTAAAGAGTAATGCGTTTTCTGATATGCCTTTCCCACACTTTTTCAATTCAAACTGGACTTCTCCAAATAGACCTTTCAATTGGCTCCCATTCCAATGAATTTCATTTGGCGTCGGGAGATTTCGGGGAATCCATTTCCATACTTTTGAGGAGGTGAATGGTATTCCCCAAATGGATGAATATAGGACTTGAATATTGGACGGAATCTTTTTGATAAAATGCTTTTTCAATACTGTGAATGATTTCCAGTGGGGTTAAAGATGCGTAAGCTCCATTCCGAAAAGTACGGACTTCCGCAACCTCTGGTCCCCGGGTGGTCTGATAAGCCAACAACTGTCAGGCCGGAAAGCTCATTGGGGCAGTGAAATGCTCCAAAATGTCCCTTAACCCATTACAAAAAGACCCAACCCAAAGGGCCGGGCGAGTGCAAAAGGGGCCAAGGGACATCTTTAAGACAGTATTCTGCTCGATTAACCTGGGACCTCCTTAGTATGGGTAGGGAAAAAGTGCATAAGATTGCGGGAAAGACACATCATGCACCCCTGCTTTAAAGAAAAGGGTAATCATCACAGCAAAGTTTCTAATGACTACAAAATCCATGGCAGGATATCCTCTGGAGCATCTTACTTTGCCCGATTCTCCACTTTTGGGCTAAACGGAATACACCCATTCCCGTTTTTCAGTAGGACTGCAGCAAATTTCCCTAAATTTGCCTTTTTTTGCGCGGGAGATGGACCTGCTTTGCACTCTGCCAAAAGTTTCCCAGGGAATACGATATTCCTATCAAATGTATCTCACTTCCAAGGCCCCCCGAAGTTCCTGCTACCTTTTAAATAGGATCTATGGGGAGGGTCAGGGGCCTCCACGGAAAAGGCTAAAAATTATTCCTGTCCCAAACCTGGCAAGGTCTTCCACCCGGGAAATACGACCATTTCCCCCTCACCACTCTCTGCAAGCTGATGGAGAAATGGAAAATTTCGGGTTGACATGGCTGCTAAAAAAAAAAACGTGCTGACCCCATATAAATATGGTTTTTTAAAGATTGAGACAAACCACAGATGCTCTTGGGGAGGGGAAATGATACAAATCCTTTCGCACGCACCACATGTCAGCATTTTTCTTTGACCTTAAAAAGGGCTTACATACCACGGGAACGGGAAACTCTTGAAGTTTGAATTGGTTTTAAGGGGAGCATTCCCTCCCTTAAACAAAGCTTCCTTGAAAAAGGAATTTTTTGGGTTTTGGGGTGGGAAACAGTTTCCTCAAAATAAAAGCACTGGAAGGGCCCACAAAGGGAGTGTCTTAAGTGTCCCCTGTTTGCCATTGCATAAATACTTTTTTAAAGTTGTTAAGTTTTTGTCTCATGTAATCTAAATTTGGGGATAAATTTTCACGTACTCTCAGGAGGGTTACAGGATGTCCCCTACACATGCACTGCAAAAAACATTTGTACAGTGACAAATATCATGGGTTAAAATTTTCCCCAGTAAACAGGGCATACATTCCCAAAAACGAAAATTTCCCCATCCCCCCTAAATTTGCCCAAAGGGGTGAAGTATTGGGTCAATTTTTGACTCAGGCTTCTGGGTGCCTCACATCAAACATTTTAAAAGTAAAGGGCTAAAAAACTTTTGTTTCGGGGTTCTTTCACATCTATCTTGGGTGGAGACTGCACACGCTTCACGCTTTACCGGCTTTTTTTTGAGTAAGCTTTTTTATTGAGGCTTATTCCTTTCATCTTCCTACTGTTCTCCGATGTTGGGCTCAGTTTCATCATAAGCTCTCAAAACGTACTGGGGTTTTCAGGGCTTCACCTGTGGAGTCCCCTTTGCTGAGAGGGAAACCACCCTTTCATTTAAAACCCGGGCTACATGAAACCTTATTTAAAATAACCCCAACTCAAAAATTCCGGGATCTCCCACATCCATTGGTTTTCAACCCCCTTGAGGTAACGATCCTATGGTAGGGATGGGAAATTTTTGGGGAAAACTTAACTAAGTTTCACCCAAGGTTCTCTGTTGGAAATTCCCCCCCTTCCCCCTTGACTAATCAATCGAGTTGATTTTTTCGGAACTGGAAAGGGGGAAGTCCGAAGCAAGTCAGAAGAAAGTTTTTTTTTTTTTCAGCACATTTTAATACCAGGATCAGATGCATATATGCAGATGGTTCGAAAACTGAAAAAGGTGTGGGTTTGCGCAGGGAGAAGAAAACTGCACGGCAGCTTTTTTTTAGAAGCCTCGTCTTCCTTCACAAAATTCTGCCATCCTTGCAGCTTAGATATGGGGTCTTACGAACCTTCTTTGTGATTATTTGACTCTCTTAGGCCTTGCAACAATCAAGCTTTAAAACCCTCACATCCATAGTGAGGGGGTTCAGATTTGGGTTCATGATGTTAAAACGTAAAAAAATAATCTATATTTGGGGGCCAGCGCTGTTGGTATCAGTGGGAAACGCGGCTGATAGAAGGCCAAGGGGCTGCCGTTCAACCCTTTTGATCTCGTTTTTCCTCTCCCACACACCGCCTGAAAACCCCCCCATAGGGGTTGTTTTTGTGAAAAAATGGAAGGAAAATGGGGGCATACCAAAAAACCAAAATGGAGATTTAAAATGACCTTGGGATTTTGGGGGGACTCCCTCCCAACCGAAGAGAATTGTATTAACAAAACTAAAAAAACGGGGACACAAATGACCTGGGCCGTGTGGCTAAAAGTCCTGCACTTTGTGGAAAACCAAGCCATTAAAGTCGCACATTAGTGTTTTTTGCAATAAATTTTAACCTCAAGCAATTTTTTTATGCTTTTTATTGTTATATGTTTATTTTTTATTTGTAAATATGTTTGATAGATTTTTAAGTTTTTAAAATTTTAATGTTTCTATTTAAAAAAGGCATTCCCCCGCTAAGACCTTGGGTATTGACACGGAGATAATTTTTAAAAAATCAAAACATTCATCAAACCCCCCACACACACCACACCACACAACACCCCACACACACCACACACACATATATATAAAATATATATTATATATAATATTTATTATTTAATATTTTATATATATTTTATTCATGTATTTTTAGATACACACACACACAAATATATATTATTATATATTATTATATATATATTTAATTATTATTTTAATTTTTTTATAATATACTCACACACATGTGTTTTGGTTTTTTCTTTTGGGGGTGGGGGGTGTTCTGTTTTTTGTGTTTTGTTTTTGTTTGTTTTTGTGTTTTGGTGTGTGTGTTTTGTGTGTGTGTGTGTGTGTGTGTTGTTTTTGTGTGTGTGTGTGTGGTTGGTGTTTGTGTGTGTGTTTTTGTGTTTTTCCTCGGGACCCTTATTTCTGAAATTCGGCATTCTATTCTTTCCCATACCCCGGTCCTGGGGCAAAACTACTTATTTTCATATTTTTCCCCCTCCCCCCGAAACCTTTTTTCCCCCCCCCCTCTTTGCTCTTTCTCCCCCTCCCTCCTCCAAATTGCCGTTGCTGATAATTCTATATAATTTTCTCTCTCTCGTTCCTCTCTATTCTTTTTCTCTCCCCTTTTTTTCTCTAAACCCCCCCCTTTCTCTCTCTTTCTCTCTTTCACTTCATCTTTTTCTCTCTTTTTCCCCTTTCACATCATCTTTCTCCTCGATTCCCCCTAAAGATAATGTGAAGCTTTTAAGCCACATAAAAACACACACCAAACCCCACAACACACACAACCACACACAACACACCACACACACACCACACACCAACCAACACACACACACAAACAACCCACACACACACACACACAAAACCACAAACCCACAAACACACAAAACCCACACAAAACACACCCACACCACACACCACCACACCACACACATACTATTATATATATATGTTTGTTCACCTTAAGTACTTTTCCCAGCCGCGGGTTCCCCGTGAACTCCGTATTCGCTTGGGGGTGGGCATCCTTCCATCATTCGCCTTAGCAATTCGACGGTAAGGGGAAAGGGCCTACACCAACTTTACCTCTGGTACTGGAAACGCAACCCGGGTTCCCCGGGGGGGGGGTAGAGGGCGAAAAAATGATTTTCTCTCTTAGCTATTGCGTTAGGTTTAACCAAAAGTTAAAAGTTTTTTTTTTTTCCCCTTTAGACACATTTTGACCAAGGGGGCGGACCTGGGCATACCCAAATGCATTACCCCGGCTACCCTTCTCCCCTCAAGGGGGGGCACTCAGACCACTCTACGATTCGACCCCGAAAAAAACCCCGGCCCCCCCCCCACAAATACAAAAAGGAAAACCCTTTTTTTAAATCCCAACTAAAGCGAGTTCGCAAAAAGAAAAAGCGGGAAAGAAAAAAGTCGCTTTTTTAATGAACCCCTTTATTTAAAAAAATCCTTGAGGTCAAGGGCGCATTTTGATTTTGGGCAAAAAAATTGGAGGGGGAAGCTCCTTGTTTAAAAACATAAACCCGATTAAAAATTTATTAAACTACGCAAATTTTTGATCTTTGGTTAAATAATATTCCTATTGGCCCCCTTCCTGTAAGGGGGGTATTTTTCACAAAAGGGTTAGGGCATGGAAGAAATAAAATTTTTGAACCTGAAAACCAAGCGTATAAACGTTCATTTAACCAAAGATGGGAATTTGGGGGAACGAAAAAATGGACTGTGTTTTTTTTACCTTTTTAAAAAAAATCCTAGAGTATTCAACGTCGGTTAGACATGTTCAGTAAAACCAATGCATTGTATAGATCCAAAAAATTCGGACCCCTCATTAAGATTATTGTAAAACAAATTTAAAATTTTTTTCCCGGGAAATTCTGAGCCCATGACCCCATAAATGTACTAGCCAGTTTCCAAAATTCCCCTCGTAATCTCTGAGTGCGCCCTAAAGAAGGAGCTGAGACTTAGCATTATGGAAAGCTGAATTATTATCTGAAGCCCAAAAGGGCCCCCCCCTGTGTGGAAGAGAGTGCGGTCTGAACTTCCATGCGAAGGTACTAACTCCCCCCTATGAAAGAAATGTGTTAACAGCTCGCTAAGGAAAAAGAAATTGTTTAACTAAAAAAAAGTTAAAGACAAATTTTAAAGTTTAAAATTGCCCAAAATACACAATACTGATAAACCCAGAAAAACATCTGGGGGAAGATCCCGAATAAAAGCCCGGAGGCCCCTTTCCCCGTCCGGGCTACTCCTGTGAGGACTTCGTCGGGCCCTCAAAACCAAATTTGGTTTTGCTAAATTTACAATGATTTGGAAAAGCCCGCTTTTCCAAAACTCGGGCCTTCCCCCCCCAAACCCTTCCCATTTTAAAAGGAGGGGTAATCCCGATCTCCATCTCCTACCGTCCTTGCGTTTACGTTCTTTGCAGGTCTGGCGAATTGTAACAAGCTATTGCTTTTTTAAAAATTCCAGTATTTCTATTGGCAAAAGGGCCCCAAAATTCGATAAACTAGAAAAGTTTTACATATTTCAAAGCAATTCCCCCCAAAAAAATTTTGATTTCATTATTTTTAGATAAAAAAGCTACACATACATGGTGAATGGCCAACTCGGAAAAAATTTATGCTTTTGGATTACATAAAACTTCCCTTTTTTTTTAAAAATTTTAATTTTCTCAAACTTTTGCTGTCAAATTTTTTCCGACGATGTTTACTTTTTTGGACTTTTTGCCGCAAACGGGTTTCCCACAAGAAATTCTTGTCACCCTTTTTATGCAATAAATGCTCTTCCCCCCTCCTCAAAACTTAATCTCCTTTACACTGTGATTTTGTGCTTATGGATTCCACAAAAATGCCCAATTCTCACAAAACACATCCAATTGGCACTGGATTTTTTAAAAAACTGGGGCCTCCGGGGTTTTTTAAATTTTCCTTAGAAAAATTGGGGTTTTTTTTCAAAAGGGAACCCGATCACAGCCTAACTCTAACAACCACCCAATCCTTTGGGGCCCCCCCTTTTTTTATAGTAGCTTTTGATAAAGACCATTTTTTGTTATTAAAAAATAATGAAAAGAGCACTAATTTTTAAAAGTGCATTGCTGAAATAATGAGGACTGATAGACAGTTTTTGAAATGATATATAAGCCCTGTTTGGGTCTAAAGAAATTTTGGGGTAAAAGGGGTAGGGTTCACATGGGAAAACCAGCTGAGGGGTTGGATGTGTGCAAAGCTTGTTTGCTGTGTGTGTTGGCCTTAAAATGCTGATCAGCGTCTTGAGCTGGAGTCAGGATACCCCCCTCCGCTCGCGGGGCCAGTGGCAGGGGACTTATGCCGCAAAGGTGCCGGACCCGACCCCCCCTAATGCAAAGGGCATTGGGGCCCTTTTGCCACAACTCCACGCCTCGCGAAAAGTGGGAAATTCCTCAAACCATCAAACCCTTGTTCAGTAAAATAGCCCTTAAAAACCCCCAATTTTTTCTATCATAACCGGGCTTCCATTACCAAGGCCAGGGGCCCCGGGGGTGGGGGTACCCAAAGTTGAGAGAGACCCTTGTTAACTCTCCCCTTTTAACTTATATACAAGGCCCCAGACAGGGGGGTTTTGGGGTGGGGTTTTGGGTCGACTGAATGTGAATAAAGTTCAGCCCTGCCAATCATCATGATTTTTTTGCAAACTTTTTGCCATTGATAAACCCATTGTTTTTTGCCTATCGACGACCCACGTAAATTTTATTTTTCAGATCATTAATTTACTTAAAAACTATTAAATCCTTGAACCCTAAAAAAGAATTGCGGGGGAAACATTCGTAATTAGGTGGTACCAACAATCAAAACAAGCTAAATGGGACCAGCCACTTTTGGGATCCTCAAAGACAGCTGACAAATTTGTCGGGTCAAATGCGATCTGGCCTACCATAGTTCGTACAGACTCTGGTTTTTGTGTCTCTTAAAAAAAGCAAAAATGCTCTGTGGCAAGTGGTGGGCCCCCTCCAAATCCAAACAAAAACAACAAAAATAGAAAGGGCCCCCCCCCAGGGGAAAGAGGGGAAAGAGGTTCAACACTACAAGATTTTCCCCCTCATCCCAAATTTAAAAAATTTCCCCACGATTCCCCCTTTTCACCCATATCCTTACATCGCAACAATACAATATACATAACAAAAAAATATTCTTATTCCCAAAAAAAAAAAATAAATTTCACTATTAAACATTTTTTAAAAGACGAAAAAAGATCTTAAAGTAACACTTTTCTAAGGGACAACTTTATGACCTTTTATGTTGAAATAAATGGGTCCATTGGCTTAAAAACCTTGACCACATCAGCTGGGGTTTTTGCCAAAAACCAACAAAAAAAGAAAAAGAAAGAAAAGTCAAAAGGGGGTCGTGAGGCTGGCGTCGTGTGGGTTCTGTCTGGTCGCCAGAGTACACTAAGCGGTAGGTCATCTTATTTTTTTCTCTCTCCAAATCTTGATGGGGTGATATGCTCTCTTTTGCGATTATTATATATTTTTTTACCCAAGTGTTTTGTATTTTAACCCAGTGGTTTTTGGTGTTCGTGTTTTAATTTTTTTCCGGCATTTTAGTGTTTAATTTATTCTAATTGTTTGCTTTCAACCTGTTTTATTGAAAAACCTTTGTAAAGATGGATTTAATACTTTTAGACCCTCTGCATCCCCTCTGCTTCCAGTCTAAATTCCTTTTTAAGAGTTAATTCAGAAACGCCAGTATTCCTGCCCTGACTCTGCCTTTGTATAGAAAATGTAAAGCGTAAGGGGGAATGAAAGGGACCACAAGAAAAGGGAGCCCCGGGGGTTGAATCTTGCAAAAACCCAGATTATCCAGACTCAGATGGGCTCAGATCGATTTCAGGTCGACACGCACTCCATCTTGGACATAACCACGCTAGCCAGTGTTGACCCTTGAGCCTTGGTAATTTCTATACATTTAAACCTTGCTTTCTATACTTCGCTCACAATGCTCTTCTTTTAAGTACATGATACCTTGCGTTCCTAAGAATTATCCAGGTGGTGGCAGCTACATTTCGTACCAAGAATCGACGGTTTAATTTTAAACTTACGGCCCATTACAATGGAACCATATGAGAATGAGCACAAGCTTTTGCTATTTCGTAGGCCAATGTATTTACCCCCTTGCAAAATCTTGTACCTGAAGCCCTTGTTGTAAAGGATCAGAATAAGAGGATGGAGCACAGCTTCGCACTGCCCAAATAAGTTAAAAATAAGAGGGCGCACGAACGTAAACCAAAGGTAGGAGCAAGCTATCCTAAAAGGATAACTGTCTATGTTTCTAAATATTGGACATACTGGATGTGCCAAAATGGGAAAGAATACTCCGAGCTTTTAGAAAGGGCAGGACAGAAATTAATCAGACCTTTTTATAAGACTGGTAGTCTCTAATTGTAAAAGGGAATATTAGTTCAGTATGTGGAAAAAAAATTGTGTTAAACAAAGAAAGTGAACAACCGCGAATCAAGGGGATATTCATGTTATTACAAACCTCCCAAAGGAAGGCATCCCAAATCTTGTTCTTAGGGACTCCTTAATATATATATATATATATATATGTATATACTATATATTATATATATATATATATATTATATATTAAATTTTATATATTTATGTATAATGCATACACTTTGAGCAAGCGGCAGGCAACTGATACTGTTTGTGCGAGAAAGGAGAGAAGGGAGGATAAAAGATAACTGTAGAAGACAAGCCATTCTGAACCACATAAAAAGGTTATATTCGCAAAAAATCGAAGAAGGACTACTTGCACCGGCCTTAAAAAGCAGAAATGTCTGATCTGTTTAAGGATGACCATAAAGAATAACTGCATCATACAGAACTTACTGTAATATATTAAGCACACAAAACGCTGGTGATAGATATGTTTTAGCGAAGCTTTTCCTACATTTCGATTAGCCAGGAGGAAGAATTCATACAAAATACACAACTTTCAGACTGTCAGTTTCCTTGATTTTAAGACACGATTAAAAATGTACGAGCATTTGTCTCAAAATAACGATAAAGGAAATGCAATAAGCTGGACAAAAATAGTGCGGTTTAAATGATGAAATATTGAAATAACAAAATATTCTTCATGGCCAGCCATTGAAGCTCTAAAACAACAACAGTAAAAAATTTGCAACTGATAATCTACAAAGATTATTTTTCTCATTCCCTTTAGACTGCAAAGACGGGTATGAAGACTTAATGTCATTATGGGAAGATGATTTCCTAGGGGTACTTGCTTTCATATTAAATTTAATGTATGTTTTCTTTCCTCTTTCAAAGATATTCTTTTATTTAAATTTTAACGGGTTATTAATATTTGCAATTTCAATCTGGATTTTAACAGCATGCTTTACTTTAATATTAGCATGAAACATAATAAAGTTCTCAATTCATGGGCAACAGGGCATAGTTTGGAAGTATCTCATGTTGGCCGTCAATATTCATATAATTTCCCATCTGTGATGAAAGACAAACTTGTTTAGTATGGGATTATTTACAATCAAAAAAATAAATTAGCTTTAAGCCCAATGAAGGAGTAATGATTTGGGTTTGGGTCGCTTCTCCTGAAAAATCGTAAAAACCTAGATGCGCCACTTTTCTTTAGGAGCGACGATATTACACACACACACACACACACACACACACACACCCCACCACACACACACACACACACACACACACCACATATATTTTAATATATAATATATATATTATAATATATATATATATATATGTGTGTGTGTGTTGTGTGTGTGTGTGTGTGTGTGGTGTGTCTGTGTGTCTGTGTGTGTCTGTGTGTAATGTGTGTTATATATATATATTTATAATATAATATATATATATATATTATATATATATATATATATTTTATATATTTCATCGGAAATAATTGCATTTTATTCTACTGACATTTAGAGTAAACTTGATATATTTAGTTTTTTTAAATATCAACACACCACACCCCACACACACACCCACACACACACACACCCACTATATATTTTATATAATATAATAATTATTATTATATATATTATATATATATATATATAGGCAGGGAAAATGGGTTACTTTTTTTTTTTTTTTTTTTTTTTTTTTTTTTGGGGGGGGTTGTTTTATCATGCAAATATAGCCTAAACCTGAACTGCACATCAGAATTTTTGAGATTGACATATATTTCATCAGATATTAAATATGTCCATATATATATATATATTAATATATATATTTTAAATAATATATATATATATATATATGATGTGTTTTTTGTGTGTGGGGTGTGGGGTGTGGTGTGTGTGTGTGGTGTGTGTGTGTGTTGTTTTGTTTTTGTGTGTGTGTGTATAATATATATCCACAAAAAATATATCTTATTCTTTCTAATTTAAACCCATATGATAGGATACGAAACGGGGGGAAAAGTGCTGCTGCTCGATCTGATATTAGTATCCTTGCTGACAAATAGTAATCTAAGTAGCTTAAGTTGACCAATATTGTCCTACATCAAGCAAACTAGGACGATATATTAAGTTTTTGAAATGTCTCAAACTTTTAGTAACTCGTGTTACCGCCACCAGCTTGGGGACTTTGGCAAGTCTATGTGGCACGATTGCCTTTAACCCGCTGTTAACTATTTCCCGTCTGCTGAGCTTTAAAAGCTCCCCTGCTGTAATTGCTTGGGCCAACAATGTGACGATTGCGGGTATGTCTTGGGGGGAAATATCTGTCCATGACTGGGGGGACGGGGGCATAGTGTACTCTTGTGGAAAACCCTGTTCTTTGTGGCGCAAGAACAGAAATAATAACAGAAAATGACTCACGGCAAGCTGACTGCCCAAATAACTACCGGGCCCCGCGCCCTCCTCAAACCCCCTCAGCTATGAAGTGTGTTTTCCACTATTTTCAAGTGGTTTTCATTAGCTTATGTTATTCATACACTTCAATGCAAGCTTCCTATTTGACTTTCAGACAGCACACTAGTTTGAAATATAATTTACTCGTTTTCCTCTGTGGCCCCCATCAAGGGGCCCCGTCTGTCTTTGCTTTACGGGGGGGTTTTTCCGGGGACTGGTTTTTAAAATACCTAATTTTAATTTTTGGGGGCTCTTGATTGCCCTCAGTAATTAAAATTAGGGCCTGGGAATGGTCTGGGCCCTTTGAATACGCAATGGTATGGGGCCCCCTACCAATCCTCCAAAAAACTTAAAAACAAGAATCCCTTTTTCGGGATTACTCCTAGCGTTGTTACGGTTTTATCTACTCCGAGTAAATTTTTTTTTCCGACTACCTGCAAAGTTACTATTATATCCTTTCTACCGAATCATTATATATACGTTTGTGTGTGTGCACGCACGCACACACAACAACACACCCCCACACACACCCACCACAACCACACCCCACCCCCACACCACACACACCCCGCCGACGCAAAAACACACCACACACACACACACACAGATTTACAAAAAGATTTTTTTTTATTTTTTAATGATTAGAATATTTTTCGTTATTAGGCCTCTAAGTCAAAAAAGGATACCCCCAAGGCAGTTTACATACCAAACCCCACTTCAATATGAATTTGATTTAGGTGAGTGAAACCGTGTAGTGGCCCTTGACCCTTATAACACCCTTAAAACGTGTCATGTTGTCCATTCGTATGCTTTTAGTTGGGAGTCAAGATTTTTTTTTCGCATGAATGTTTTCCTTTCCGCCACTCACTAACTACTATTTTGAAGTTCAGTATTTCTTACTCTTGGCATTCGGTAGCACCCACATATCGATTTCGATGTGGTTTCTGTGTTGCTAAATCCCTTGATTTTTTTATTAAATACCCGATTTTAGATATTCAGCTATGTATTTTCGTCACTGTTTTGTTGCCACTAAATATTGTTGAAATGTACCCCTGTGCATATATATATTTATTGCACACATCGTATCACACAGAAAACCGGGGGCCCGCTTTTCGCTGTTCACCTGTTTATCCCTTTTTCCCCTGACACACCAAT
>NC_051386.1:35768102-35783102 GCF_015228065.2 Penaeus monodon | reverse complement strand
TTGGCTATCAACCACCGCTTTGGGGTAAAGGGTTTTAACCAAGGGATCCTATTTATTCTATAAATCTATAAAAGGGTCAAAAATTTTGTCTCCCTTAAAAAGTGATTCTTTAATGATGCTTTTTTCGTCACTAAAAAATTTTTAATAGTGTAAATTTTTTTTTTTGTTGGAATATGATATATATATTTTTGTCATGTTATTGTTTGTTGCAGACTTGGATAGGGGTGTTTGCGGGGTGGAAGGGGGGGGAAAATTTTTTTTTCAATGTAGGATTGGGTGGAAAATCTTTAGTGTTGACCACCTCCTCCCCCTCCCCTTCCCTTGGGGGCTTGCCCCATAGTTCATTTTTTTTTTGATTTTGTTTTGATTTGGAGCGGGTCCCTCATTTTGCCACGTCTTTTTTTGTTTTTATAAGACACAACACCAAGATTGTACGAACTATGGTAGTTCCAGATCGCCATTGACCGACTAATTTGCACCCTGTTCATTGCCATGGATGCCAAAGGGGCCTGACCCATTTAGCTTTTGTTTTTTGGGTACCATCAAATTTCAAATGAATTACCCACAATTCATTTTTTTTGTTTTCAAAGGATTTAAAGCTTTAAAAATTTAAATGATCTAAAAAACTATTCTATCGTGGGTCGTCGATAGTGAAAAATAAATGGCTTTATAATGGAAAAAAGTTTAGAAAGAAAGATCGAGTTGATTGGGCAGTCGAACTTTAGTTCCTTCAGTCGCCAACACCCACCCCACCCCCATCGTCTGGACCTTGGTTATATTTTAAAAAAGGGAATGTTTCCCCGGATCTCCCCTAAAACCTCGGGCGTCCCTCCCCCCCCGCGCGGGCCTTGGAAAGGGAACCAGGTTCCATGATAAAAAGTTGGGGGTTTCCCATGGCGCTATTTTGACTGAACAAGGTTATTGATGGTAAAGAGTCTTTTCCCATTTTTCGACGAGGTCGTGGAGTCCGGGGAAAAGGGCCTATCCCACTATTACATTGGGGTGGTCGGTCTCGGCCCCTTTTGCGGCATAAGTCGTCCCCAACGGGCCACGTCTGGTCGAGGGGAGGTACTCGACCCGCCAAGACGCTTTCAGTAATTTTAAGGGTCCAAACACCTCAAAAAGCTTCTGCACACACCAAACCCTCGCTTGTTCCGTGCTGAACCCATACCATTGACCCCTAATCTACTTTTAGAACCAATCAGGGCTTTTTATACATTAGCAAAGACTGTCTTCACCCTCATTTAACCACAATCCTTTAAAAAATTTGTGCTCTTTGACATTATTCTTTAAAAACAAAATTTGGGCTTTTTATCAAAAAGTCTACTATCAAAAATAGCCCCGTTTGGGTGGTTTTTCTAATTAGCCTGTGACGGCTTCCTCTATGTAAAAATTACCCCAAATTCTTTTTAAGGAAATTTAAAACCCCCTGGAGGCCCCCGTTTAACTTCCAGGGGAAATTTGGGTGTGATTTCTGAAATTCTGCATTATTTCTGAAAGCCATAAGCCAATCATCTGTAAGTGATATTTAATTCTGAGGGACTGGTAAATTTCCTTTTTCATGCAAAAAAATTTCTGACAGACCTTCTTGGGTAACCCGTTTGCCTGACAAAAAAGTCCAAAAAGTACTCGTCGGGGAAAAAATTTGACGCAAATTCTGCAGAAATTAATTTTAATAAAAAAAGGCAAGTTTCCAGTAAACCAAAAGCATAAAGTTTTTGAGTTGGCCATACACCAGTCATTCTAGGGGTTTTTTTTATATCTAAAATACTGAAAACAAATTTTTGGGGGGATTCCTCTTGAATATACTGTCCCTTTTTTATTTTATCAAGTTTTTGGGGTCCCTTTCGCCAAATATAAATTACGAATTTTAAAAATGCAATAGCCTATTGTCACAATTTTTTCCATGACCTTCATAAACACTTGTCAAAGCAAATTTGGGCGGAGAGATGGGAGTCTGGGTTACCCCCTCCTTTCAATTGGAATGATGTGGGGGGAAATGCCATGTTTGGAAAGGTGGCTTTTCCAAATTTTTTGTACCTTCTACAACCCCAATCTAGGTTCCTGAGGGAGACGAAATCCCCACAGGGGTAGCCCGGACGGAAGGGCCTCCGGGCTGTGATTCGGGTTCACCCCTTATGATTTTATGCTGGGGGTTTATGCATCTTTGATCGATTATTTTTTTTCAAATTTATAAAATTTAAAATTTAGCTCTTTAAAGTTTTTTTTTTCAGCTTTCTTTTTCCTTCTGCAACTTTTTACTGCATTACTTTTCACTAGGGGATGTTCTATGCTTCAGCAAGGAATATAAAACCCCCATCTTTTCCCCCAGGTAGCCTTTGGGCTTCGTATAATACTTCATGCTTTCTCTATATGCTAATTCCAGCTCCTTCTTCGGATCTGCCTCAGCAATCCCGATGGGGGCTTTGGGGGAAACGGGTATACTGTTGGTGTCATGGGGTTCAGCACATTTTCCGCAAAAAATTTTTCTTAAATCTTTATCAATAATCTTAATGAGTGTGTCCGAAAATTTTTTTGGGATCTACAAGCTTGGCTTTTACTTGAACATGTTTCATACCCACGTTGCATACTCTAGGGTTTTTTTTTAAAGCGAAGGAAAAAAACACACCTTTTCGTTCCACATTCCCATCCTTCTGGCTACAATAACTCTACTACGTCTTTTCCTTCATGGGCTCAAGATTTCACTTCTTTCCCTCTCCTCTTTTCCTTGTAAATTCCCCTTACGGGATTTTGGCAATTGGAAAAGTTACTTTAACTCGAGATCATGATTTGCGTCACTTAATAAATTCCTTAAAACTGGGATTTTATTTAATTTAAAAAGGGGCTTTTACCTCGCATTTTTGACAAAAACAAAATTGCCTCCACTTACCATCAAGGGCCTTTTTCAGGGTAAAGGGGTTCACTTTCAAAAGCGACTGATTTCATTCACGCATTTTACTTTTGCGAACCTCGCATTCTCAGTTGGGATTTTAAAAAGTGGTCTTCTCGTTTTGTCATTTTGGGGTTCCTTTTGTTCAGGGTCGAATTCGTCAGAGTGGTCATGAGTCGCCCCTCCTCCTTGAGGAGGAGAAGGGGTAGCCGGGTATCATGCATTCTGGTATCGGACCATCCGACCCTTGGCTCAAAATGTGTCCTGAAGGATCAAAACTCTTACTTTTGGTATCAACCTAACAGCAATAGCTAAGAGAGTAAATCAGTTTTTCGTCCTCTACCCCCCCCCCAGGGGAAGCCGGTTGCGTTCTCCATACCACGAGGACTCAAGTTGTGTGTAGGACCTTTCCTTACCGTCGAACTTGCAAAGGGCGAATGATGGAAATTCGATGCCCACCCCCCAACGAATACAGGAGTTCACGCGGAACTCCGGCAGCTCAGGAAAGTCACATTAAGGTGAAACCACATAATATATATATATGTATGTGTGTGTGTGTGCGTGTGTGTGTGTGTGTGTGTGTGTTTGTGTTTGTTGTGTTTTGTGTGTTTGGGTGTGTGTTTGTGTGTGTTTGTGTGTGTTTTGTGTGTGTGGGGTGTGTGTGTGTGTGTGGGGGTGGGGGTGTGTGTGCGTGTGTGTGTGTGTGTGTATGTATGTGGCTTAAAGCTTCACTTTATCTTTTACGGGATACCCGAGAGAGAAAGATGATTGTGAAAGAGAAAAAGAGAGAAAAGATGAATGTGAAAGAGAGAAAGAGAGAGAAGGAGGGGGAGAGAAAAAGGAGAGAAAGAAATAGAGAGGACAGAGAAGGAGAAAATTATATAGAATTATACACACGGCAATTTGGAGGGGGGAGTGGGAGAAAGAGCAAAGAGGGAGGGAAAAAGAGATCTTGGGGGGAGAGGGAAAATATGTAAAAATAGTCGTTGTGACCCAGGACCTGGGTATAATGGAAAGAATAGAATGCCCGAAGTTCAAATTAAGCGGGTCCCGAGGAAACACACACACCACACACACCCACACACACACACACACACACACACACACACACACACACACAACACACACACACCCCACACACTCTCACACACACACAACACACAAAAACAAAAAAACACACACACACAAAAACAGACACACACACACACACACACAAAGAAACACACATACACACATGTGTTTGTATGTATATATATATAATATATATATAAAATAATATATATATATATTATATATTAATTATATATTTTAAAATATATATTTGTGTGTGTGTGTATCTACATACATCCCTGAATATATATATATTATTATATATATATATATATATATAATATATTATATATATTATATATATAATATATTGTGTGGTGTGTGGGGTTGGGTGTGTTGTGTGTGTGGGGTTGTGTGTGGTGTTTTTGATTGATATGATTTGATTATTTAAAATTATCTGCCGTGTCAATAGCCAAGGTCATTAGCGGCGAATGCCTTTTTAATGAACATTAAAATATTTAAAACTTTAAAAATCTATCAAACATATCTTACAAATAACAAAAAACCATATTAACAATCAAGCATAATAATATGCTCTGAGTGTAAAAAATTATTGCATAAACACTACATGTCGACCTTTAAATGGCTCTTGGTATTCCTCACAAAGTGCATGACTTTTTCCATCATCGGCCCATGAGTCGTTTTGTGTGCCCGATTTTAGTCTTGTTAATCCCAACTTCTCTCTTCGGTTGGGATGGATGCAAAGTCACCCCAACTGCCAAGGTCATCTCTAATCTCTCGCAGTTTGTTTCTTTAGTAGGGCCTCCATTGTTCCTTCCATTTATCACGAAAACAACTCCTGATGTTGGGTTTCAGGTCGGTGTGTGGGAGAGGAAAACGAGCATCACAAGGTTGAACGGCAGCTGCCTTGGCCTTCTGATCAGCTCGCGCATTCCCACTGATACCAACATGCGCTGGCACCCAATATAGAGTTATCTTTTTACGTGTTGACATCAGTGCAAGCCAATCTTGAACCTCCCTCACTACTGGATGTGATGAGTTTAAGCTCTTGATTGCTTTGCAAGGCACTAAGAGAGTCACAATATATCACAATAGAATGGTTCGTAAGATCTCTAGTTATCTTAACTGCTGCAAGGATGGCATGTAACTTGTGAAGTGAAGATCGAGGCTTCTAGAGAAAGACTGCCAGAGGCAGCCCTTTCTTTCTGCTCACTGCTGCAATCCACACCTTTTTTTTCAGATTTCGAACCATCTGCATATATTGCATCTGATCCTTGGTATTTAGAAATGTGCTGAAGAAATCTTTCTCTCTGACTTCTGCTTCGGATCTCTCCCCTTTCCCAGTTCCGACCAAATCCAACTCGACTTGATTAGTCCAAGGGGGAATTGGAATTCCAACAGCCGAACCTTTGGGTGAACTTAGATTAGATCTTCCCCAATTTCCTCATTCTCCTACCATAGGATCGTCCTACCCTCAAGGGGTTGAAACCAATCTGGATGTAGGAGATCCGAATCCTTTGTAGTCTCGTGTAGTAAATCAGGTTCATGTAGTCCCGGTGTAATGAAAGAGGGGGTTTTCTCCATCTCAGCAACAGGGCTCCACAGGTGAAGACCGAAAACCCCAGTACAGATTTTGAGAGCTTCATGATGACTGAGTCCAACATCCGGAGAACAGTAGAGATGCCAGATAAATAAGCCTCACACCATAATCACGCTTACTACGAAAAGCGCTCGGTAAAGCCGTAGAGCGTTGTGCATTCTCCACCCCAAGATAGATGTAAAGAACCCGCGAAATACTAAACGTTTTTGTAGCCTTTCACTTTTAAGGTTTGATGTGGGCACCCATGTAAGCCTTGAGTCAAAATTAGACCCAAGTACTTCACCTCTTGGAAAAATTCCCAGGAGGATGGAATTTTCCTCGTTTGTGGAATGTATAGCCATGTCTTCTTGGGGAAAATTTGAACCCTGATATTTTTCTCCTGTACAACTTGATTTATTGCACCCTGCTGTGTACTTGTACATCCTGAAAGCTTCCTCCTGAGCAGTACATGTAATTCCCTCCACATTCAGATTACATAGACACACTTGGAACACTTTAAAAATGTCATTTATAGCAATGGGAAACAGGGTCACACTTAAGACACTCCTTTGTGGGACCCTTCCAGCTGATCTTCTAGGGTTTGAGAACTGTTCCCACCCAAACTCTAAACTTCCTTTTAGCAAGGAAGTTTGTATGAAGGTAGGTAAAGCTCCTCTTAAACCAATGTCATACACTTCAAGAGTATGCCATGCTTCCAAGTGGGATCTAAGCCTTTTCAAGGTCAAAGAAACTGCTGACATGTGGGTGTCGCTGGGCGAAGGAATTCTGTTAGCAGTTTCCATCCTACAAGAGCATCTGTGGTCGATCTCAATCTTTTAAGCCCTATTGATATGGGTCAGCACGTTTTCTTTTTCTAGCAGCCATGCAAACCCGAAATTTACCATTTTCTCCATCAGCTTGCAGATGCAGCTGGTGAGAGAAATTGGTCTGTAATTTCCTGGTGTGAAGCATCCTTTCCAGGTTTGGACAGGAATAATTATACCTTTTTCCATGTGGATGGGACTGTACCCTCCCTATAGATCCTATTGATAGGTCCAGCAGGAACTTCTGGGAGTCTCTGGTAAGTAGATATCTTTGATATGGAAATCGTCACTTCCTGGGCCCGTCTTATGGCAAGCTGCAAAGCAGAGTCCATCTCCTTGCGCAAAAAAGGCAATTGTATGGAATTTCTGCTGCAGTCCTACTGAAGAACGAACTGGGTGTCATTCCTGTTTCAGCCCGAAGAGTGGAGAATCGGCAATGTAAGATGCTCCAAGGTATCCCTGCCATGGATTTGCTAGCTCATTAGCACATCTTTTTTGTCTTTGATGATTATGCCCTCTATCTTCAAAGCAGTGGGGGACAGTGAGTGCTCTTTCAGCAATCTTATGCACCCTTTTCCCATACCCTACTAAGGAGGTCCCAGAGTTAAAACGAGCAGACATACTGTCTTCATGATGTCCGTCTGGCCCCCTTTAGCACTCGCCTGGCTTGGCTTGGGTCTTTTTGTAATGGATTAAGGGTTTCATTGCTTTGGGGATAGTTTCAACTGCCTCAATGCACTTTCCTGGCTCGACAGCTTGTTGCATTCATCAGCCACCACCATGGTACCAGAGGTCGACGGTAATGTCCGCTACTTTTCGGGAAAGGATGCTTCTACTGCATCTTTAAAACACTGGAAATCATTCACAGATCTTTAAATACTGCATTTGATCTAAAAAAATTCCAGTCCACATATTCAAGTCGCTATATCTACACTCCCTTGGGTGGGAAAACCATTCACCCCCCTGCAAAAGTATTGAAAATGGTCACTTCCATGTAAGTCTCCATACCTGCCAAGTGAAATTCATCTGTGAATCAGGTGAGCCAATTGAAAGGTCTATATTGGAGAATGTCCCAGTTTGAATTTGAAAATGTGTGGGAGTGTCACTATTCAGTAAAACTGCATCTACTCTTAAGAACAAGGACTCCAAGGCCTTTCCTCGAGGGTTGCACAAAGTCTCCCCGGAGGTGATGCCGACCATTGAAATCTCCCACGATTAGAAATGGATGTGGCAACTGCCCAAGTGGATGTATGTGGATGTGATGGCAGCTAGAGCTGTCACCGTTGAGGCCTCTGGAGCCCTGCCTGACGGCTCCAAAGACCCCACTTTGAAATGAGTCTCTTGAACAGGCTCAGGATTCCTTTGCCTGGGCAAGGGGTGTACCTGAGCCTTTGCTTCAGGGGCATTCTGCCTAGCAGCAGAGGCTCCTGTGGATGTGGTGGCAGCTGGAGCTGTCATCGTTTGAGGGCTCTGGAGCCCCTTTCCGATGGCTCTAAAAACCTTACTTTGGAGGAGTCTCCTCAATAGACCCTTCACTCCTACTCCGTCTGGTGGAATTCACCAGAGGCAGTTCAGCAATTGGGGACTGAGGTTTAAAGGAAGTGGCAGAGTGTGTGGTGTAAGAAGCACGGGAGGGCAAGGATTGGTGGGAAGGAGGATGGGCTACAACTGAAGCAAAGGATTTACCTGGCTGTGCAAACAGCACACGGGCATGTCACTTTTACTTTCTCCTTGCTCCTTATTACCAATACTTCTTTTTAATTTGTCCTTTTGCATGCCTTTGAAGAAAGCTTCATGGGGGTTCTTTGGGAGTGGTAACAGCAAAATGGACCAGGACAGTTGTCACTTGATGACCTGTTGTACCACACTTTCACCTACTCTTGTTTCCATTTTCCTTAAAGTTAAAAGGAAAATGTGTCGACTGTTCCAAATCATCAACTTTCTTCTTAAAACATTTTACTGTCACTACATTAAAATTCCTCTAACAGTTTCTCCTCAGAATACCTCATCAGGTCTCGGGAAAAGACAATTCCCTTACATTGATTGAGGGTTTTGTGAGGAGAACATGAAATTTGAGCCCAAGGGATGTCACATATCGCACACAGATGGTCACTCTCATCTGGTGACAAAACCTCAACTATTAGGCTACCATCTCGTTGTGGGGTGATGCGAGGATCACGTTGACATACCTCAACTATTTTCCGATGTACTTCAAAAATATCAAGATCCATGATTGATACACCTCCAGTAGTTGTCACTACTAGGTACTTAATATATGAAATACTCTGATATTTACAAGGTGTGATTTCCTTAGTGGATTGAGGAGGACTTTTCCCCTTCTTACTTGGTTTGGGAGCCTGGGGAACCATTACGATTCCCCTTCTTGCCCTTTGGAGCTGAACGTTCCAAAATTACAACATGTGATGTTCCAGAGGGAATGGTCAGGGATTGCTTTGGTCGCAGGGAGAAACTATATCTTTGTAAATTTGTTGTACTCATACAAATTAGAATTCTTCATTTCCTTACCCCCCCCCCACCCACCCACCATGGAGTCCAACGAAGGGAAGCTATAGTTGGGGCTCAAAATCTCCCAACAGCCACAGGGTTAATGAGGAAATATATGCAGCCACTATTACAGCACTGATGGCAGTCGTGGGATCTATGTGCTACTGACTGAACAGTGCCTGCTTGACCCTAGCCATATTTTAGGGTCAGAAAAAAACACTAAAGCTCAGACCAAGACTGCTTCTTCAGGGAACCAAACCAATATTAGGGACACGCAGGCCAAGTCAGTTCCTGAGAATTCCAACAAAGATTTGGATAACCCCTCAGTCGCACCAGGGGAATGAAGTGACTCCAACCAACATTGACAGGGGTCTCTGTCTCAAGTCCAGACCTTGCAAGGAATTTATCATCACTCCTTCTTCTGACTTCTCTACCTCCACAGAAACTCTTCTGGCCCCCTTTAAAGAAACCCAACCTTGCAGGTATCTACGAAGGTAACACAGCAGGGAATTTCATTCTGCAAGCCAAAAATGAAGAATCTTACCACATACTGGTAAATACCTCCTCTCTAATTTAGGAAAGGCATTAGTCTCAAACCATTCAGCCCCCTCTGAAAAGAACCAAAATGGTCTTAGAAGGCTACCCCATGGGTTTCCCATGGAGAGATTACTAGAGCACCCTCTTATAGAGTCGGCTACCCATATTAGATATAACCTACTAAGGAAGAGAATGGCAAGTACTAGTCACCTTTAAAGGGGGAAACCTATCAAGAATGTCTCTCTTTGGCATCTGGTGCCTTCTCACTCGGGTCATACTACCCAAACCCCTAAGATGCCTAAATGCCAAAGTTTGATCACCACTACTCTAAGTGAAAGGGCCCAAAACCAAGTTTGGGGAAATTTGGGGCTGGAAACCATCCACTGATATCTGTATGGAGAAATTCTCAAAGGAGGAAAAACAGTAGCAAGTGCCCCAACTGTGGGAAGGCCATCATGCTTGGACCCCGGGGGTACCGAGAGTCAACAGGTTAAAACTTCCTCCAGAGATCGCCATGCAAAAAGAAAATGCCTCCAATGGTAAACAAGAAAGAGGGGGCTGAGTCTTTCAAAGGAAGCCCCATTCGTGGGGAAGGTCCTCTCAGGCAAAGTTGCAACAGATTTTGAGCTTTTGCCGATACTACAGACAAAGAACAAAGTTCTTATTTTTTATTCTTGAGAAATTATGAACCATGTTTAATTACTATCATTTTCTATTATGAAAAACACAAGGCATACTTTCCTAATACATAAGAGTTTCAACCATCTGCCAAGTAGAGGACAACTGAATACACGAACCTTTTGCTGTGCAAATGCTGTTTAATTTTTCTTCCAACTCAGCTCAGAACCCAAGCATGAATTTATTGATCTTTTCACTCTGGAAACAAAACCCAAACAAAAAATCGTTAATTTAAATGAGAAATTATAAGAAAGACCTGGATTTTTATTTTCATAAATAATAATATATATATATATATATATATATATATTATATAATATATATATATATATTATATTATATTTTTATGAAAAAACAAATCCAGGTCTTTCTTAAATTTCTCAGTTAAATTAACGATTTTACCTCACTAGCATGGAACAACTAAAATGAAGGTATTGTTAGAAATCCTGTTACATTCGATTTCTGCATTGATCCTCCCCCTTCCCTATTTCGACCAAAAGTCAGCTCATGTTGATTGGTCTAAGGAGGGAATTGGGGAGTACCACAATTAAAGGGTGATGAAAACCCAAATCTAGATGTAGGAGATTCCGGAATCCTCTGTAGCTACGTGTAGTAAAAAGTTTATATAGCCCCGTGTAAAGAAAGAGCTGGTTCTCAAGTCTCAGCATACAGGGACTTCAAGGTGAAGACTTGAACCCCTGTACAGATTCTAAGAGCTTCAACTTGATTGGTCCAAGGGAAGAATTGGGGAGTACTAACAGGTAAAACCCTTGATGAAAACATTGTAGATGTAGGAGACCCCGGGAAATTTCCTTTGTAGCCGTGTGATAAATAAGTTTATGTAGTCCCGGTGTAAAGAAGAGGTGGTTATCCACCTCAGCATACGGGACTCCACGGTGAAACCTAAAACCCCCTGTACAGATTCTGCAAGTTTCCTATAACTGAGTCCAACATCTGGAAAAACAATGAGATTTGTAGATGAATAAGCCTCATATCCATAGTTTGCTATGATAAACACTGGGTAAGCGCTGAGGCGTTGTGTCGCCCTGCACCCCAAGAAAAATGTGAAAGAATTCAAAAAATACTAAGTGCTTTGAAGCTTCTATTTAACTGCTTGATGTACATCTCCTCGGGCCCAAAATTTGCAGGGGATTTGCTTCTAAATAGAGGAAATGTTTGGACTTTCTCTTTTGTGGAACTGAAATAGCCATGGTCTTTTTTGGAGAAAAAATTTAACCCATGGGATGTTGCCCACTGCATAAAGGATATATTGCAGTCTGCCTGTGTCCTTGCATATCCTGTAAGCTTTCCCCCAAACAATACTTCCTATTGGCCAGGAAGCTTTGTATGAATGCTCCTCTTAAACTAGTGGCATACAACTTTATATGTATGACAAGCTTGCCCAAACAGTATCGTAAGCCTTTTCGAGGTCAATAAGACTGCTAACATGTTTCCTTCATTGTGTGAAAGGGAAATTTTGTAAGCAGTCTACATCCTCCTCACAAGTGCATCGTGGTCGATCTCATTTTTTAAAAACCCCTATTGCAATGGGGTCCGCCGTTTTTCTTTTTCTAGTACCATGTCAATCTGAGTTTTACCGTTTTCTCCATCAGCTTGCAAATGCAGCTGGTGAGAGATTTTGGTCTGTAATTTTCCCTGTATGGAATATCCTTGCCAGGATTAAGGAAAGAATGATTATAGCTTCTTTCCATGTGGATGGCACTGTGCTCCCCCAAAAGATCCCTTTAATGGGTTTCCAGCGGGAAACTTTTTGGGAGCTCTCCGATAAGGAGATATCATTTGGTATGGAATTTCGTATTTCCTGGGGCAGCCTTACAGCAGATCTGAAAAGCAGACCCCCATCTCCGGGCCCAAAAAAAGGAAAGTTGTATGGAAGTTCTGTTGCAGTCCTACTGACAACGACATTGGTTGTCGTTCCTGTTTCATCATGAGGTTGGGAATTTGCAGTGTAAGATACTCCGGAGGAGATCTCTGTCTTTGATTCAGCAGCGCATTTGAAACCCTCTTCTTTGTCCATGAGATTATGCCATCTATCTTTAAAAACGGGTTGATATGGGTGTGCTCTTTCTAGTGATCTTATGCACCTTTGCCCCATCCCCAAATGCTATGGGAGTTCCTGACACACGTTTCCACGACGACCATGTAGCCTCCCTTAGGTCAGGCCACGCCTTATCTTATGTCGTTTTGTAATGGATCTAGGTTACATAGCTGAGCGTCGTTTCAGATGCCTTAATGCAACTTTTGTTACCCTGATAGTTTGTTGGCTTTCATCAGACCACCATGGTACTTTTGGGAATGTATGTTTTTGCTGCTAAGCCGAATTTGTGATGTAAAAATGACTAACAGCATCCTGAACACACTGGAAACCATTCACAGATCCCTGCATTACTGCAGCTGATATAAAAAGATTCCAGTCATTATAATCCTGAAATACATCAAGATATGAATTGCTTGCCAGATTTTATATACTTTCTGTCAGTATCCCTAGAGTTCGTAGTCAATAACATTCCTTTTTTTTATTATTTTTTTTTTTTTACTTTGAAAGAACTTTTTTTTTCCTGTTAATATCATATATGAACAATTTTATCATGCCCTGTTTGTGGAAAGGAATGGCAGCTAATAGCTTATATAAATAAATGTGATGCCTATGGACTTTTGTTTTGATCACTGACTTCCACTCTTTTATGGTATGATTCGCGATTACTTGTCTAAGTTTAACATCTTTTAGTTATAGGATCTAATATGTATGTGTATGTGTGTGTGTGTGTGTGTGTGTGTGTGTGTATGTGTGTGTGTGTGTGTGTGTGTGTGTGTGTGTGTGTGTGTGTGTGTGTGTGTGTGTGTGTGGTGTGTGTGTGTGTGTGTGTGTGTGTGTGTGTTGTGTGTGTGTGTGTGTCCTGTGTGCTTTTTTTTATATTTATAAATAAATTATATTATATATATAATATATATATTTTATTATAATATATATGCATATATAAAATTATAATATTTAATATATATATACTCTCTTTTATATATATATCTTCTTTATATATAAATTTTATATATAATATATATATACATTATAAACATAAAATATTTATATAGATTATATATTATATATATTATATAGAATATCTATATATGCCATTTTGTATATGTATGTATGTATGTGTTTATATATGTATGTATGTATATATAAACACACAAACATCCACACACAAACACACACACACACCACACATTTTAATATTATATATTAAATTTTCATATATATACATACATATATATAATATATATATATATATATTATATCTATTATAATTTTTTTGTTTTTTTGTTACGGTAGGGTTTATGTTTGAGCCGCCGTGGTCACAGCATGATTCTTAATTGTAGTTTCATGGTGTGATGCTCTTGGGGTGAGTACGTGGTAGGGGCCCCAGTTCCTTTCCACGGAGAGTGCCGGTGTTACCTTTTAGGTAATCATTCTATCTATTTTATCCGGGCTTGGGACCAGCACTGACTTGGGCTGGCTTGCCCAGACAGTGGCTAAGTAGGCAATCGAGGTGAAGTTCCTTGCTCAAGGGAAAAGCGTCGGCCGTGACTCGAACCCTCGAACTCAGATTGCCGTCGTGACAGTCTTGAGCCCGTGCTCTACCCTTGGCCACCGCGGCCTTCATACACACACACCACCACACACACAACACACACACAAAAACACACAACACCACACACACACCACACACACAAAAACCCCCCACACACAAAAAACACACACACACACACACACACACACACACCACACCACACACACACAACACACACCACACACACACACACAACCACACACAACACAAAAACCACACACACAAAGAAATGCAAAAAGCTAATGCAGACTGCATACGACGCAGGCTGATACAGCCGTTTCCTGTTAGACACGATGAGAAAACATGTGTTTTTATGTTTTCCTTAAAAAATCACGCAGACTGCAGTGTGACTCATTGAAAAAAAATCAAATCTGGGAAACTTGGTAAGAGGAAGTTCTGTCGCATGGCCTGCAGCTCGAGGGCGAGGTTCGGTGTGGACGCGCAGAGCCAAATCCAAAAGGCTTTCAGTTGAGTTTCTGACATTGATATTCTGACATTTGGTTAATAACCAAAAAGAGGACGTACACAAGCGTCTAGTTGTTAAAAGTCTGGAAGGCTTGTAAGGTGAGTTAATTCGATCGATTTGTCGTGATCAAAACCGACATGCACGCATGAGCATTGCATCTATAGACCGTTAAAAAAGACTAGGTAAAACGACAGAACGGCTAAGATGTGAGAACCAAGTGCGTTTGGCCAACAGTGCGCAGGGCAGCACGTTGAATTTAGGAACCCCCTTAGGGGATTGAGAAAAGGCTACTAAATAAGTATTTTAAGTACTCAGACATAAGTCCGTGTAAAAGAAAAATTAGCGAATTTTGTAAGAGCTTGTTGCCGCTAAGGTGAGGATGTGCACTTAAGAAAAGCCCGCCACGGGCCGAGGGACAGACAGAGGGCAAGCTGGGGCTCGCCAGGACAACGCTGCCGCCGTTTGTGTTTTGGAGTGTGTTTATTTCATTTCTTGACTACACACACACACGCAGACACATACAGACACCCCACACACACACACACACACACCAACACACACACACACCACCACACACACACACACACACACACACCCCACACTAACCAAAGTACAACACCACACCACACACACACACACACACACACACAAAACCACACACCACACACACACAACACACACCCTAATATATATATTTTATATATATTATAATAAAAATATTTAAAAAATAATAATTTTAAAAATATAAAAATAAAATATATAATATTTTTTTATATTTTATTAAAAATATTATATAATTT
>NC_051386.1:35746327-35768002 GCF_015228065.2 Penaeus monodon | reverse complement strand
AAAACGTCAAAAAAAAAAAAAAAATTATATATATATATATATATATAATATATATATATATGTATGTATATTTTGTAAATATATTATATATTATTGGTGTGTGTGGTGTGTGTTTGTGTGTGTGTATGTTTGTGGGTTTATATATATACATACATACATATATAAACACATACATACATACATATACATATATTTTCAATATATTATATTGTATTATATAAAATAATATATATATATATATATATATATATATATATAATAATATATGGCTATATACTGTATATATATATATATTAAAATATATATAATTATATATATATTATATATATATATATATATATAAATTATTTATTTATATTAATATAAAAAAGCACACAGGACACACACAAAACACACACACACACTCACACACACACACACACACACACACACACACACACACACACACACACACACACACACACACACATACACATACATATTAGATCCTATAACTAAAAGATGTTAAACTTAGACAAGTAATCGCGAATCATACCATAAAAGAGTGGAAGTCAGTGATCAAAAAAAAGTCCATAGGCACCCACATTTTTTTATATAAGCTATTAGCTGCCATCCTTTCCACAAACAGTGCATGATAAAAATGTAATATATGAAAATTAACGGAAAAAAAAGTTCTTTCAAGTAAAAAAAAAAAAATAATAAAAAAAAGGAATGTTATTGACTACGAACTCTAGGGATACTGACAAAAAGTATATAAAATTCTGGCAAGCAATTCATATCTTGATGTATTTCAGGATTATAATGACTGGAATCTTTTTATCAGCTGCGTAATGCAGGGATCTGTGAATGATTTTCCCGTGGTTTCAGGGTGCGTTAGTCACTTTACATCACAAATTCGCCTTGCAGCAAAAACATACATTCCCAAAAGTACCATGGTGGTCTGATGAAAGCAACAAACTATCAGGGTAAAAAGTTGCATTAAGGCATCTGAAAAGACGCTCAGCTATGTTAACCTAATCCATTACAAACGACATAAGATAAGGGGTGGCCTGACCCAAGGGAGCTACATGGTCGTCGTGGAAACAGTGTGTCGAACTCCCATAGCATGGGTATGGGACAGGTGCATAAATCACTAGAAAGAGCACACCCATATCACACCTGTTCTAAAGATAGATGGCATAATCCTCATGGACAAAGAAAGGTTGCAATGCGCTAGCTGAATCAATGACAGAGATCTCCTCCGGAGTATCTTACACTGCAAATTCCCCAACCTTCATGATGAACAGGAACGACAACCAATGTCGTTCTTTAGTAGGACTGAAACAGAACTTCCATACAACTTTCTTTTTTTTGCCGGAGATGGAGTCTGCTTTGCAGATCTGCTGTAAGGCTGCCCCAGGAAAAATTACGAAATTCCCATACCAAATGATATCTCCCACATCGGAGAGCTCCCAAAAATTCCTGCGGACCTATTAAATGGATCTTTAGGGAGAGCACGTGCCATCCACATGGAAAGAAGCTATAATCATTCTTTCCTTAATCCTGGCAAGGATTTTCCATACACGAAATTACAGCCCAAAATTTCCCTCTCACCAGCTGCATTTCCCAAGCTGATGGGAAAACGGAAAACTTCAGTTTGACAGGGTTACTAGAAAAGAAAAAACGTGCTGACCCCATGTCAATAGGGGTTTTAAAAAATGAGACGACCACAAGATGCACTTGTGAGGAGGATGTAGACTGCTATACAAATTCCTTCACACAATGAAGGCACTGTTAGCATCTTATTTGACCTCGAAAAGGCTTACGATTTCTGCTTGCAAGCTTTGTCTACATATAAAGTTGTATGCCACTAGTTTAAGAGGAGCATTCATACAAAGCTTCCTGGCCAATAGGAAGATTGCCTGGAGGAAACTTTCAGGGTATGCAAAGGCCAGGCAGACTGCAATATATCCTTTATGCAGTGGGCACATACATGGGTTCAATTTTTCTCCAAAAAAGAAACCCGGCTATGCAGTTCCACAAAAGAGAAAGTCCCATCATTTCCTCTATTTAGAAGCAAATCCCCTGCAATTTGGCCAAGAGGAATGTAATCAAGCAGTTAAAAAAGAAGCTTCAAAAGCACTTAGTAATTTGTGAATTCTTTCACATTTATCTTGGGGTGCAGAAAGACACAAAAGCCTCCCGCGGCTTTACCGAGTGTTTATTCTAGCAACTATGGATATGAGGGTTATTCATCTACAATCTCATTGTTCTCCAGATGTTGGACTCGTTCATAAGGAAGCTTTCAGAAACTGTACAGGGGTTTTTAGGTCTTCACCTGTGGAGTCCCTGTATGCTGAGAGTGGATAACCACCTCTTTCTTTACAACCGGGACTACAAAAAACTTTATTTATCACACGAGGCTACAAAAAGGGTTCCGGGATCTCCTACATCTACAATGTTTTTCATCAAGGTTCTACCTGTTAGTACTCCCTAATTCTTCCCTTGGACCAATCAAGTTGAAGCTCTTAGAATCTGTAGGGGGGTTTTTAAAGTCTTTACCTTTGAAGTCCCTGTATGCTGAGACTTGAGAACCAGCTCTTTCTTTAACCGGGACTTATAAACTTTTTTTACTACACGTAGCTACAGAGGATTCCGGAATCTCCTACATCTAGATTGGTTATCATCACGTTCTACTTGTGGTACTCCCCAAATTTCCCTCCTTAGACCAATCAACATGAGCTGATTTTGGGTCGAATAGGGAAGGGGAGAGATCAATGCGAAATCGAATGTAAAAGGATTTCTAACAATACCTTCATTTTAGTTGTTCCATGCTAGTTTGAGTTAAATCGTTAATTTAACTGAGAAAATTTTAAAAAAGACCTGGATTTGATTTTCATAAAAATATAATATAATATATATATATTTTTATATAAAAATTTAAAATATATATATATATATAATATATATTTTTATTATGAAAATCAAATCCAGGTCTTTCTTATAATTTCTCAGTAAATTAATTTAAAGATTTTTTTTTTTGTTTTGTTTCCAGAGTGCATAGATCAGATAATTCATGCTTGGGTTCTGAGCTGAGTTGGAAGAAAACTTAAAAAGCATTGCACAGCAAAAGGTTCTTGTATTCAGTTGTCCTCTACTTTTGGGAGATGGTTGAAACTCTTTATGTATTAGGAAAGTATGCATTGATGTTTTTCATAATAGAAAATGATAGTAATATACATGGTTCATAAATTACTCCCAAAAATAAAAAATAGAACTTTTGTTCTTTGTCTGTAGTATCGGCAAATGCTCAAATCTGTTGGCAACTTTGCCTGAGAGGACCTTCCCCACGAATGGGGCTTCCCTTTTAAAGACTCGCCCTCTCTTTCTTGTGTACCATTGGAGGGATTTTCTTGTTTGCATTGGCGATCTCTGGAGGAAGTTTTAACCTGTTGACTCTCGGTACACCCGGGGTCCAAGCATGATGGCCTTCCCACAGTTGGGGCACTTGGCTACTGTTTTTCCTCCTTGAGAATTTCTCCATACGATATCATGGCATGGTTTCCAGCAACAAATCCCACATCTTGGTTTGGCCTTACACTTAGAGTAGTGGTGATCAAATTTTTGGCATTTAGTGCATCTTAGGGGTTCGGGGTAGTATGACCTGAGTGAGAAGGCCCAAGTGCCAAGAGAGACATTCTTGATAGGTTCCCCTATAAGGGTTTGACTAGTACTTGCCTTTCTTTTCCCTTTAGTAGGCTTAATCTAATATGGGTAGCCGACTCTATAAGAGGATGCTCTAGTAATCTCTCCATGGGAAACCCATGGGGGTAGCCCTTTTAAGACCATTTTGGTTCTTTTTAGAGGGGGCTGAATGGTTTTGGGCTAATGCTCTTTCCTAAATTTAGAGAGGAGGTATTTACCAGTATGTGGGAAGATTCTTCATTCTTTGGGTTGCAGAATGAATCTCCCTGCTGTGTACCTTCGTAGTACCTGCAAAGGTTGGTTTTCCTTTTCAAGGGCCAGAAGAGTTTCTGTGGAGGTAAGAAGTCAAAGAAGGAGTGATGATCAATCTCCGTGCAAGGGCTGGACGTGAGACAGAGATCCCTGTCAATGGGTGGTTGGAGGCACTTTCATATCCCCCTGGTGCGACTGAGGGGTTATCCAAATCTTTGTAGGAATTCTCAGGAACTGACTTGGCCTGCGTGTCCCTAATATTGGTTTGGTTTCCTGAAGAAGCAGTTTTGATCTGAGCTTTAGTGGTATTTTCTGACCCTGAAATATGGCTAGGGTCAAGCAGGCACTGTTCAGTCAGTAGCACATAGGTCCCACGACTGCCATCAGTGCTGTAATAAATGGCTGCATATATTTCCCATTAAAACCCCTTTTGGGTGTTGGGAGATTTTGAGCCCCAACTATAGCTTCCCTTCGTTGGACTCCATGGTGGGTGGGTGGGGGGGGGGTAAGGAAATGAAGAATTCTAATTTGTATGAGTACAACAAATTTACAAAGATATAGCTCTCTCCCTGACGACCTACGCAATCCCTCGACCATTCCCTCTGGAACATCACATGTTGTAACTTTGGAACCTTTCCAGCTTCCAAAGGGCAAGAATGGGAATCGTAATGGTTCCCAGGCTCCCAAACCAAGTAAGAAGGGGAAAAGTCCTCCTCAATCCACTAAGGAAATCACACCTTGTAAATATCAGAGTATTTCATATATTAAGTACCTAGTAGTGACAACTACTGGAGGTGTATCAATCATGGATCTTGATATTTTTGAAGTACATCGGAAAATAGTTGAGGTATGTCAACGTGATCCTCGCATCACCCCACAACGAGATGGTAGCCTAATAGTTGAGGTTTTGTCACCAGATGAGAGTGACCATCTGTGTGCGATATGTGACATCCCTTGGGCTCAAATTTCATGTTCTCCTCACAAAACCCTCAATCAATGTAAGGGAATTGTCTTTTCCCGAGACCTGATGAGGTATTCTGAGGAGAAACTGTTAGAGGAATTTTAATGTAGTGACAGTAAAATGTTTTAAGAAGAAAGTTGATGATTTGGAACAGTCGACACCAGTTCTCCTTCTAACTTTTAAGGAAAATGGACAACCAAGAGTATGTGTAAAGTGTGGTACAACAGGTCATCAAGATGACAACTGTCCTGGTCCAATATGCTGTTACCACTGCAAGAACCTCATGAAGCTTCTTCAAAGAAATGAAAAAGGTACAAATTTGAAAAAGAAGTATTGGTAATAAGGAGCAAGGAGAAAGTAAAAGTGACATGCCCGTGTGCTGTTTGCACAGCCAGGTAAATCCTTTGCTTCAGTTGTAGCCCATCCTCCTTCCCACCAATCCTTGCCCTCCCGTGCTTCTTACACCACACACTCTGCCACTTCCTTTAAACCTCATCCCCATTGCTAAAAACTGCCTCTGGTGAATTCCACCAGAAACGGAGTAGGAGTGAAGGGTCTATTGAGGAGACTCCTCCCAAAGTAAGGTCTTTAGAGCCATCAGGTAAGGCTCCAGAGACCTCAACGATGACAGCTCCAGCTGCCACCACATCCACAGGAGCCTCTGCTGCTAGGCAGAATGCCCCTGAAGCAAAGGCTCAGGTACACCCCTTGCCCAGGCAAAGGAATCCTGAGCCTGTTCAAGAGACTCATTTCAAAGTGGGGTCTTTGGAGCCGTCAGGCAGGGCTCCAGAGGCCTCAACGGTGACAGCTCTAGCTGCCATCACATCCACATACATCCACTTGGGCAGTTGCCACATCCATTTCTAATCGTGGGAGATTTCAATGGTCGGCATCACCTCCGGGGAGACTTTGTGCAACCCTCGAGGAAAGGCCTTGGAGTCCTTGTTCTTAAGAGTAGATGCAGTTTTACTGAATAGTGACACTCCCACACATTTTCAAATTCAAACTGGGACATTCTCCAATATAGACCTTTCAATTGGCTCACCTATTCCAGATGAATTTCATTTGGCAGGTCTTTGAAGACTTACTGGAATGACCACTTCCATATCTTTTGCAGGAGGTGAATGGTATTCCAGCCAATGGAGTGTAGATATAGCGACTTGAATATGTGGACTGGAATCTTTTTAGATCAAATGCAGTATTTCAATGATCTGTGAATGATTTCCAGTGTGTTCAAGATGCAGTAGAAGCATCCATTCCGAAAAGTAGCGGACATTACCGTCGACCTCTGGTACCATGGTGGTCTGATGAATGCCAACAAGCTGTCAGAGCCAGGAAAGCTGCATTGAGGCAGTTGAAACTATGCTCCAGCAATGTAACCTTAATCCATTACAAAAGAACCCAACCCAAAGGGCCCAGGCGAGTGCAAAAGGGAGCCGACAGACGGACATCATGAAGACAGTATTGTCTGCTCGATTAACTCTGGACCTCCTTAGTATGGTAGGGGACAAGTGTGCATAAGATTGCGGGAAAGAGAAACATCATTTGCACCACCTGCTTTGAAGATAATGGCATAATCATCACAGACAAAAAAGATGTTGCTAATGAGCTAGCTAAATCCATGGCAGGGATATCCTCTGGAGCATCTTACATTGCCCGATTCTCCACTCTTCGGGCTGAACAGGAATGACACCCAGTGTCGTTCTTCAGTAGGACTGCAGCAGAACTTCCATAAAACTTGCCATTTTTGCGCAAGGAGATGGACTCTGTTTTGGGCAGCTCTGCCATAAGACTCCCCCAGGAAGTGACGATATTCCATATCAAATGATATCTCACTTACCAGAGAGCTCCCAGAAGTTCCTGCTGGACCTATTCAATAGGATCTATAGGGAGGGTACAGTGCCATCCACATGGAAAAAGGCTATAATTATTCCTGTCCCTAAACCTGGCAAGGATGCTTCCACACCAGGAAATTACAGACCAATTTCTCTCACCAGCTGCATCTGCAAGCGATGGAGAAAATGGTAAATTTCAGGTTGACATGGCTGCTAGAAAAGAAACGTGCTGACCCCATATCAATATGGCTTTAGAAGATTGAGATCGACCACAGATGCTCTTGTAGGATGGAAATGCATACAGAATCCTTCGCACAGCGACATCACATGTCAGCAGTTTTCCCTTTTACCTTGAAAAGGCTTACGATACCACTTTGGGAAACATGGCATCTCTTGAAGCTGTATGAATTTGGTTTAAGAGGAGCATTACCTACCTCATCAAAGCTTCCTTGCTAAAAGGAAGTTTAGAGGTTTGGGTGGAAACAGTTTCTCTAACCTAGAAGATCAGCTGGAAGGGGTCCCACAAAGGAGTGTCTTAAGTGTGACCCTGTTTGCCATTGCTATAAATGACATTTTTAAAGTTGTTCCAAGTGTTGTCTCATGTAATCTGAATGTGGATGAATTTACACTGTACTGCCAGGGGGAGCTACAGGATTACAATACACATGCAGGCTGCAATAAAACAAAGTGTACAGTAGAAAAACATATCATGGTTCAAATTTTCCCCAGTAAGACCATGGCTTATACATTTTCCCCAAACGAGAAAATTCCATCCTTCCCTGCCCAAATTTTTCCAAGAGGTGAAGTACTTGGGTCTAATTTTTTACTCAAGGCTTACTGGGTCCTCACATCAAACACTTAAAAGTGAAGGCTACAAAAGCGTTTAGTATTTCGCGGGTTCTTTCACATCTATCTTGGGGGGGAGACTGCACAACGCTTCTACGGCTTTACCGAGCGCTTTTTCGTAGTAAGCTTGATTATGGATGTGAGGCTTATTCATCTGCATCTCCTACTGTTCTCCGGATGTTGGACTCAGTTCATCATGAAGCTCTCAAAATCTGTACTGGGTTTTTTAGGTCTTCACCTGTGGAGTCCCTGTATGCTGAGAGGGAGAACCACCCCCTTTCATTACACCGGGACTACATGAAACCCGATTTAAAATACACGAGACTACAAAGGGTTCCGGGATCTCCTACATCCAGATTGGTTTTCAACCCCCTTGAGGATAGACGATCCTATGGTAGGGAAAAGAGGAACTTGGTGGAATCTTAATCTAAGTTTCACCCAAAGGGTTTTGGCTGTTGGGAAATTCCCAATCCCCCTTGGACTAATCAAGTCGAGTTTTGGGTTTGGTCGGAATGGGAAAGGGGACAGATCCGAAGCAGAAGTCAGAGAGAAAGATTTCTTCAGCACATTTCAATACCAGGTGATGCAAATTTGCAGATGGTTGAAATCTGAAATGGGTGGGATTGCAGCAGTGGCGAAGAAAGACTGCACTTGCGTCCTCTAGAAACCTCGATCTTCACTTCACAGTTACTGCCAAACTTGAGCGTTAAAATAATAGAGATTTACGACCATTCTTTGTGATAATTGTGACTCTCTTAGGGCCTGCAAGCAATAAAGCTTAAACTCATCACATCCCTAGTGAGGGGGTTCAATTGGCTTGCACTGATTCAACACGTAAAAAGATAATCTATATTTGGGGGCCGCGCATGTTGGTATCAGTGGGAATGCCGAGCTGATCAGAAGGCCAAAGGGGCTGCGTTCAACCTTGTGATGCTCGTTTTCCTTCCCACACACGACCTGAAACCAAAATCAGAGTTGTTTTCGTGAAAATGGAAGGACAATTGAGGCATACCAAAGAACAAAATGCGAGAGATAAGATGACCCTTGCATTGGGTGACACCATCCCAACCGAAGATAGAGTTGTATAACAGACTAAAATCGGCACACAAACTGACTCATGGCCGATGTGGCCTAAAAGTCTGCACTTTTGGAATACCAAGACCATTAATGGTCCACATGTAGTGTTTTTGCAATAAATTTAACTCAACAATTATGTATGCTTTGATTGTTAATTTTTATGTTATTTGTAAGAATGGGATAGTTTTAAAGTTTTAAATATTTAAGTTCTATTAACAGGCATTCGCCGCTAAGACCTTGGTATTGACACGAGATATTTTAAATAATCAAATCATCAATCAAACCACACACACACCACACCACACACACACCACCCACAACCACACACACCCTAATATAATATATAACTAATATATTAATATAAATAATATTAATAGTATATAATATATTTTATTCATGTATGTATTGATACACACACAACAAATATTATTAATATATATACTATATTAAATAATCTATATAATCTATTATTACTATATTTTAATATAATATACATACACACACATTGTGTATGTGTTTCTTGTTTGTGTGGTGTGTGTCTGTTTATGTGTTGTGTTTTTGTTTTGTTTGTTGTGTTTGTGTGTGTGTGAGAGTGTTGTGTGTTGTGTGTGTTGTGTGTTTTGTGTGTGTGTGTGTGTGTTGTGTTGTTGTGTGTGGTGTTGTGTGTGTGTTTTGTGTTTCCCCGGCCTTTTTTGACTTCGGGATTCTATTCTCCCCCCCCCCATACCCAGGTCCTGGGTCCAACTACTTATTTACATATTTTTCCCTCTCCCCGAAGATCTCTTTTTTTCCTCCCTCTTTTTTTTTCTCTTTCTCCCACTCCCTCCTCCAAATTGCCGTTGCTGATAATTCTATATAATTTTTCTCTCTCTCTGTTCCTCTCTATTCTTTTTCTCTCCCTTTTTCTCTCTACCCCTCCTTTCTCTCTCTTTCTCTCTTTCACATTCATCTTTTTCTCTCTTTCTCCTCTTTCACAATCAATCTTTCTCTCTCGGATATCCGTAAAAGATAATAGTGAAGCTTTTAAGCCACATACATACACACACACAACACACACAAGCACACCACACACACCACACAACACACACACACACACACACCCACACACACACACACACACACACACACACACACACAAACACACACAAACACACACAAACACACACAAACACACACAAACACAAACACACACACACACACACACACACGCACACACACACACATACATATATATATATAATGTGTGTGTTCACCTTAAGTGACTTCCTGAGCCTGGCGGAGTTCCGCGTGAACTCCTGTATTCGCTTGGGGGGTGGGCATCGATTACCATCATTCGCCTTAGCAAGTTCGACGGTAAGGAAAGGTCCTACACACAACTTGAGTCCTCTGTGGTACTGGAGAACGCAACCAAGGCTTCCCCTGGGGGGGGGGTAGAGACGAAAAACTGATTTACTCTCTTAGCTATTGCTGTTAGGTTGATACCAAAAGTTAAGAGTTTTTTGATCCTTCAGGACAACATTTTGAGCCAAGGGTCGACCTGGTCGATACCCAGAATGCATGATACCCCGGCTACCCCCTTCTCCTCCTCAAGGAGGAAGGGGCGACTCATGACCACTCTGAACGAATTCGACCCTGAACAACGGAACCCCCACAAATGACAAAACGAGAAGACCACTTTTCAAAATCCCAACTGAGAATGCGAGGTTCGCAAATGTAAATGCGTGAATGAAATCAGTCGCTTTTGAAAGTGAACCCCTTTATCCTGAAAAAGGTCCTTGATGGTCAAGTGGACGGCAATTTTTGATTTTGTCAAAAAAATTGCGAGGTGGAAGCCTCCTTGTTAAATTACATATAACTCCCAGATTAAGGATTTACTTAAGCTGACGCAAATTCATGATCTTCGAGTTAAAGTAAACTATTCCTATTGGCCCAAGTACCTGTAGGGAGTAATTTTTCACAAGGATATGAGGACGATGGAAGAAAGTGAAATTCTTGAGACCATGAAGGACCAAGACGTAGTAGACTGTTCATTGTATGACCAAGAAGGATGGGAATGTGCGAACGAAAACTGGGACTGTGTTTTTTACCTTCGCTTTAAATAAAAATCCTAGAGTATGTCAACGTCGGTTATGAACATGTTCAAGTAAAAGCCAATGCATTGTAATAGATGCCAAAAATTCGGACACACCTCATTAAGATGTATTGATAAAGACTTAAGTAAATTTTTTTGCCGGAATGTGCTGAAGCCCATGACACCATCACATGTACTAGCCAGATTTCCAAATGTCCCCATCAGTCAGGATCTGCTGAGTGCAGCATCCTGAAGAAGGAGACTGAGAATTAGCATATATGAGAAAGCATGAAGTTAGTTATACTGAAGCCCACAAGGGCTACCCTGATGTGGAAGAGAGCTGCGGGTCTGATACTTCCTATGCTGAAGCGTAGCTAACATCACCCCTAGTGCAAGTAATGGTCAGTCAACAGCTTGCAGCTAAGGATAAAGAAATTGCTGAAATAAAACAAACAGTTAAAGAGCTAAATATTAAAGTTTATCAATTGACAAAAATGGTCGATCAAATGACTGCATCAACCCAGCATAAACATCATAAGGAGGATGATACCGAATCACAGTCCGGAGTGCACCTTCCCGTCCGGGCTACTCCTGTGAGGACTTCGTCTGGCCCTCAGGCAACCTAGATTAGGTTGCTAGAAGTGTACAATGAAATTTGGAAAAGCCACGCTTTTCCAAACTCATGGCACTTCACCACATCATTCCCATATTGAAAGGAGGGGTAATCCCAGATCTGCCATCTCCTACCGTCCAATTGCGTTGACAAGTTGCTTATGCAAGGTCATGGAACGAATTGTAGACAATAGCTATTGCATTTTTAAAATTCCAGTAATTTACTAGTTGGCGAAAGGGACGCCAAACTCTCGATCAACTAGTAAAGCTGGACAGTCATATTCAAGAGCAATTGCCCCCAAAAAATTTTGATTTCAGTATTTTTAGATATGAAAAAGCTACGACATGACATGGTGATATGGCCAACTCGGAAAACTTTATGCTTTTGGATTACATGGAAATTTGCCTTGTTTTATTCAAAATTAATTTCTGACAGAACTTTTGCTGTCAAATTATTTTCCGACGATGTCACTTTTTTGGACATTTTTGTCCAGCAAACGGGTTCCCACAAGAAGTGTCTTGTCACCGTAATTTTTATGCATGATAAATGACATCTTACCAGCTCCTCCTCAGAATCTTAAATACTCACTGTACACTGATGATTGTGCATTATGGCATTCCAGCAATAATGCAGAATTCTCAGCAAATCACATCCAATTGGCACTGGATATGATTCATAACTGGGCCTCCAGTGGGGTTTTAAATTTCCATTAGAAAGAATATTGGGTAACTTTTTCACATAGGAGGAAGCCGATCATCAGGCTAACTCTAGACAACCACCCAATACCTTGGGCTACTTTTTGATAGTAGACTTTTGATAGAAAGACCACATTTGTTAGTTAAAGAATAAATGTCAAAGAGCATAAATTTATTAAGTGCATTGCTGGTAATAAATGAGGAGCTGATAGACAGTCTTTGCTAAGATATATAAGCCCTGATTAGGTCTAAAGTAGATTATGGGTCAATCGTTTATGGTTCAGCATCGAGAACAAGTTTGAGAGGTTTGGATGCTGTGCAGAATGCTTGCTTGCATGTGTGTGTGTGTTGGTTGGAGCCTTAAAATGTACTCGGATCGAGCAACTTTGAGTCAGGAGTACCTCCCCTCCGACTGAGACGCGGCCAATTAGCACTGACCTATGCCGCAAAGGTGGCTCGAGACCCGAGCCACCCTAATGGCAATGGAGGCATTAGGCCCTTTGCCACGAGACTCCACGACCTCGTCGAGAAAGTCGATAGATCTCTCTACACCATCAATACCCTTGTTCAGTCAAATATAGCGCCATGGGAAACCCCCAACTTTTCTATCATGGAAGCCTGGCTTCCATTAGCCAAGGCCATGGCGCCGGAGGTGGAGGTACGCCAGAGGTTGAGAGAGATCCTTGTTAAACATCTCCCCTTTACATATATATACCAATGGCTCAAGACAGATGAGTGTGTGGGTGTGGGTGTATGGTCGACTGAATGTGAACTAAAGTTCAGAACTGCCGAATCATACATCGATCTTTCTTGCTAAACTTTTTGCCATTGATAAAGCCATTGATTTTGCACTATCGACGACCCACGATAGAATAGTTATATTTTCAGATCATTAAGTTTACTTAAAGCTATTAAATCCTTAGAAACCACTAAAAATGAATTGCTGGGTAATATCATTCGTAAGTTAGATGGTACCAACAAATCAATCAAGCTAATATGGGTACCAGGCCACTTTGGCATCCATGGCAATGAACAGGCTGACAATTAGTCGGGTCAACTGGCGATCTGGACACTACCATAGTTCGTACAGACTCTGGTGTTGGTCTCTTATAAAGCAAAATGCATCTGTGGCAAAGTGAGTGGACCAGCCTCCAACTCACAAACAAAATCAAACAAAAATAGAACTATGGGACACAGCCCACAGGAAGGAGAGAGGGAGGAGGTGGTCAACACTACAAGATTTACCCACCTCAATCCCTACATTGAAAAAAGATTTCCCCACGATTCCACCCTTGCACACCATATCCTTACAGTCTGCAACAAATACAATATACATAGACAAAAAATATATATATCTATATTCCAACAAAAAAAAATAATGTACACTATTAAACATTTTATCAGATGACGAAAAAAGCATCATTAAAGTAATCACTTTTCTAAGGGAGACAAAACTTTATGACCTTATATAGATTGATAGAATAAATAGGATCCATTGGCTTAATAACCTTGACCACATGCAGCTGGTTGATAGCCAAGAAATCCAACAAAGAAAGAAAGAAAGAAAGAAAGAAGTCAAAGGCGGGTCGTGAGGCTGGCAGTCGTGATGGGTTCTGGTCTGGTCGCAAGAGTACGAGCTAAAGGCGGTAAGGTAGCATCTTAACTTTTTTTCTCTCTCCGAATCTTGATAGGGTGATATGCTCTCTTTTGCGATTATTATATATTTTTTTATCTCAAGTGTTTTGTATTTTAACCCAGTGGTTTTTGGTGTTCGTGTTTTAATTTTTTCCGGCATTTTTAGTGTTTAATTTATTCTAATTGTTTGCTTTCAACCTGTTTTATTGAAATAAACCTTTTGCAAAGATGGATTGAATACTTTTAGACCCCATCATGCATCCCCTCTGCTTCCATTTAAAATTCCATTTAGGTTTTTTCAGAAACCCCCAGTATTCCGCCTGACTCGCCGTAAGAAAATTTAAAAGCGAAAGGGGGGATGAAAGGAACACAAGAAAAAGGGACCCCCGGGGGTTAAATCTTGCATCCCAGATTATCCAGACTCAAGGGGCTCAATCGTTTCAGGTCGACACGCACTCCATCTTGGACATAACCACGTAGCCAGTGTTACCCTTGACCCTTGGTAATTTTTAACACTTACCTTGCTTTCTATAACTCGCTCACACATGCCTCTTCTTAAGTACATGATCCTTGCGTTCCTGAGAATTATCCAGGTGGGGGCAGCAAACTTTTTCGTACCAAGAATCGAGGGTTTAATTTATTACGGACCATTAAAATGGAACCATATGAGAATGAGCACAAGCTTTTGCATCGTGGCCAATGATTTACCCCTTGAAAAACTTTACCTAAAGCCCTTTTTTTGTAAAGATCAAAATAAGAGGATGGAGCCAGCTTGCACTGCCCCAAAAAATGAAAAAATAAAGGGCGCACGAATAGAACCAAAAGTGAGGAAAAGCTATCCAAAAAGGAAAACTGTCTAGTTCAAAATATTGGACATACTGGATTCCCCAAATGGGAAAAGAATACTCCGGTTTTAGAAGGGACAGGACAGAAATTAATCAGACCTTTTTTATAAGACTGGTATCTCAAATTGTAAAGGAATAGTATTTCAGTTTTGGGGAAAAAAATTGTTTTAAAACAAAGAAAGTGAACAACCGGAATCAAGGTGATTTCATGTTATTAAAAAACCCCCCCAAAAGGGAAAGGGCACCCCAAAAGTCTTGTTCTTAGGTCCCTTTTAATTTATATATAATATTATGTTATATATATTATATTATATATATATATTATATTATATTTTAATATTTTTTTTAAAATTGCAAAAAGCTTTGAGAAAGCGCAGGCAACGAACTGTTGTGCGAGAAAGGAGAGAAAAGGATAAAAGAAAACTGTAAAGAAAACCATTTGAACCCATAAATAGGTTAATTCGCAAAAAATCAAAAAGGACTACTTGCCCCCGGCCTTAAAAACAGAAATGTCTGATCTTTTTAAGGAGCCCAAAAAGAAGTAACTGCACATAAGAATTTACTGAAAATTTTTAAAACCCACAAAAAACCCTGGTAAAGTATTTTTACGAAGTTTTTCCTTACATTTCGATTAGCCAGGAGGGAATTCAAAAAAATACACAATTTTTTCAGACGTCTTTTCCCTTATTTTAAGACACGATTAAAAGATGTACAGATTTGCCCTCAGAAAAAACGATCAGGAAAGCAATAAGTGGAAAAAAATGTGGGTTAAGAGAAATAATTGAAAATAACCAAAATTCTTCATGGCACCAGTTAAAGCCAAAAACAACCGTCAAAAAGTGCAACTGATAATCTAAAAAGATATTTCTCATTCCCCTTTTTAACTGCAAAAACGGGTATAAAAATTAATGTCTTTGGGGGGAAGATGATTTCCTAAGGTATTTTGCTTTTCATTTTGAATTAATGTATTTTTTTTCTTTCTCTTTCAAAGATATTTCTTTTTTTTTAAATTATTAACGTTTTAATATTTGCAATTTCAATCTGGTTTTTAAACAGCATGTTTTATTTTAATTTAGCATAAAACATAAAAAAATTTCTCATTCATGGGGCAACGGGGCTAGTTTGGAAAAACTCATTTTGGCCGTAAATATTCATATTAAATTTCCCCATCTTGATGAAAAGAAAAAATTGTTAGTAGGGGATTATTTTTACAGATCAAGAAAAAAATTACTTTAAGCTAAAAAAGGAGTAATGTTTGGTTGGATCGCCTCCTGAAAAATGTAAAAAACCTAATGGCCATTTTTCTTTAGGAGCAAAATATTACAACCCACACCCCACACAACAACACACACACACACACACACACACACACACACACCACATATATATATATATTAAATATAATTATAATAATAAATTTGTGTGTGTTGTGTGTGTGTGTGTGTGTGTGTGGTGTGTGTCGTGTTTGTGTGTTCTGTGTGTAATGTGTGTAAAATTTTAATATTTAATATAATATTAATATATATTTAAATTTAAAATTATATATATATATTTTCATGGAAAAATAATTGCATTTTTTTCTACGACATTTAGAGTAATCTTGAATAATTGATTTTTTTTTTAAAATATCAACACACCCACCACCACACAACACACAACACACACACCCACACATTATATATATATTATATTATAATTATATATAAAATTATTATTATATAATATAAAAGGCGGGAAAATGGGTTACTTTTTTTTTTTTTTTTTTTTTTTTTTTTTTTTTTGGGGGGGGGGTTTTTTTTATCATGCAAATAAAAACCCTAAACCTGAAGAAAATCAGTTTTTTTGAGTTTGACATATATTTACAAAAGATTTAAATATGTCCATATTTATAAATTTTATATATATATATAAAAATTTAATATTTTATATATATATGATGTGGTGTGTGTGGGGTGTGTGTGTGTGTGTGTGTGGTGTGTGTGTGTGGTGTGTGTGGTGTGTGTGTGGGTATAAATATATAAAAAAAAAAAAAATATTATTATTTTTTCAATTTAAAAAATTGATAGGATACAAAAAGGGTGGGAAAATGCTGCGGTCTCTGATATTAGTATCCGCTGCAAATTTCTAAGTAGTTTAATTGAAAAATTTTGTCCTACAAAAAGAAAAACTAGAAAATATTTAAGTTTTTTAAATGCTTTAAACTTTTAGTAACTCGTGTTACCGCCACCAGCTTGGGGAACTTTGGGGTCTATGTGGCACATTGCCTTTAACCCGCTGTTTAAATAGTGCCCTCTGCTGAGCTTTAAAAGCCCCAGCTGTAAAATTTCTTGGGCAACAAAGTGCGTTGCGGGGATGTCTTGGGGGGGGATTGTCCATGACTGGGTGGGACTTGCATAGTGTACTCTTTTGGAAAACCCTGTTTTTTGTGGGGCAAAAACAGAAATAATAACAAGAAAAAAGACCCCGGCAAGCTGCTGCCATAACTACCGGCACGGCCCTCCCAAACCCCCCTCGGTATGAAGGGGTTTTTCCACTGTTAAGTGGGGTTTTCATTAGCTTATTTTATTCATACACTTTTTTTTTTAAACAAGCTTTTTATTTTGACTTTCGACAGCACACTAGTTTTGAAATATAAAATTTCCTCGTTTTCCTCTTGCTGCACTAAAGGTGCCCACGTCTGCTTTGTCTTTAGCGGGGGGGGTTTCTGGGACAGGTTGGGTTTCAAAAAACCTAATTTTAATATTTGGGCTCTTTATTGTCCCCCCAGAGTAAAGTGCAATATGGGGCTGGGAAAGGTCAGTGGGTCTCCCTTGATAATACTCAAAGGGATGGGCCTAACCTATCAAATCCAAAAAAATATGAAAAAAGAAATAAACCAAAATTTTTGATTTAAACCCCACGATTGTTACGGTTTTATCTATACCGAGTGAGATTTTTTAACCACGACACTGCAAAAATATACAATTTTATCCGTTTTTATCCGTATTATTATACGGTGTTGTGTGGCACGCACCACACACCCCACACACACACACACACACCACCACACACCACACACAACACAACACACCCCCCCCCACACACGCACGCCGCACGCAACCACAAAACCACCACAACACACAACAGATCATATACACAAAATTTTTTATATTTTTTGATTAGAATATTAAATTCGTTATTAGGCCCTAAGTCAAAGAGGATACCCAGCAAGGCAGCTTTCAACCAAACCCACCTCAAAATATAATTTGATTTTTGGGTGAGGGGAAAACCCTGTAGTGGACCTTTACCTTATAACCCCCTTAAAAAAACGTTCGTTAGTACAAAAATTGGCTTTTCATTGGGGCAAGATTTTTTTTTGGGGGGATGAAAATGTTTTTTTCAGCGCCACTCATAACTATATTTTGAAGTTGGTATTTTTCTCTTGGATTCGGTAGCCCCACAATCAGATTTCGATGGTGGTTTTTCTGTTTGCTAAATCCCTTGATTTTTTTTTAAAAAAACCGGGATTTTAGATATTTCACTATGTATTTTCGTCACGTTTTTTTTCCACTAAATATTGTTTAAACTGTACGCCTGGGCCATTATATATTTTTTTTGCCACAACATTCTTACACCGACACCCGGGGGCCCGCGTTTGCTGTTCACCTTTTTATCCCTCTCTTCCGACACACCCCAAAATATCATCTATGTTTGTTTTTTTTTTTCCCCCCTTTCACTAAATAGCCTACTCTTGACCACTAAATCCATGTCAAAACCGCAAATTCATGGGTACGTCAACCATTTTACAGTGCGACCGAGACTTGATCTGAGCAAAATTCGCCCCTAAAAGTGGAAAAAAAAAAACCCAAAATGCAACCCATTTTTGCTGTAAAAAAATGCAGAAAGCTTCATTTTCCCTTTTTTCTTATTCCCGGCACTTATTATGTATTTCACTCTCTCCACGTCATTCCCCAAACTCTCTCTCTCTTCTTTTCTCTCCTCTCTTCGCTTTGCGCCCCTTTTCTTCTTCCATTGTTTCCCCCACCTTTCTCTCCCCCCCTTCCCCTCTCTCTCGTCATTTTCTCCCCTTTCTTCCCTTTTCCCCGCAAAATAATTAAATAACATTCCCAGCTTGTTCCGGCAGGGGGTTTGACCGCCGATATACCCAGTATTTTTTTCATCAACGTCACCAGCCCAGTTTCTAGCGTTCAGGGGGCTAGATCTTTCATTAAAAAATATATCTAAAAACAACAAAAACCCAAACACCACCACACCCCCACATACACCAACACACACCACACACCCACACCACCAACACAACACAACCACACAAACAAACACACCACACACACCAAAAACAAATATATATATATTATATTATTTATATATAATATTATATATTTATATTTATTTATATTTTTTATTTAAAACCCACTTTCTTCTTTTTTTAACTAGGTTCATGTCTGAGCCGCCGGGTCACACACGATACTTATTGTAGTTTTCATGTTGTGATGCCCCCTGGATGAGTACGTGGGGAGGGCCCCATTCCTTTTCCCCGGAAATGCCGGGGGTACGTTTTAGGTAAACATTCCCCTCTATTTATCCGGGCTTGGGACCAAGCACTTGACTTGGGCCCTGGCTTGGCCACCCAGTGGCTAGGTAGGCAATAAAGGGTGAATTCCTTCCCCAAGGGGAACAAGCGGCGGTCGGTGGACTCAAACCCCTCGAATTCAATTGCCGTCGTGACAGCCCTTGAGTCCGACGTTTCTAACCATTCACCACCGCGGCCTTGACGTTTCATGGGTTTTCCATGATTTTTTTCTTGCAATTAGAGCGGTGGTTTGCCATTGCCTTCCGTCCGGTGTTTTTTTTATCGAGACACCATCTCTATTTACCCGGCACTGACTTGAGCTGGCTTGGCCACCCAGTGGCTAGGCAGGCAATCGAGGTGAAGTTCCTTGCCCAAGGGAAACAACGCGCTGGCCGGTGACTCGAACTCTCGAACTCAGATTGCCGTCGTGACAGTCTTGAGTCCGACGCTCTAACCATTCGGCCACCGCGGCCCAACCTACTATTAGCATCCTGTAAATATAAAATTTCACTTTTTGTATAACTACGTTCGAGATACTGAAAAGGTATACTTGGGTCTCATAGCATTGGGATTAATAAACCTAAGCCCTAAAGTGAAAGGAATTTTTATTTTTTTCCAATTACTGTTACTGGTGAAGAAAAAGTGGTGTCATTGAGCATAAAAACCATGCAGTGAACTGCTAAGCTTTTTAAGGGTAAACTTTAAGGGCCCTTTTTGGGGAAATGTTTGTAAAGTTGATATTTAAAAAACTTAATATATTCGATTACTCTAAATGTCATTAGAATAAAATGCAAAAAAATTTTTTCCTCGATGAAATATTGAAATCAACGATTTCGGGAGGGGTAAATCCATCAGAATAAAATTAGATTTGGGGATTTTGGCCTAAAGTTATTTCCAAAAAACAAAAATTTTTTCTAACAGAAAAAGACCAGACCGTCTGCTTTAATAGCATCGTTCCTTCGGGACAGTTCAAATTATAAACCTTTTGAAAGACAACGTTGTACAGCCACGGCAGATAATAGTGGACTATGCCAGTCCCTTCTTACGCACCTAACCCACCAACAGCCCGACCATGACGCACAAACGAACTCTACCCTTCAATAGCTAGTTACTAAACAAGAAAACAAATATGTTTACACATCCCAACCCGCACGTTGTGTTATTTTTCTTTACAAAGACTATGATGCATTCTGATTATTCAAATAACAATTATAATACACAACTTGGTCAGAGATAATTAGCTGTCACAACGTAAAGCACGAGGAGGGGGCGTTGGAAGACGAAGAAAATGTTGGATGGGACAGTGTTTTTCGCTGCTCTGTATCAGGGTTACTACCACCACTGCCGTTAATGATATGAATGCGATGCTTCGACTAGTAGCAAAGACGTAAAGAATTTAAACACAGCTGCAGTACAACTCACAGATTTACAAAAATTTAACTGAAGTGTGTGGGGTGTGTTTGTCGTGATGTGTGTGTGTGTGTGTGTGTGTGGGGTGTGTGTGGTGTGTGTGTGTGTGTGTGTGTGTTGTGTGTGTGGGATGTGTGTGTGGTATGTGTGTGTGGTGTGTGTTTGTCGTGTGTGTGTGTGTGTGTGTGTGTGTGTGTGTGTGTGTGTGTGTGTGTGTGTGTGTGTGTGTGTGTGTGCGTGCGCGCGCGTGTGTGTGTATGTATATATATATATACATATACATATATATAGTGTGTGTGTGTGTGTGTGTGTATGTATATAATGTGTATGTGTGTGCATGCGCGCGCGCGCGCGCGTGTGTATATAGAAGTGTGTGTGTGTGTTGGTGTGTGTGTGCGCTCGCGCGTGCGTTTTGGGGTATGGGATAAAATGTGTATGTGTATGTGTGTGTGCATGCGCCCCGCGCGCGTGCGTGTGTGTATGTAGAAGTGTGTTGTGTGTGTATGTATATTTTATATGTGTGTGTGTGTGTGCGAGTGTTGTTTATCTATCTCTGCCTTTCAATACATATATATAAACACACACACACACACACACACGTATATGATTCGGATAGAAAAGGATATAAATAGTATACTTTTGTAGTGTAGTCGGTAAAAAATCTTCACTCGGTAGTAGATAAAAACGTAACAATCGCTAGAGTTAATCCAGAAAAATTGGTATTTCTTGTTTTCAGTAGTTTTTTTGGAGTTGATATGGTTAGGGCCTCATACCATTGCAGTATTATCAATGGGACCCACTGACCATTCCTAGCGCCATAATTGCACTTTACTCTGAGGGACAATCAAGAGCCCCAAAAATTAAAATTAGGTATTTTGAAGCCAACCATGTCCCAGGAAACCGCCCTGCTAAAGACAAAGACAGACGTGGGCACCTTGATGCAGCACAGAGGAAAATCGAGTAATTATATTTCAACTAGTGTGCTGTATGAAAATTCAAATAGGAAGCTTGCAGTGAAGTGTATGAATAACATAAGCTAATGAAAACTATTTGATACTAGTGGCACACACTTCATAGCTATTGGTCATTTTCTGTTATTTATTTCTGTTCGTTGACATTAAACTGACCATAGGTGTCAAAATCGCCACAAAGCAGGGTTTTCCCCAGGTAACTATGCCATC
>NC_051386.1:35742398-35746227 GCF_015228065.2 Penaeus monodon | reverse complement strand
GGATGGTGCGCCCACCCCTGGTTCATTCCATCTTGGACCGGGGAGGGCTCTCCCGCGTGTCTTTGCCATGCGTGGCATCCCGTGTTGCCGGGAGACGGGAGTCCGGGGGGTTGGGCGGTGCTGCGCGCTGCGCTCTGCAGCTGGCAGCACACCTCTTTGGTCCTTTATTCTGGTTAGACGGGTGGCTTGATCAAGTCCCGGTCAAGTCAATCGGCTGGTCAAATATAGCTAAGGTCAGTCGGTAGCGCATGGGTCCCGCGACTGCCATCAGTACTGTAATAGTGGCTGCGTATATTTCCTTATTACCCCTGTGGCTGTTGGGAGATTTTGAGCCCCAACTATAGCTTCCCCTCATTGGACTCCATGGTGGGTGGGGAGGTGAGGAAATGAAGAATTCAAATTTGTATGAGTACTACAAATTTACAAAGATCTAGCTCTCTCCCTGACGACCTACGCAATCCCCCGACCATTCCCTCTGGAACATCACATGTCACTTTGGAACCTTTCCAGCTTCCAAAGGGCAAGAATGGGAATCGTAATGATTCCCGGGCTCCTAAACCAGGTAAGAAAGGGAAAAGTCCTCCTCAATCCACTAAGGAAATCTTACCTGGTAAATATGAAAGCATTTCATATAGTAAGTACATAGTAGTGAAGACCATAATTGGTGTATCAATCATGGATCTTGTTATTTTTGAAGTACATCGAAAAATTGTTGAAGTATGTCAACGTGATCGTCGCTTCACCCCACAGCGAGATGGTAGCTTGATAGTTGAGGTTTCGTCACCATACGAGAGTGACCGTAGGCGTGCGATATGCGACATTCCTGGAGCTCAAATTTCATGTTCTCCTCACAAAACCCTCAATCAGTGTAAGGGAATTGTTTTTTCCCGAGACCTGATGAGGTATTCTGAGGAGAAACTGTTAGAGGAACTAGAGAATTTTAATGTAGTGGCAGTAAAACGTTTTAAGAAGAAAGTTGATGGTTTGGAACAGTCGACACCAGCTCTTCTTCTTCTAACTTTTAACACGTTAGTCCTTCCAGAATTGGTTAAGTTGGCATGGTACCACCTTAAGGTAAAACCATATGTGCCCAACCCTATGCGGTGCTTCCACTTGGAGCCAACTCTTGCCGTTTTAAAGAAAATGGGCAACCAAGAGTATGTTTAAAGTATGGTGCAACAGGTCATCAAGGAAATGACAACTGTCCAGGTCCAATATGCTGTTAGCACTGCAAAGAAGCTCATGAAGCTTCTTCAAAGCAATGTAAAAGGTACAAATTTGAAAAGGAGGTATTGGTAATAAGAGGAAGGAGAAAGTTAGTTTTCCAGAGGCAAAGCGACGTGCCCATGTGCTGTTTGCCCAGCCAGGTAGGTCCTTTGCTTCGGTTCTAGCCCATCCTCCTTCCCAACCCTTGCCCTCCAATGCTTCATACAATACACACTCTGCCACTCTCAGTCCCAAATTGCTGAGACTGCCTCTGGTGAGTTGTTCCACCAGAAACGGAGTAGGAGTGAGGGGTCTATTGAGGAAACTCCTCCTCCCAAAGTAAGGTCTTTGGAGCCATCAGGCAAGGCTCAGGCCTCAACGGTGACAGCTCCAGTTGCCACCACATTCAAAGGGGCCTCTGCTGCTAGGCAGAATGCCGCTGAAGTAAAGGCTCAGGCACGCCCTTTGCCCAGGCAAAGGAATCCTGAACCTGTCCAAAAGACTCCAGCTACCACAACATCTACAGGGGCCTCCGCTGCTAGACAGAATGCCCCTGAAGCAAAGGCTCAGGTCTGTTCTTTGCACAGGCAAAGAAATCCTGAACCTGTCCAAGGGAAAGCTGTGGAAACTAGTTCCACAGGTAAACAATCATTAAAAAGGTACTCCCAGGATCCTGGAAAGGGACAGCTTAAAGGTGTGAGGCAAACCTTGACCACAGGTGCTGCCAAACACCTTATGAAGAAATAATATAAAGAACTGGATACCCTAATCCAATGGAACTGTCAGGGAATTCATGCAAAATGGGAAGAACTGCAACATCTGATAGCTTCATATAATCCAGTTTGTGTATGTCTACAAGAGATTATGACCTGGGAAAATTGTACCATTTCCCTGAGAGGATTCCAAGTTCAAGCCCATTATGGGACATTTGACAATGGACCTCATGGAGGAGTAGCAGTAATTGACTGATTGATTATTTAAAATTGTCTGCCGTGTCAACAGCTAGGGTTATTAGGGACGAACACCTTGTTAGATAGAAATATTAGAATATTTAAAACTTTAAAAATTTATCAATAAATATCTTACAAATAACAATAAACATATTAATAATCAGAGCATAAATATTATGTTCTAAGCACACAAAGTTATTGCATAAATATTATGCATAATTAAATTTTATTGAAAATATTAGCCTCCCTAAGGAAACTAATAAGACCTTCTATGTCACAATCCTCCCCCAATACATTTTTTAGTGTATATGGGGGAGACAAGTACATACATCTTTGGTCTGAGAATGTTGCACATCTTTCCACTACATGTGTGACCGTTAATGGCTCTTGGCATCTCTCACAAAGTGCTAGAGGAGGCTAAACAGACGTCATGGAGATCCTTCATTAATTCTGGGACCCCATTAGCATAGGTATGTGACAAGGTGCATAAGGATCCTCCAGGGATGAATGTGTATGACAACTGTCTGCCACAGATGTGAGTTTGACATAAAACGCTTCTTTCACACCAAGTTTGCAAACATCAGTAGGAGCATACACAGCATATGAAGCCAAAAGCATGCTTCAGTCTTAGTGCTACAATACGCTCATCAGCTGGTGTTTCCTCTACTACAGAAGGTTGAATTCAGCTGGAGATAGCTATGGCTACTCCCTGGAGATGACCATCACCCCACTCCGATCAGTAGAAGGTGTATTCACCTATACTGACTGGACCTCCAAGAGGGTAGCCACCTCAATTCCCAACTGCTTTAGCTCCTGCCACAAGGATTGGATGTTCCAAACTCCTACCCAAACAGCTCAGGTTAAGCCTCGAGCTGTCACTCTGAGTGGACACCACCTCTGCAGGCTGTGGGGTCCCGTGGGCTTTGGCCTACAGGCCTCACACCAGGTTGCGGCTGCCCGTGTGCAGGGCTATCAAACCATCACTTCACATTACCCTTAGCATGGAGCACCCACCCATGGTCTTCACTGATAGAGAATTGATAAAAGCAGGTGGAAAGACCATTTCTAAAGCTTGCTTAAGGAGGAGAATCTGAGGCTATTTTTTGAAGTTGGTGTGCCCAATAAAATTGTACCATTGTATATTAGGTGAAATGACAGGTGCATAAAATAAAAAAAAATATATGATACTGTAGTGCACCGATCCTTAAGACATTTAATTTTCATTATTCCTGTCTCAGCTGTGAAGATATCTACATCAGTAGTGCTTACTACCACCACCCGTTTAATACGTACGGGAACGAGATGTATTTTGGGAGAAGTCAATGTGTAATTAAGTGTTGTGGAAATGAGGGACAGGTCATATTCAAATGTTGGAGTATGTATAGTGTAAAATGTATTAACCAGTGAGACAAGAGAATGGTAAGACAACCTCAGCGAGGAGACGAGCGCTGGGATTGCACCACGTGTAAAGGATTTCAGATAAGGCTAATTCGGAATTAACAATTTATTTCCTTACAGGTCAATCAGCAAAGCTCATTAGTTTTTACTTCCCTTACAGGTCAATCAGCAAAGCTCATCAGTTTTTACTTCCCTTACAGGTCAATGAGCAAAGCTCATCATAAAATTTAAGAATAAGTAAAAAAAAATCACAGAACCTGAATTTTTATTATAAA
>NC_051386.1:35712649-35732298 GCF_015228065.2 Penaeus monodon | reverse complement strand
TTTTTATAAAAAACTTTAGGGTAATTTTCCCCCCTAATCTTAGGGTTTTTCCCCGGCCAAAAAGAAAAAAAAAGATCCTAAACACACAGAGCTTCGCACCTTGCTACCTGTGTACAGGATATAATTAGGCGGTTGTCACCTTCTCGGGCAGTAGCGGCACAGGGTGAGGCAGGAGGCACCCTAGGCTGGGCTGTCCTCTTTTTTGAGGTGTCCCCTTTTGTTCGGATTGTACAAGATCTGACTACAGCGCATTATTATAAAAAAAAAATAATAATAATAATAATAATAATAATAATAATAATAATAATAATAATAATAATAATGATAATAATAATAACAACAAAAAATAATAATTATTATTATTATTATTATAATAGTAATAATAATAATAATAATAATAATAATAATAATAATAATATTTTAATAATAATAATACTAATAATAATAATAAATAATAGTAATAATAATAATAATAATTGATAAAATTGATAATATTAATTATCATCAAATGTTTCAAAATTCTCTTTATTTTTCAAATTTTATCCTCATTATTGTCATGATTAATACGATTTTGGTAATTATTATCATTATTCCCCAATAATTGCCCAAAAACATCAGAGAAACGAAAAAAAAGTCATTTTGGAGTATACTCTCAAAAGGCTATATTTCGCTAGATTTTGCCGCTTTTCGACTTTTGGGGAAAATTTTTTTCTTTTACCTTTTTTATTATATATGGAGACAATTCCTGTTATTATCATCATTTATTATCATGATTATCATCAATATTACATTATCATCATCATTATCATCATTTTTATCATTACCTTATATTATCATCATTATTGCAATTATTATCATCATTATTGCAATTATTAAACCATTATTATTGCAATTTTTGCAGTTATAAAATATAATTTTGCAACTATACTAATAACAACAACAATAATAAAAGAAATAACAATAATAATAACAATAATAACGATATTATAAAAATTATTTAAAATCATCATTTTAAATTTAAAATCCCTTTTTTACAGTAAATTTTTACTGTTATAATAAATTTTTTTTTGCAATTATAAATACTAGTAAAAATGATAAAAAATGATAATAATAACATAATAATATTAATAACGATATTATAGCGATATTAACATTATTATTATACTTATTATTATTATTATTATTATTGTTATTATTACAGTTATAATATATGTTTTTGGCAAAAATACTAATAAAAAAGTAATAATAATAATAATAATAATAATAATAAAATAATAATAATAATAATAATAATAATAATAATAATAATAATAATAATTAATAGTAATAATAATAATAATAATGATAATATTGATAATATTAATAATCATCAAATTTTATCAAAATTCTCTTTATTCTCACTTTTATCCTCATTATTGTCATGATTAATACGATTTTGGTAATTATTATATTATTCCCCTAATAATTGCCAAAATCATCAGAGAAATCGAAAAAACGTCATTTTGGAGTATACTCTCAAAAGGCTATATTTCGCTAGATTTTGCCGCGTTTTCAACTTTTGGGAATTATTTTCTTTTACCTTTTTTATTATAAATGGAGAAAATTTCCCTGTTATTATCATCTTTATTATCAGGGATTATCATCAATTTATCTTCTTCTTTTTTTTCTTTTCTTTTTTTTTGTGGCAAAGTATTCATCTAGTTTGATATACACTCGAGCAAGTGAACAGTACGTTGGTGTTCTTTGATTTTTGTATAGAGGCTTCCATTTTAAATTTTCAAGTTTTAAAAAAAAAGAACTAGTTGTCAGTTCCCTTTTTAGTTTCCGCGATTTAAGAGATATGCTTCTTGTCTTAAAAATTGTGCTTTATAATAAAAATTCAGGTTCTGTGATGTTTTTTTACTTATTCTTAATTTTATGATGAGCTTGCTCATTGACCTGTAAGGGAAGTAAAAACTGATGAGCTTTGTTGATTGACCTGTAGGGAAGTAAAAACTAATGACTTTGCTGATTGACCCGTAAGGAAATAAATTGTTAATTCCGAATTAGCCTTATCTGAAATCCTTTACACGTGGTGCAATCCCAGCGCTCCGTCTCCTCGCTGAGGTTGTCTTACCATTCTCTTGTCTCACTGGTTAATACATTTTACACTATACATACTCCAACATTTATATGACCTGTCCCCTCATTTCCACAACACTTAATTACACATTGACTTCTCCCAAATACATCTCGTTCCCGTACGTATTAAGCGGGTGGTGGTAGTAAGCACTACTGATGTAGATATCTTCACAGCTGAGACAGGAATAATGAAAATTAAATGTCTTAAGGATCGGTGCACTACAGTATCATATATTTTTTTTTATTTTATGCACCTGTCATTTCACCTATATACAATGGTACAATTTTATTGGGCACACCAACTTCAAAAAATAGCCTCAGATTCTCCTCCTTAAGCAAGCTTTAGAAATGGTCTTTCCACCTGCTTTTATCAATTCTCTATCAGTGAAGACCATGGGTGGGTGCTCCATGCTAAGGGTAATGTGAAGTGATGGTTTGATAGCCCTGCACACGGGCAGCCGCAACCTGGTGTGAGGCCTGTAGGCCAAGCCCACGGGACCCACAGCCTGCAGAGGTGGTGTCCACTCAGAGTGACAGCTCGAGGCTTAACCTGAGCTGTTTGGGTAGGAGTTTGGAACATCCAATCCTTGTGGCAGGAGCTAAAGCAGTTGGGAATTGAGGTGGCTACCCTCTTGGAGGTCCAGTCAGTATAGGTGAATACACCTTCTACTGATCGGAGTGGGGTGATGGTCATCTCAGGGAGTAGCCATAGCTATCTCCAGCTGAATTCAACCTTCTGTAGTAGAGGAAACACCAGCTGATGAGCGTATTGTAGCACTAAGACTGAAGCATGCTTTTGGCTTCATATGCTGTGTATGCTCCTACTGATGTTTGCAAACTTGGTGTGAAAGAAGCGTTTTATGTCAAACTCACATCTGTGGCAGACAGTTGTCATACACATTCATCCCTGGAGGATCCTTATGCACCTTGTCACATACCTATGCTAATGGGGTCCCAGAATTAATGAAGGATCTCCATGACGTCTGTTTAGCCTCCTCTAGCACTTTGTGAGAGATGCCAAGAGCCATTAACGGTCACACATGTAGTGGAAAGATGTGCAACATTCTCAGACCAAAGATGTATGTACTTGTCTCCCCCATATACACTGAAAAAAATGTATTGGGGGCAGATTGTAACATAGAAGGTCTTACTAGTTTCCTTAGGGAGGCTAATATTTTCAATAAAATTTAATTATGCATAATATTTATGCAATAACTTTGTGTGCTTAGAACATAATATTTATGCTTTGATTATTAATATATTTATTGTTATTTGTAAGATATTTATTGATAGATTTTTAAAGTTTTAAATATTCTAATATTTCTATCTAACAAGGTGTTCGCCGCTAATAACCCTAGCTGTTGATGCGGCAGACAATTTTAAATAATCAATCAGTCAATTACTGCTACTCCTCCATGAGGTCCATTGTCAAATGTCCCATAATGGGCTTGAACTTGGAATCCTCTCAGGGAAATGGTACAATTTTCCCAGGTCATAATCTCTTGTAGACATACACAAACTGGATTATATGAAGCTATCAGATGTTGCAGTTCTTCCCATTTTGCATGAATTCCCTGACAGTTCCATTGGATTAGGGTATCCAGTTCTTTATATTATTTCTTCATAAGGTGTTTGGCAGCACCTGTGGTCAAGGTTTGCCTCACACCTTTAAGCTGTCCCTTTCCAGGATCCTGGGAGTACCTTTTTAATGATTGTTTACCTGTGGAACTAGTTTCCACAGCTTTCCCTTGGACAGGTTCAGGATTTCTTTGCCTGTGCAAAGAACAGACCTGAGCCTTTGCTTCAGGGGCATTCTGTCTAGCAGCGGAGGCCCCTGTAGATGTTTGTGGTAGCTGGAGTCTTTTGGACAGGTTCAGGATTCCTTTGCCTGGGCAAAGGGCTTTACTTCAGCGGCATTCTGCCTAGCAGCAGAGGCCCCTTTGAATGTGGTGGCAACTGGAGCTGTCACCGTTGAGGCCTGAGCCTTGCCTGATGGCTCCAAAGACCTTACTTTGGGAGGAGGAGTTTCCTCAATAGACCCCTCACTCCTACTCCGTTTCTGGTGGAACAACTCACCAGAGGCAGTCTCAGCAATTTGGGACTGAGAGTGGCAGAGTGTGTATTGTATGAAGCATTGGAGGGCAAGGGTTGGGAAGGAGGATGGGCTAGAACCGAAGCAAAGGACCTACCTGGCTGGGCAAAAAGCACATGGGGACGTCGCTTTGCCTCTGGAAAACTAACTTTCTCCTTCCTCTTATTACCATACCTCCTTTTCAAATTTGTACCTTTTACATTGCTTTGAAAAAGCTTCATGAGCTTCTTTGCAGTGCTAACAGCATATTGGACCTGGACGTTGTCATTTCCTTGATGACCTGTTGCACCATACTTTAAACATACTCTTGGTTGCCCAAATTTTTTTTTAAAACGGCAAGAGTTGGCTCCAAGTGGAAGCACCGCTAGGGTTGGGCACATATGGTTTTACCTTAAGTGGTCCCATGCCAACTTAACCAATTCTGGAAGGACTAACGTGTTAAAAGTTAGAAGAAGAAGAGCTGGTGTCGACTGTTCCAAACCATCAACTTTCTTTTTAAAAAACGTTTTACTGCCACTACATTAAAATTCTCTAGTTCCTCTAACAGTTTCTCCTCAGAATACCTCATCAGGTCTCGGGAAAAAACAATTCCCTTACACTGATTGAGGGTTTTGTGAGGAGAACATGAAATTTGAGCTCCAGGAATGTCGCATATCGCACGCCTACGGTCACTCTCGTATGGTGACGAAACCTCAACTATCAAGCTACCATCTCGCTGTGGGGTGAAGCGACGATCACGTTGACATACTTCAACAATTTTTCGATGTACTTCAAAAATAACAAGATCCATGATTGATACACCCAATTATGGTCTTCACTACTATGTACTTACTATATGAAATGCTTTCATATTTACCAGGTAAGATTTCCTTAGTGGATTGAGGAGGACTTTTCCCTTTCTTACCTGGTTTAGGACCCCGGGAAATCATTACGATTCCCATTTTTGCCCTTTGGAAGCTGGAAAGGTTCCAAAGTGACATGTGATGTTCCAGAGGGAATGGTCGGGGGATTGCGTAGGTCGTCAGGGAGAGAGCTAGATCTTTGTAAATTTGTAGTACTCATACAAATTTGAATTCTTCATTTCCTCACCTCCCCACCCACCATGGAGTCCAATGAGGGGAAGCTATAGTTGGGGCTCAAAATCTCCCAACAGCCACAGGGGTAATAAGGAAATATACGCAGCCACTATTACAGTACTGATGGCAGTCGCGGGACCCATGCGCTACCGACTGACCTTAGCTATATTTGACCAGCCGATTGACTTGACCGGGACTTGATCAAGCCACCCGTCTAACCAGAATAAAGGACCAAAGAGGTGTGCTGCCAGCTGCAGAGCGCAGCGCGCAGCACCGCCCAACCCCCCGGACTCCCGTCTCCCGGCAACACGGGATGCCACGCATGGCAAAGACACGCGGGAGAGCCCTCCCCGGTCCAAGATGGAATGAACCAGGGGTGGGCGCACCATCCCCTCTCACAGGCCCCAGCGTACCAGGAAGCCATTTTCTCTCATCCCCCACCGGCGACCCCCCCCAGTATGGGCAGCCCTCCGGTCCGGCTCACCAGATCACTGGGACCTCAAGCCCCCCTACTGCGGCAAGGCGGCTTCCGTTATGGGGGGGCAGTCGCGGGACCCATGCGCTACCAACTGAATAGTGTCTGCTTGACCCTAGCTATATTTGACCAGCCGATTGACTTGACCGGGCCATGATCAAGCCACCCGTCTAACCAGAATAAAGGACCAAAGAGGTGTGTCGCTAGCTGCAAGGCGCAGCGTGCAGCATCGCTCAACCTCCAGGACTCCTGTCTCCTGGTAATATGGGATGCCACGCACGGCAAACACACGTGGGAGAGTTCTCCCTGGTCCAAGATGGAATGAACCAGGGGTGGGTGCACCATCCCCTCTCTTACGCACCAGGAAGCCATTTTGTTGCATCCCTTATCCCTATCAATAGGCTCACCTGATTCCTAGTTGAACTTCACTTGGCAGGTCATGGAAGACTTACATGGAAGCGACCACTTTCCAATAATTTTGGAGGTGAATGGTATTCCAGTCAATGGAGTGCAGAGATGGCGACGTGAACATGCGGACTGGAATCTTTTTGTAGATCACCTGCAGTATTGCAAGGATCTGTGAATGATTTCCAGTGCGTTCAAGATGCTGTTAATCCACATCATGAATTCACCTTGCAGCAGAAGCATTCATTCCCAAAAATAGCGGGCATTACCGTCGACCTCCAGTACCATGGTGGTCTGATGAATGCCAACAAGCTGTCAGAGCAAGGAAAGCTGCATTAAGGCAGTTGAAACGACACCCCAGCATTGTAACCTTGATCAATTACAAAAAGACCCAAGCCAAGGCCAGGTGTATGCTAAAGAAGGTTAGATGGATGTCGTGGAGACAGTATGTCTCCTCAATTAACTCTGGGACCCCCTTAGCATGGGTATGGGACAAGGTGCGTAAGATCGCTGGAAAGAGCACTTCCATGTCACAACCTGCTCTGAAGATAGATGGCATAATCATCACAGACAAAAAAGATGTTGCAAATGAGCTAGCTAAATCCATGGCAGAGATCTCCTCTGGAGCATCTTACACTGATCGATTCTCCACTCTTTGGGTTGAACAGCAACAACACCTAAACCTGACAAAGATGCTTCCAAACCAGGAAATTACAGACCAAATTTTCCCTCACCAGCTGCATCTGCAAGTGATGGAGAAAATGGTAAACTTCAGGTTGACATGGCTGCTAGAAAAGAAAAACGTGTTGACCCATATCAATATGGCTTTAAAAAATTGAGATCGACCAAAAGATGTACTTGTAAGGATGGAAACTGCTATACAGAAATTCCCGTTTGCACAGCGAATCACATGTTAGCAATCTTCTTTGACCTTGAAAAAGCCTACAATACTACTTGGAAGCATGGCATACTCATGAAGCTGTACGACATTGGTTAAGAGGAGCATTACCTACCTTCATGCAAAGCTTCCTTGCTGACAGGAAGTTTACAGTTCAGGTAGGAAACAGTTTCTTAACCGGGAAAGATCAGCGGGAAAGGGGGTTTCCCACAAGGGAGTGTCTCAATTTGTGACCCTGTTTGCCATTGCTATAAATGACATTGAAAGGTTGTTCAAAGTGCTTTTTTAATGTAATCTGTATGTGGATGACATTACATTGTACTGCTCAGGGGGAAGCTTACAGGATGTGAGAGGACACATGCAAACTGCAATAAATCAGGTTGTACAGTGGGCAACTTATCATGGGTTCAAATTTTTTCCAAGCAAGATCATGGCTATACATTTCTACAAACAAGGAAAATTTCATCCCTCCCTCTATTTTGGCGCAAACCCACTGCAATTTGTCCAAGAGGTGAAGTACTTGGGTCTATTTTTTGACACAAGACTTACATGGGTGCCTCACATTAAACAGTTAAAAGTGAAGGCTACAAAAGCGCTTAGTATTTTCGGGTTCTTTCACATTTATCTTGGGGTGCAGACCGCACAACACTCCTATGGCTTTACCGAGCACTTATTCGTAGCAAGCAACTCCCACTGTTCTCCAGATGTTGGACTCAGTTCATAATGAAGCACTCAGAATCTGTACTGGGGCTTTCAGGTCTTCTTCACCTGTGGAGTCCCTGTATGCTGAGAGTGGAGAACCACCTCTTTCATTACACAGGGACTACATGAACCTGATTTACTACACGAAACTACAAAGGATTCCGGGATCTCCTACATCCAGATTGGTTTTCAACCCCCTTGAGGATAGCCGATCCTATGGCAGGAAAATGAGGAATCTTGTGGAAGAGCTTAATTTAAGTCTCATCTAAGGTTCTGGCTGTTGGAATTCCCCCAATTCCCCCTTGGACTAATCAAGTCGAGCTGGATTTGGTCGGAATGGGAAAGGGGAAAAAATCCGAAGCAGAAGTCAGAGAGAGATTTTTCGCACATTTCAAGTACCAAGGATAGAGCAATTATACAGATGGTTCGAAAATTGAAAAGGGTGTGGGCTTTGCAGCAGTGAGCAGAAGGAAGACTGCATCTGGCAGCCTCAATTTTCACTGCAGAGTTACATGCCATCCTTGCAGCAATTAAGATGACTAGAGATCTTACGAATCATTCTATTGTAATATATTGTGACTCTCGTAGTGGCCTTGAAAGCAATCAAGAACTACATCCATCCAGTAGGAGGGAGGTTCAAGATTGGGTTGCATTGATGTAAAACATGAAAAAAGATAACGGTTGGGTGCCAGCACATGTTGGTATCAGGGGGAATGAGCAAGCTGATCAGAAGGCCAAGGCAGCTGCCACTCAGCCTTGTGATGCTCCGTTTTCCTCTCCCACACACCGACCTGAAACCCAGCATAAGGAGTTTGGCATACCTTAGAAACAAACTGCGAGAGACCAGCATCCATCCCAAACTGAAAAGTAGAAGTTGTATTAACAAGACTAAGAATCGGACACACGAGACTGACTCATGGACCGATGATGGCTAAAAGTCAAGCACTTTGTGAGGGATGCCAAGAGCCATTAATAGTCGCACATGTAGTGGAAAGATGTGCAACATTCTCTGACCAAAGACGTATGTACTTGTCTCTCCCATATACACTGAAAAACCTACTGGGGGAGGATTGTGACATAGGTCTTATTAGTTTCCTTAGGGAGGCTAATATTTTCAATAAAATTTAATTATGTATAATATTTATGCTTTGATTATTAATATATTTATTGTTATTTTTAAGATATTTATTGATAGATTTTTAAAGTTTTAAATATTCTAATATTTCTATCTAACAAGGTGTTCGCCGCTAATGACCTTAGCTGTTGACGCGGCAGACAATTTTAAATAATCAATCTGTGGCACCAACCATAGGCTGGTTGTGGCTACCCTGTGGGTACACTTCAAAACTCCCCGTCCCTCCAGTGGCCACCCTAAGGTGTTTCACTTGGACAGACTAAGGGAGGAGTGTGCCCGTGGGTTCACCATGGCAGTCTCTGACCGATTCACAGAACTCAACAACCTATCGGACCCAGTTGCTCTGTGGGAGCTCATCAAGCACATAACACTCAAAGCAGCTCAGGAGTCCATTGGCGTATGGCCGAGAGCAAGGCAGAATTCCATCTCCATGGAGACATTAGAGGCCACTGAAGCGTGTCACAAGGCTCGGCTGAATGGGAATCAAGTCTTGCGTCGTTCCATGGTGAGTAGGGCTCAGACACTGCTGAGAAGGGACAAGGAATAGTTCATCAGGAATCTTGCTGAGGATTTTGAAGGCCACTTCTTGGTAAATGACCTTCGCCCTGCCTACCAAGCCCTGAGAAAACTGAACTCTAAACCCTCCTCACAGATGACTGCAGTCCGATCAGATTGATTGATTGATTATTTAAAATTATCTGCCGCGTCAACAGCTAAGGTCATTAGCGGCGAATACCTTGTTAACTAGAAATATTAAAATGTTTAAAACTTTAAAAATCTATCAATAAATATCTTACAAAAATAATAAATAGATTAAAAATAAAAGCATAAATATTATGCTCTAAGTGCATAAAATTATTGCATAAACATTATGCATAATTAAATTTTATTGAAAATATAAGTCTCCCTAAGGAAATAATAAGACCCTCTATGTCACAATTTTCCCCCCAATACGTTTTTCAGTGAAATAGGGGGGAGACAAGTACATACGTCTTTGGTCTGAGAATGTTGCACATCTTTCCACTACATGTGCGATCGTTAATGGCTCTTGGCATCCTTCACAAAGTGCTTCATTTTTAGCCATCATTGGCCCATGAGTCAGTCTTGTGTGCCCGATTCTTATCTTGTTAATAAAAACTTCCACTTTTCGGTTGGGATGGATGCTAGTCGCCCAACTGCCAAGGTCATCTTAATGTCTCGCAGTTTGTTTCTGGAGGTATGCCTCCATTGTTCCTCCATTTATCACGAAGACAACTTCTGATGCTGGGTTTCAGGTCGGTGTGTGGGAGAGGAAAACGAGCATCAAAAGGGCTGAGGGGCAGCTCCCTTTTTGCCTTCTGATCAGCTCGCTCATTCCCATGATATCAACATGCGCTGGCCCCCAACATAGAGTATTTTTTTACATGTTGACATCAGTGCAAGCCAATCTTAAACCCTCCCTCACTAATGGGATGTGATGAGTTTAAGCTCTTGATTGCTTGTAAGGCACTACGAGAGTCACAATATATCACAACAGAAGGGTTCGTAAGATCTCTAGTCATCTTAACTGCTGTAAGATGGCATGTAAAATCTGCAGTGAAAAATCGAGGCTGCTAGAGAAAGACTGCCGATGCAATCTTCCTTCTGCTCACTCGCAAAGCCCACACCATTTTTTAGATTTCGAACCATCTGTATTTATTGCGTCCGATCCTTGGTACTTAGGAAATGGCTGAAGAAATTTTCTCTCTGACTTCTGCTTCAGATCTCTCCCCTTTCCCCAAATTTCCCACTAAAACCAGCTCAACTTGATTAGTTTCCCAAAGGGGGAAATTGGGAATTCCAACAGCCAGAACCATAGTGAGACTCAAAGTAAGAACTTCCACAAGATTCCTCATTCTCCTACCATAGGATCGGCTATCTTCAAGGGGGTTGAAAACCAATCTGGATGTAGGAGGATCCTGGAATCCTTTGTAGTCTCGTGTAGTAAATCAGGTTCATGTATTCTCGGTGTAATGAAAGAGTGGTTCTCCACTCTCAGCATACAGGGACTCCACAGGTGAAGACCTGAAAGCCCCAGTACAGATTCTGAGAGCTTCATTATGAACTGAGTCTAACATCTGTAGAACAGTGGGAGTTGCAGATGAATAAGCTTCACATCCATAATCAAGCTTACTACGAATAAGCGCTCGGTAAAGCCGTATAGCGTTGTGCGGTCTGCACACCAAGTAGATGTGAAAGAACCCGCAAAATACTAAGTGCCCTTTTGTAGCCTTTACTTTCAACTGTTTGATGTGAGGCACCCATGTAAGCCTTGAGTTGAAATTTAGAACCAAGTACTTAACCTCTTGGACAAATTGCCATGGATTTGCTCCTAAATAGAGGGAAGGATGGAATTTTCCTTGCTTGTGGAAATGTATAGACATGGTCTTGCTTGAGGAAAAATTTGAACCCCGATATGTTGTTTCCCCTGTACAACCTGATTTATTGCAGCCGCATGTGACCTTGCACCCTGTAAGCTTCCTCCTGAGCAGTACAGTGTAAAGTCATCCACATACAGATTACATGGATAGAACTTGGGGAAAAGCCTTTACAATGTCATTTATAGCAATTGGGAAACAGGGTCACACTTAAGACACTCCCTTGTGGGACCCCTTCCAGCTGATCTTCCAGATTAGAGAAACTGTTTCCCACCCGAACTCTAAATTTCCTGTTAGCAAGGAAGCTTTGTATGAAGGTAGGTAATGCTCCTCTTAACCCAATTTTCATACAACTTCTTGAGTATGCCCTGCTTCCAAGTAGTATCATAAGCCTTTTTAAGGTCAAAGAAGACTGCTATCATGGAAAGTGCTGTGCGAAAGGAATTCTGTATAGCAGTTTCCATCCCCTTTCAAGTGCATCTCTGGTCGATTTCAATCTTCTAAACCCATAATGATATGGAGTCAGCACGTTTTCCTTTTTTAGCATCCAGTCAACCTGAAGTTTACCCTTTTCTCCATCAGCTTGCAGATGCAGCTGGTGAGGGAGATTGGTCTGTAATTTCCTGGTGTGGAAGCATCCTTGCCGGTTTAGGGACAGGAATGATTATAGACTCTTTCCATGTGGATGGCACTGTACCCCCCTATATATCCTATTGAATAGGTCCAACAAAACTTTTGGGATCTCTCTGGTAAGTGAGATATCTTTGGTATGGAATATCGTCACTTCCTGGGGCAGTCTTACAGCAGAGCTGCAAGCAGAGTCCCATCTCCTTGCTCAAAAAAGGCAAGTGTATGGAAGTTCTGCTGCGTCCTACTGAAAAACGACACTGGGTGTTGTTTTCCCGTTCAGGGTCGAAGAGTGGAGAATCGGGCAGTGTAAGATGCTCCAGAGGAGACCTCTGCCATGGATTTAGCTAGCTCATTAGCAACATCTTTTTTATCTGTGATGATTATGCCATCAATCTTCAAAGCAGGGGGTGACAGTGATGTGTCTTTCCAGCGATCTTACGCACCTTGTCCCATACCCCTGTAAGGGGGTCCCGAGTTAATCAAGGAGACATACTTTCTCCATGACGTCCGTCTGGCCTCCTTTAGCACCGCCTGGCCTTGGCTCGGGTCTTTTTGTAATGGATCAAGGTTACATCACTGGGCGTCGATTCAACTGCCTTAATGCAGCTTTTCTTGCTCTGACAGCTTTTTGGTATTCATCAGACCACCATGGTTTCCGGAGGTCGACGGTAATGCCCGCTACTTTTGGGAATGGATGCTCTGCCCGGGAAAAGGGGAATTCGTGATGTGAAGTGATTAACAGCATCTTGAACACAATGGAAATCATTCACAGATCCATGCAATACTGCAGTTGATCTGAAAAGATTCCAGTCCGCATGTTCAAGTCGCCATCTCTGCACTCCCATTGGCTGAATACCATTCACCTCCTCCAAAAGTATTGGAAAATGGCGCTTCCATGTAAGTCTTCCATAACCTGCCAAGTGAAATTCATCTGTGAATCAGGGGAGACAATTGACAGGTCTATATTGGAGTATGTCCAGTTTGAATTTGGAAATGTGTGGGAGTGTCACTGTTCAATAAAACTGCATCTACTCTTAGGGCAAAGGACTCCAAGGCCCCTTTCCCCGGGGTTTTCACAAAGTGTCTCCCCAGAGGTGATGCCCACCAGAAAAACTCCCAAGAGTAGAAATGGATTGGCAACTGCCCAAGTAGATTTTCCAAGTCATTTTTGTTGAGATTATGTGGAGGAAGGTAGTAGATGCAACAGTGTAAGGTCGTGTCAAGCCCATTCTCACAGCCTTCACCTGCAGTGTTGTCGCATTTTGGATGGCCTGGAAGGGAAAATCTTGACGTACCATTACTGCTACTCCCCATGAGGTCCATTGTCAAAAGTCCCATAATGGGCTTGAATTTGGGATCCTCTCAGGGAAATCAGATGTTTTCCCTGGTCATAATCTCTTGTAGGCATACACAAACTGGGTTACATGAAGCTATCAGATGTTGCAGTTCTTCCCATTTTGCATGAATTCCCTGACAGTTCCATTGGATTAGGGTATCCAGTTCTTTAAACTATTTTTTCATAAGGTGTTTGGCAGCACCTGTGGTCAAGGTTTGCCTCACACCTTAAGGCTGTCCCTTTCCTGGATCTTGGGGGAGTCTTTTGAGGGGTTGTTTACCCCTGGAACTAGTTTCCACAGGCTTCCTTTTGACAGGCTCAGGATTTCTTTGCCTGGACAAAGAACGGACCTGAGCCTTTGCTTCAGGGGCATTCTGACCAGCAGCAGAGGCCCCTGTGGATGTGGTGGCAGCTGGAGCTGTCACTGGGTTTAGACCCTGGGCCCTTCCTGACGGCTCCAAAGACCCCACCTTGAAATGAGTCTTTTGAACAGACTCAGGATTCCTTTGCCTGGGCAAATGAAAACCCGAGCCCTTTGGGTTTAGGGGCATTCTGCCTAGCAGCAGAAAGGGCCCCCGTTGGATATGGGGGCAGCTGGGGCTGTCACCATTGAGGCCTCTGGGCCTCACCTGATGGCTCCAAAGACCTTACTTTGGGAGGAGGAGTCTCTTCAATAGACCCCTCACTCCTACTCCGTTTCTGGGGGAATTCACCAGAGGCAGTTTCAGCAATTGGGGACTGAGGTTTAAAAGAATGGCAGAGTGTGTGGTGTAAGAAGGGATTGGAAGGCAAGGGTTGGTGGGAAGGAGGATGGGCCAGAACCGAAGCAAAGGATTTACCTGGGTGTGCAAACAGCACACGGGCACGTCGCTTAGCCTCTGGAAAACTAACTTTCTCCTTGGGTCCTTATTATCAATACTTCTTTCTCAAATTTGTACCTTTTACACTGCTTTGAAGAAGCTTCATGAGCTTCTTTGCAGTAACAGCATATTGGACCTGGACAGTTGTCATCTCCTTGATGACCTGTCGTACCACACTTAGCACATATTCTTGGTGCCATTTTCCTTAAAAACGGCAAGAGTTTTGGGTCCATGCCCATAACCCTGGCAGTGGAAGCACCGCATAGGGTTGGGTACATATGGCTTTACCTTGAGGTGGTACATGCCAACTTAACTGATTCTGGGAAAGGACCAACGTATTAAAAGTTAGAAGGGAGAGCTGGTGTAGACTGTTCCAAACCATCAACTTTCTTCCTAAAACGTTTTACTGCCACTACATTAAAATTCTCTAGTTCCCCTAACAGTTTCTCCTCAGAATACCTCATCAGGTCTCGGGAAAAGACAATTCCCTTACACTGATTGAGGGTTTTGTGAGGAGAACATGAAACTTAGCCCCCGGGATGTTGCATATCGCACGCAGACGGTCCACTCTCGTCTGGGGACGAAACCTCAACTATCAGGCTACCATCTCGCTGTGGGGTGATGCGAGGATCACGTTGACATACTTCAACTATTTTTCGATGTACTTCGAAAATATCAAGATCCATGATTGATACACCTTTCAATGGTCTTCACTACTAGGTAATTACTATATGAAATGTTTTCATATTTACCAGGTAAGATTTCCTTAGTGGATTGAGGAGGACTTTTCCCCCTTTTTACCTGGTTTTTGGGAGCCCGGAACCATTACGATTCCCATTCTTGCCCTTTGGAAGCTGGAAAGGTTCCCAAAGTGACAATACGTGATGTTCCAGAGGGAATGGTCGGGGGATTGCGTAGGTCGTCAGGGAGAGAGGCTAGATCTTTGTAAATTTGTATTGCTCATACAAATTGGAATTTTCATTTCCTCACCCCCCCACCCACCATGGAGTCCAACGAGGGGAAGCTATAGTTGGGGGTCAAAATCTCCCAACAGCCACAGGGGTAAGAGGAATATACGCAGCACTATTACAGTACTGATGGCAGTCGCGGGACCTATGCGCTACCGACTAAAAAGTACCTGCTTGACCCTAGCCATATTTGACCAGCCGATTGACTTGACCGGGCCTTGATCAAGCCGCCCGTCTAACCAGAATAAAGGACCAAAGAGGTGTGTTGCTAGCTGCAGGGCACAGCGGCAGCATCGCTCAACCCCAGGACTCCTGTCTCCTGGTAATACGGGATTTCCATGCACGGCAAACACACGTGGAGAGTTTTTCCCTGGTCCAAGATGGAATGAACCAGGGGTGGGTGCACCATCCCCTCTCATAGCCTTGGTGCACCAGGAAGCCATTTTGGGCTTTATCCCTCACTGGTGACCCCTCCAGTATGGGTAGCCCTCTGGTCCGGCTCACCAGATCATTGGGACCTCAAGCCCCCCCACCGCGGCAAGGCGGCTTCCATTAGGGGGGAGTCCGATCAGAGGATGGACGGATCATCTCGGATCATGTTGGGGTTCGTGAACGTTGGGCTGAGTATTTTGAATAGGTGTACCAGGTAGACCCTCCAACAGTTATCTTGGATGCAAGCGATGTCTCAGTGCCTGTGCCGGACCCACCCATCAATGAGGAACCTCCTACCCTAACTGAGGTTAGGATGGAGATTTCCAAGCTGAAGAGAGGGAAAGCTGCAGGCATATGTGATATCCCTGATGAGCTGCTAAAGGCTGAGGGTGAACCCTTGCTCGAGGCCTGCATACAGTCCTGACTGCCATCTGGCAGTTTGGTACCATTCCCCCTGACCTGCTGAGGGGCATGGTCATCCCTCTCTGGAAGGGGAAAGGGGATCATTGGGATTACATTACACTGCTCAGAATACCAGGCAAGGTTCTTGCCCACATTCTTCTGAAACGAATCCGCAACCTACTACTGAGGCATCAGAGACTAGAGCAGTCCAAGATAAACCGTATACTAGCGCTTCAAGTAATTGTGGAACACTGTCGTGAGTTTAGTCATGGGTTGCTTGCAACCTACATCGACCTCTAGAAGGCGTTTGACTCGGTGCATCGGGAATCGCTATGGGAGATCACTATGGGAGATCCTGGAAATTCCAACACAGATTATTGGCCTAATGGTAAGCCTTTATACTGATACTGAAAGTGCTGTAAAGTGTGGTGGGGGTATGTCGAACTTCTTCCCTGTTAATTCAAGGGGGAGGCAAGGCTGTGCCTTGCACCCAAAAAAATTTTTTAAAACTGCATGGACTGGATAATGGGCAAAGCTACCAGCCAAAGTCAGTGTGGAGCAACGCTAGGCAAATTCAAGGTCTCAACCTTGACTTTGCCGACGATGTTGCTATCCTATCTGAGTCCCCCTTGGAGTCAATGGGGGGCGGCTCTTGATGCATTTAGCAATGAGGCGAAGCCCCTAAGCCTAGAGGTCTCTTGGACCAAGACCAAGATTCAGGACTTTGGGGGCCTGTTAGGGGAACCCGTTCAGTCAATCCATGCTTGCTCGAGGACATTGAAGTTACAGAAGTTTTACATACCTTGGTAGCATAGTCCATATCTCTGGGTTGTCAGACCAAGAAGTCAGTAGATGGTTTTGTCTGGCAACAGGAGCCATGAACTCGATCAACAAGAGCGTTTAGAGATGTCGGTACCTATGCAGAAGGAAGGAGCTGCGTGTCCTCAAGGCCTTGATACTGCCAGTTTTGCTCTGTGGAAGCGAAACCTGGATGCTATCCAGTGTCTTGGGGTTTCGCCTTGATGCCTTTTGTAACAAGTCCCTTTGCAGGATCATGGGGTACAGTTGGCAGGACCACGTGTCTAACCAGCAGTTACACCGTGAGACTGGCATGGGACCTGTTACTTGCATAATCCGGGATTGCCAACTCAGGCTATATGGCCACCTAGCTCGTCTCCCTGTGGACGACCCTGCCCATCAGGTTGTCTCTCTGCGAAACAACCCTGGGTAGAGGAGACCTGTGGGACGACCCAGGAGATCATGGCTTGGGCAGCTTGACGAGACCTGTCACGAGGAATTAGAGATGGGCTGTTGGCCTGCCTGGAGACGCGCCTCGAGGGATACTCGTAGTTGGAAGCGAAGGGTGGATGCGGCCATGCGCTCCCGTCGGCGTTAGCCCCTTGATGATGATGATTATGATGATGATCATCATCATCATCAGCATTATTAGTATCAGTGATGGTATTATTCTTATTACTACTGTTATTATTGTTATCATTATATCATTTATTGATAGTGTTATTTATGTTATTATCATCATCATCATCATCATCATCATCTTATTATTATCATTATTGTTGTTATTAATATAGTAGTAGTAGCAATAGTAGTAGTAGTAGTAGTAATAGTAGTAGCAGCAATTGTAGTAATAGCATTCATATTATTATCGATATAATTATCATTCTTAACATTATCATTATTTCTAGTAGTTGCAATACTTATAGCAGCAGCAAACGTAGTAGTACTTGTAGTAGTATCATTATCATTATCATTGTTATAATTGTAGTTACCATTACTAGTTTTATCATAATTTTTATTATTATCAGAACTAATATCTATCATTAATATTATATGTATATAGATAGATAAATAGATAGATAAACCGACAGACAAACAATTAGAAAGATTGATAGAATTAAAGATTTCTGCATACACAAATCTTTTATCCTTTAGGGATGTACCATTCCCTATTTTGCAACAAAGTGATGGATTAATTCGAGGGAATTCTTGACAACGATCGAATTTTTTCTAGGAGTTTGATTGTTCTCATGGATGGAAAACCTGCTTAAACATTGATATTTCATAACACATATTTTTTGTCTTTTTTAACAAAAGCATTTTTATATAAACATAATGAAAATATCTATATGATTTAACTGTAGTATTAATTGGATTGTCGAATTGACGGCTTACCTCTTCTCATTTTCGTTTTTGCTTCATATATTTTATTCTCTACTTCATTTGTAAGATGTTTTCCTTGTTGAATTCTCCCCACAGATTTTCAAAAGTGTTTGGAATTCCTCGATTTTCAATAGTCGACATAACCAAACTATCACAGTACGTGAAGGTTAACAAGAACAACAATCTGTCCTTGGTACATATAGTCTAATAAATAGAGACATCTGAGCTAGTATGAAACAGTGTGCCGAATGAACACGGGATTAAGGATTCAGAGTACCCATGTATCGAACAGACTTGGAATTTTCCTATAAGCCGGCGATACAAAACGGGCTGGGATTTTCATGCATGTTTACCCCAGATCATTAGACAGAATTGAGTTTCGTACTATGTCAGTTAGTGTGGGATGCTGAAACTTTTGTGTGTTGGATTGGGGCATAGTACACAGTTCTTTTCTGTATATCTGTCGGACTCACTCTCTCTCTCTCTCTCTCTCTCTCTCTCTCTCTCTCTCTCTCTCTCTCTCTCTCTCTCTCTCTCTCTCTCTCTGCGTTATTTGGATACTTTGGGAATTTCAAAGCCTTTACATCACAAGTGCTTCAATTTAGTAGACAAAGTTATATTCATGCTCTGTCAGTTTTACGATTACATTTATTTAATCATAAAATTCTCGATGTGCTTTTCCGCCCACTCATATGTATATTTCTATCTATCACTATATTTGTCTATCCGCGCACGCACGCGCACGCACGCACACACACACACACACACACACACACACACACACACACACACCACACACAACACACACACACACACACACACACACACACATGCGAAACATAATCCAAACACAACATTTCTTGCATTACATGAAGGGGACCCCACCCTCACAACGCTCCCGTTGCATAGTTAATTTCCGCGATCCATCACCAGGCGAAAGATGTCAAAGCAGCGTGAAATCCGAGTGGTTTTCGGCCCGTGCTGTCTATCATTTCATATCTCTCTCTCACTGTCCGGATTTAGAGCATGCATAAAAGATTTTTTTATCATATTTTTAACAATGGCATTTTTCATGCACATGAGTCAGTGTGGTGTTTTGAATTCATGCATCAGTTACTATCGTCCCTTTTGCTTTTTCGCTGATAGAGGAAAGCCGTAATTAAGTCTTTGTTCATATGAGATTGCTGTTTATATGTTATTTGTTTCATTGCATATGTAACTAAGATAAATAGATAATGTTATTATCTTTCGTCATATTAAATCATATCTCATTTAATTAACATATGGGAAATAGTTTTACCCAAGAGCATAGAAACACTATGTTATTTAGTTGTACCTGGTAGCCCAGTATTTTTGTTATTATTATGATTTAAGGAACACATTTCCTCAAAGTACCTAATTTTGTTTAGTATATATATATATATATATATATATATATATATTATATATATATATATATATATATGTATATATTATATATATATATATATATTATATATATATATATAATCATATCATAGACAACAAAAATACTAAAATC
>NC_051386.1:35702595-35707595 GCF_015228065.2 Penaeus monodon | reverse complement strand
AATGGAAATGGTGGAGGGGAGGGGTTGTTATACTGAAGTGAGTTGTGATAATAAAATGGGTTTTGATAATGATAAATGTGCTAATGATCCATGTTGTCCTAATGCATGTTGTGATGCCATTACATACTTGATGTAATAACAGTATTAGCGTATGTATAGTGTGATAATTATGTGATTCTATAATATACATTGCCTTTTGTATGATATGTTACACAATGTAAAGTATAGATTTTTATGTTTAGTTTATATTGCTGTGTAGCATACCGCCTGTGTAAAAGATTCTTTCTACGATTCATAGAGTACAATAATTCATTTTATCTGTACTCGGACCTTTGGCAGGGATACTCTCTCTGGCAGAGTCTGGCGTGTGGTGCAGAGGAACATGAAGAATTACCTTTTATTTTTGTCAGAGCTGATATTCAATGAACCTACTACATCAGTGTTTTCTTCAACCTCAAGTATTATAAAGAAACACTAGACTTCATTCGACAAACATGGTGCAGTGATCCAGCAGATTGAGTTCTGATGCCCCAAGCCTTTTCCAAATTCATGGCCGCTCAGTAATCAACCCACTCCGGGAGTGTTTTTCATTAGTGTAGTGAAGTGTGGTGCTATATTGTAGTGTGTTGTGCGGTGCCGATAGTGTTCAGTAAAGTTTTGGGTTTGCTCTGGTGGCATTATTAGTAGTCCTACATTCTATACGATGCTTCGTGAGTGACCGATTCTCTTGCGCTCATGGCTCGCCTCCATGTATATGTCCGCCGTGACGTCACCGCACTGCCAGCGCCCATACGAATGCACGCACACTCACTGATTCACACTTCATTTACATATTTTCACCTGATTTACTGCGATTTTGCTGTATTCTCTTGACTCTCTTAACACGCTACAATGAGTAAAGAGAAGAAGCATAATGCCAGTCAGGGCGACCCTGAGAAACCAGACTGCAGCCTTAACAAGTCTGAAGGAGCCAGTGCCAGCACCCCACCTCCCACACTTTTTACTACATTGCCGCAATTCAGAGGGATGAAAAGAGGGAAAAAGCCCATCAGACGAAGAGAAGATTGTTACATACGAGCAGAAGCATGCAGGAAGGAGGAGTCTGCCCACTTTCAGGAGGTGATCCTTCACCTCACTCCCCAGCAGCCCTTAGCTTCAACTGCGAGTTCGCCAGTGAGCAGTTCTGCTTCGTTCAATGCTTCTCACACACCAACAACCCCAAAGACAATGATACAGCCTTTGTAAACATTGCCAGTAGAAGCGAGTCCCTAACAATTTTGAGAATGGAAGTGCAAATGGTCTGATCATGCTGTAATGATAGATCTTCTCAGTCTGCTGTTATCAAAGCAGCAAATACAGCTATGCATATGCCTTACATCTGAGATGCAATAAGTGCTGGACCACAAGATGGATGCCCACAGACCGATTGTGTTCAGTGTACAATGTACTGTCAGTGCTCAAGGCGCATGTTAAAAATACCAGCAATGAGGTGCTGTGATGGGAAACCTTCTCTGAGTGCAAGCAAGCAGAAGGTGAGAGCTTCGGTGATTTTTTGGATAAAGGTTGAAAGTCTTGTCAGAGGAGAAAGACCTTTGCAAGGCACTGAACCAAGCATGCTGTGTGCAGTGGAAAACACGGCATACTAATGGGTATTTGGGACGAGGAACTCAGCGATGTTGCAAGATGCTTTGGAAAAATGTAGGTCTCATGAATTAATGACCTGCAGGGACACCATGACAAATGCTGCTTTAAGAAAAGGAAGGATAAGATGAAGGAAGAGGACGCCAACCAGAACTTGAAGGTAGTAACTTCAGTATCCCTTCCAGTATCATACATTTGAGTGTCGCCTCTACAGCACGAACCTAAATCTAAGCCGTCACCCAAAGGCCCACATGTCAATTTGGCTGATGATTTGTTGGGAGTGTTGCCATCATCCATGACACAGGTGCAGACAACTGTAGTTCAGGTTCTGGGTAGTGCTGGAGTCAAAACCCTCCTCAGTTCTGCCTATACCAATGGACCGGTGAATCACTGAAAAAACAAGGAAGTACTTCCTCCATCAGTATGCAGATATCTTGGTAAAGAAGGATGACCTGCAGTCGGGGCTACTCATGATGATGGTAGCCCACCCATGAGATTTCATCTGCGGGAGAATGCCATGCCCTTCGTGATCCACACCCCAAGAATAATTCCTTTGGCTTTTCAGGAAGCAACAAGAAAGGAGCTTGTGGCATTAGTGATCCAAGGCATCTTGAAGCCAGTGGAAGATGAATCATCAATGGTTGTTGTCCCAAAGGCAAATGGTGGTGCTCACATTACCACTGACCTGTCAAAGCTCAACATGCTAATCTTTCGCCTTGCCCACCCTTCTCCGTCAAGGTTGTTCACAACTGTGGATGATCTTTGTGGTTACTGGCAACTATCCCTGCATGAGGATTAGATTAGATTGCATTTATTTGCAGAGCTGCAAAGCAGAGTCCATCTCCTTGTGCAAAAATGGCAAGGTGTATGGAAGTTCTGCTGCAGTCCTACTGCAGTGGAGTGGAGAATTGGGAAGTGTATGATGCTCCAGAGGAGATCTCTGCCATGGATTTAGCTAGCTCATTTGCAACATCTTTTTTGTCTGTGAAGATTATGCCAACTATCTTCAAAGCAGGTGGTGACATACTGGCTCGGAGCCCCTTGTAATGGATCAAGGTTACAGCATATGGGCGTCACTTCAACTGTGGCTTTTCTTGCTCTGACAGCTTGTTGGCATTCACCATGATACCGCAGGTTGATGGGACTGCCTGCTACTTGTGGGAATGGATGCTTCTGCTGCAAGGTGAATTCGTGATGTGAAGGGATTAACAGCATCTTGAGCACATTGGAAATCATTCACAGATCCTTGCAATACTGCAGTTGATCTAAAAAGATTTCAATCCACATGTTCAAGTCGCCATCTCTGCATTCCATTGGCTGAAATACCATTCACCTCCTCCAAAAGTTTTGGAAAGTAGTCGCTTCCATGTAAGTCTTCCATGATCTACCAAGTGATATTCAACTGTGAATCAGGCGAGCCTATTGACATTAGAGAATGTCCCAGTTTGAATTTGGAAATATGTGTGTGTGTCAGTGTTCAGTAAAACTGCATCTATTCTTAGGAACAAGGACTCCAAGGCCCTTCCTCAAGGGTTGCACATATTGTCTCAGTAGAGGTGATGCCGACTATTGAAATCTCCAAAAAGTAGAAATGGAAGTTGCAACTGCCCAAGTAGATCTGTTAAATAATCTTTGTTGAGATTATATGGAGGTAGGTAGATGGATGCAGCAATGTAAGGTTGTGTCAAGTCTATTCACACAGCCTTCACCTGCAGTGTTGTCTGCATGTGGATGGCCTGGAAGGGAATATCCTGACGTACCATTACTGCTACTCCTCCATGAGGTCCATTATCAGAGGTCCCATAATGGGCTTGAACTTGGAATCCTCTCAGGGAAATGGGACGATTTTTCCTGGTCATAATCTCTTATAGGCATACACAAACTGAGATATATGAAGCTATCATATGTTGCAGTTCTTCCCATTTTGCATGAATTCCCTGACAGTTCCATTGGATTAGGGTATCCACTTCTTCAGATTACCTCTTCATAAGGTGTTTGGCAGCACCTGTGGTCAAGGTTTGCCCCAAACCTTTAGGCTGTTCCTTTCCAGGATCTTGGTAGTATCTTTCGAATGGTTGTTTACCTGTGGAACTAGTTTCCACAGGCTTCCTTTGGACAGGCTCAGGATTTCTTTGCCTGGGCAAAGGACGGACCTGAGACTTTGCTTCAGGGGCATTCTGTCAAACAGCAGAGGCCCCTGTGGATGTGGTGGCAGTTGGAGCTGTCACCATTGGGGCCCCTGCCTGAGAGGAGTCTTTTCAACAGGCTCAGGATTCCTTTGCCTGGGCAAAGGGCGTACCTAAGCCTTTGCTTCAGGGGCATTCTGCCTAGCAGCGGAGGCACCTGTGAATGTTGTGGCAGCTGGAGCTGTCACCGTTGAGGTCTCTGGAGCCTTAACTGATGGCTCCAAAGGAGGAGTGTCCTCAATAGACCCCTCACTCCTACTCCATTTCTTGTGGAACAACTCACTAGAGGCAGTTTCAGCAATTGGGAACTGAGGTTTAAAGAAAGTGGCAGAGTGTGTGGTGCAAGAATCACCGGAGACGGGAAGGAGGATGAGTTAGAACTGAAGCAAAGGCTCTACCTACCTAGCCTCCGGGCTAGTACAGTGGTAACGTGTCGGTCTCTCATCTGAGGGGTCGGCGGTTCGCGCCCCGCCCAGGCGCGAGAAGTTGCAACTGTCGCCTGGAGGTTACTGCCGTAGCTGGGCACCACGGCGGGCAAGGACTCGGTTCAGCCGAGTCAGCAGCAGCTCACACACGTGAGCGAAAATCAGACAGACAGTATGTCACACCAAGAATATCCATTGTATCAAATGGAATCAAAACCAAACTATTTGTGCAAACAGCACATGGGCACGTTACTTTCCCTCTGGAAAACTAACTTTCTCCTTGCTCCTTATTACCAATACTTCTTTTTCAAATTTGTACCTTTTACATTGCTTTGAAGAAGCTTCATGAGCTTCTTTACAGTGGGATCAGCATATTGGGCCTGAACAGTTGTCATTCCCTTGGTGACCTGTTGTACCACACTTTACACACACCATTTAGGTAAACACCGGCACACACACATACACACACACATGCACAATCTCTCTCTCTCTCTCTCTCTCTCTCTCTCTCTCTCTCTCTCTCTCTCTCTCTCTCTCTCTCTCTCTCTCTCTCTCTCTCACGACCTCCTGGGGACAATGACGAGGACGTCATCTACGTATCGAAGCCATGTTGAATGTCTGCCGATTATATCCATGTAGTTATACCTCTCCAGCGTCTCCATGAACAAGCAAGCCATGACGGCACTCAAGGGGGAGCCCATGGCGAGACCACTAATCTGCTGGTATTCATCCCCAGCAAATTCGAAGT
>NC_051386.1:35692595-35695095 GCF_015228065.2 Penaeus monodon | reverse complement strand
GTGTATATACCAAAAGAAAGCAAACTCAGGTAAAACACACTTACCTATTTCTATCTAACTTTTCTTAATGTTCATTAGAAATTAATCTTCAAAAAAATCACTCAAGCATTTAAAAAAAGGACTTACTGTAGTTTCAATTTTTTGGTGCCCAAATTTCTATTTTTTCATAAATATACACTTCTGTTATATTAAAAAATTATGATCAGATATAAAAAGACTAGGGGGCAGAATTTTAGTTATTTTTTCTTGACGGATAAATGGTAGAATGATGTAACAGCTCATTGTTTTTGTTATACGATTGTTTTTATTATCATTATATCATCCTTTTTATAGTTATCCATCTACAGGAAAAAGGAAGATTTGTATATGGTACATACTACATACATACACACACCACACACACAACACACCACACCAAACACACACACAAGAGTATGTGTATAATATATATATATATATATAATATATATATATATATATTAAATATATTAAAATATATAATAATATATATATCCCTATATAATATTTTTTATATTTTTATATATATAAATTTTAAAATATATATATATAATATTATAATATATAATTATATTAAATATATATATTATATAATATTTTTATATATATATATATAATTATACTACATATAATATATAATATTTTTTATTAATATATATAAAAATATATTATATATATAAATTTAATTTTAATAATTTTTGAAGGGGGAAGAAAAAAAGTCTAAATATAAACTTTTCTAGTCCAGTTTTTACAGAGGCTCCCCCTTGACCCTTTAAATATGTGTATAAAATAATCGTGGCCAGGCAAGAGGGGAAAGGGGTTTTCACCGACTGGAAAAGCAAACTTACCTTAATTTTTACGATGTATGATTAAGGTCGGGCGGGACCTTTAAGACCTTGCTCAGGGTGCTTGTTAGGAAATATAAACTCCCAAAGGGTGCCTATTTCAGGGGGTTTGTGTTGAAAAATGATGATATAGGTTTTGGGGTGTACATAGTTAAAAAACTGCCAGTTCCCCACCCTTTCATTCTCTGTCTGATGCATCTGTTTTCTGTTGTCTGCGTCTGTCTGTCTCTCTCTCTCTTTTCTCTCTCTCTCTCTCTCTCTCTCTCTCTCTTCTCTCCTCTCTCTCTCTCTCTCTTTTCTCTCTCTCCCTCTCTCTTCTTCCTTTTCCCTCCCTCTCTCCAGGGGAGGATTTGTGTTAGGGTTCCTCACTTTTGTTTGGGAAACGCAGGTCTTTTTGGTTCCGTTTTTTAAAGATGGTAAGTGGCCTGGGGTTTTAAAATAATTGTGTGCTGGGTATATGGGCCCCGGGGCAACGGGTAGCCGACAGTTTTTTACAAACTGATGAAAAAGGGGCACCAGATGTCGGGTTTTTGTTACCCATTTTTTTTAAAATTTTTAAATTCACACAAATACGCTGTAATTAAAGAGATTCAAGCTGGATGTGGATTTTTAATTCAAAGAGTTCTATACTGCAGTAAACCTACAACAAAAAAGTAAAATTTTTACAAATTTTTGATAACCAATTGTTTCCCTTTTTGTCTCCCAAAAAACTTCGATACTCAATTACTTGCAATTATTTCCTACCCAAAATTCGTTTAAAATTTCTTTGAAATCAAAGTTGGGGGCTTAAAGCCCTCATGTATTTTTTTTTTTAAAATAGGGCTTTAAAATCCCTGTTTATTTTAAATTTCCCCAACCCCAACACCATGTGGTCATAGTGGGAAAAAAAAGCAACTCCTGTCGGGACTGTTACCCACAATCTTTCCCTGAGGTTGGAATTTTTTTAAAGAAAGGCAAAAGGGGCAAAAGTTTAAAAGATCCACTTTTTTTTACTACATTAGAAATTTAGCTTTAGCACATTTTGCATAAATGAAAAATGCCTAAAGTGCCCTAGTGATCGATGTAATAAAAAAAAAAATTTTAAACCCTATAATACAGTATTGCTTTTTCAAGCTTCGTTTGACTTAATGGGTGGAGATATTAAGGGAGGCCTACGTCCTTTTTTTAGGGGAAAAAAAATTACATTTTGTATCAAATTTTCAGGAAATATTTGGGGGAAAAACAAAATTTTTAATACTGTGAGTTTTTTCGTTTTGAATTATAAATTATAGTATAAGGGGGGACGTAAATAAAAAATTCTTTATATTAATCTGCGATGCATGAACAGTATATAAAAAGGGGGCGTGAATAAAATTTTATATTTTTTCAACTTTTTTTTTTTGTGCATGGTTTTGTGCATTTCTTACATCACTAAAACACGTCATTTAAGATTGTAAAATCGTGTAGAGTAGAGGAAAAAGTGGGGACGTAAAGAGCAAAAGGTATTGGTAGTCCACAGGGGTCAAAAAAGCGGCCTTCGGGGGATCTCACCTCTTAGATTCCCCCCCCCCCCCCCCTCTCTCTCGACTTGTGGCATGTTTTTTTTTCCCATAAGTCTCAAATGAAGTTTCGTATTAATCAGAACTTTTTAAATATCC
>NC_051386.1:35680095-35682595 GCF_015228065.2 Penaeus monodon | reverse complement strand
TTTTATTTTTTTTTATAATAATGCTATGAATAGGTATAATGTAAACATGTTCTGTATGTAAAAACGATAACTTACATTTGATTGCACATATATAGGAAAAATAAACATGTCCACAAGTCGAGAGAGAGAGGGGGGGGGGGAATTTTAAGAGGTGAGATGCCCCCGAAGGTCCGCTCTTTGACCGCTGTGGACTACCAATACCTTCGCCCCTTTGACGTCCGACTTTCCCCTTACCTCTACTCTACAGCGATTTTACAATCTTTAAGTGTACGTGTTATGTAGATGATGTAAGTATAATGCACGAAAACCATGCACAAAAAAATAAAAGTTGAAAGAAAATATAAAATTATATTCACGACCACCTTGTTATATACTGTGGTCATGCATACGAACTTAGATCTATATATAAAGAATTTTATATTTACGTCCCCATTATGACTATAATTTATAATTCATCGAATAAACTCACAGTATAAACATTTCGTTTTTCCCCCCTATATTTCCTGAATTAGAATACAACTGTAATTTTGTATGCCATAAGGATACGTATAGGCCCCTACCCTTAATATCTCCATCCCATTAAGTCAAGCGAAGCCTTGAAAGAGCGAATACTGTATATGATAGGTATAAGATTATTTTTTTTATATACATCGATCACTAGGACTACTTTATGGCATTTATTCATTTATGCAAATATAGTGCTAATGCTAATTGCTAATGTAGTAAAAAAAAAGTGGATCTTTTAAACTCTATGCCCTTATGCCTTGCTTTAAGAAAATTTTTCCCAACCTCAGGTAATGATTGTAGGATAACAGTCCCCGACATGGAGTTGCTTATTGTTTCCCCCTATGACCTACATGGTGTCTGGGATTGGGAATTAAGATGATAAACAGGGATTATAAAGCCGTATTGAAAAAAAAAAATACATGATGGGTCTTTAAGCCCCCAACTTTGATTACAAAGAACTTTAATCGCATCATTTTGGTATGGAAATAAATATAGCAAAGTAATTGAGTATCGAAGTTTCTGTGGAGACAAAAGGTAAACAATAGTGGTTATCAAACTTCGTAATAATATTTACTTTCTTCGTTGTAGGGTTTACATGCAGTATAAGAACATCATTTGAATTAAATATCCACATCTCAGCTTGAATCTCTTTAATTACAGCGTATTTGTGTGTAGATTAAACATTTAAATAACTGGCTAACGAAACCTGACATCTGTGTGCCCTTTTGGGCATACAGTTTTTTAAAATAGCTGTCGGGCTAACCCGTTGCCCGGGCCTATACTACCCAAACACGACAATTATTCTTAAACCTCAGGCCACGTTACCATCTTTAATAAACGGAACCAAACAGACCGTGCGTTTCCCTTTAATCAAAAAGTGAGGAACCCTAACTCAACCTCCTCACTGTGAGAGAGGGAGGAAGAGAGAGAGAAGAGAGAGAGAGAGAGAGAGAGAGAGAGAGAGAGAGAGAGAGAGAGAGAGAAGAGAGAGAGAGAGACAGACAGACGACAGACAGACAGACAAAACAGATGCAGTCAGACAGAGAATGAAAGGCTGGGGAACTGGCATGTTTTAAGCTATGTACACTCACAAGCTTATACTCATCACTTCTCCAATCACACTCCTGAAATAGGACCACCCTTGGCAGTTTATATTTCCCATAACAAGCACCCTGGGCAAGTGTCCTAAAGGTCACCGCCCGTACCTTAATCATACATCGATATGATTAAGGTAAGTTTAGCTTCTTCCAGTCGGTGAAACCGCTTTCGCTCTGTGCGCTGGCCAGCGATTATTCATACACAGGTAGCTAATGGGTCAAGGGCAGCCTCTGTAAATACTGGACGATAGAAATGTTTATATTTAGACTGTCTCTTCAACCCTTCATAAATATATATGTATATATATATATATATATATATATATATATATATATATATAAAATATATATATATAATATATAAAAATATATATATAGATATATTATATAATATATATATTAATATAATTACTATATATATTATATATATTATATATATATATATATATATATATATTATATTATTATATATATTCATTTTATACATATATTATATATATATATATAAAATTATATATATATATATATATATATACACATACATCTGTGTGTGTGTGTGTGTGTGTGTGTGTGTGTGTGTGTGTGTGTGTGTGTATGTATGTATGTATGTACACATATACAAATCTTCCTTGTTTAATGTAGATGGATAACTATAAAAAGGATGATATAATGATAATAAAAACAATCGTGATAACAAAAGCAATGACGCTGTTACAGTCATTACTACCATTTATCCGTCAAGAAACATAACTAAAATTCTGCACCTAGTCTTCATTATGATCATGATCATAATTATTTGAGATATAACACGAAGTGTATATTTATGAAAATAATATGAAATTAGTCACCAAAACTTGCCCAAATCTACGGGTTTTTTGTTTTTTTCTTTTAAATGG
>NC_051386.1:35670497-35679995 GCF_015228065.2 Penaeus monodon | reverse complement strand
GACATAACCAACTACACAGTACGTGAAGGTTAACAAGAACAACAATCTGTCCTTGGTACATATAGTCTAATAAATAGAGACATCTGAGCTAGTATGAAACAGTGTGCCGAATGAACACGGGATTAAGGATTCAGAGTACGAACAGACTTGGAATTTTCCTATAAGCCGGCGATACAAAACGGGCTGGAATTTTCATGCATGTTTACCCCAGATCATTAGACAGAATTGAGTTTCGTACTATGTCAGTTAGTGTGGGATGCTGAAACTTTTGTGTGTAGGATTGGGGCATAGTACACAGTTCTTTTCTGTATATCTGTCGGACTCACTCTCTCTCTCTCTCTCTCTCTCTCTCTCTCTCTCTCTCTCTCTCTCTCCTCTCTCTCTCTCTCTCTCTCTCTCTCTCTCTCTCTCTCTCTCTCTCTTTCTCTCTCTGCGATATTTGGATACTTTGGGAATTTCAAAGCCTTTACATCACAAGTGCGTCAATTTAGTAGACAAAGTTATGTTCATGCTCTGTCAGTTTTACGATTACATTTATTTAATCATAAAATTCTCGATGTGCTTTTCCGCCCACTCATGTATATTTCTATCTATCACTATATTTGTCTATCCGCGCACGCACGCGCACGCACGCACACACACACACACACACACACACACACACACACACACACACACACACACACACACACACACACACACACACACACACACACACATGCGAAACATAATCCAAACAAAACATTCTTGCATTACATGAAGGGGACCCCACCCTCACAACGCTCCCGTTGCATAGTTAAATTCCGCGATCCATCACCAGGCGAAAGATGTCAAAGCAGCGTGAAATCCGAGTGGTTTTCGGCCCGTGCTGTCTATCATTTCATATCTCTCTCTCACTGTCCGGATTTAGAGCATGCATAAAAGATTTTTTTTATCATATTTTTAACAATGGCATTTTTCATGCACATGAGTCAGTGTGGTGTTTTGAATTCATGCATCAGTTACTATCGTCCCTTTTGCTTTTTCGCTGATAGAGGAAAAGCCGTAATTAAAGTCTTTGTTCATATGAGATTGCTGTTTATATGTTATTTGTTTCATTGCATATGTAACTAAGATAAATAGATAATGTTATTTTCTTTCGTCATATTAAATCATATCTCATTTTAATTAACATATGGGAAATAGTTTTACCCAAGAGCATAGAAACACTATGTTATTTAGTTGTACCTGGTAGCCCAGTATTTTTGTTATTTATTATGATTTTAAGGAACACATTTCCTCAAAGTACATAATATTTTGTTTAGTATATATATATATATATATATATATATATATATATATATATATATATATATATACTATAAAATACTTTATATAATATATATATATATATATAATATATATTATATATATTATATTTATATTATATATATATATATATATATAATATATATTATAAAATATATATATATATAGATTATATATCAATATCAAAAGACAACAAAAACATACAAAAAAATAGTGATGCTGAGTGTACACATAAATAACTGAAATCTAGAATGTCAAGATAAGAGCAGAGAAAAACAGATAAAAATGTCATACCATTTATAAGGAACAAAATACTAATTCGCTATCTTTGCACTTTTATTTCAGTGCAGTGATTTTCATGTGCTGAAATTTACTTTTCCATTTTCATTATGCATCACTTCATACAAGGGCTCATGGTTGGGAATATTAACTAAACCATTTCGGATAGGTTTTTCACGGATTTTAAAATCTCTGTCTATCTATCTACAATGTTAATTGTATGTACGGAAATATAATATTTTTAAAATATATATATATATATTATATTATATAAAATATATATATATATATATATATGATTTTATCTATTTATTTAATTATATTACATATACTATTCATATCTATATCTATATATTATCTATCTACACACACACAACACACACAAAACAACACACACACACACACACATTTTATATATATATATATATAATTATATATAAAATATATATATATTATATAATATATATATATAAATTTATATAATATATATATATTATATAAAATATATATATCAAATATCTATTATATATATATATATATATTAATATATAAAAGGTATATATATATATATATAATTATATTAATTATTTTTATTATATATTTTATATTATATATATATATATATTTTATAAAATTATATATATATATATATTATATAGGTATTATATATATATATCTATATATTATATATATATATATTTTTTGTATGCCCAATCCTCAGCCTTGTTAACATTATTTGGGAGGGGATGCTGGTCACCCTTGCTTATTCCTACGGATATCAACATGCGCTGGTACTCAACACAGACATCAGTGCAAGCCAATCTTGAACCTCCCTTACCACTGTGCGATGAATTTAAAGGGCTTGCAAAGATTTTTGTAAGACACTACGAAGTCGGAATATATCACAATAGAATGTTTCCTAATATCTCATTTTGACTTCAGCCTTCCTCGTGCTCCCTGCTGCAAAGCCCACCCTTTTTTCTGATTTCGAATCACCAATATTATTTCATCTGATCCTTAGTACTTACGAAGTGTGTTGAAAAAACTTCTTGACTTCTGCTTCTCCTGCATAGATTTAGCCTATTGCCATAGGTTGCAGTTTAGTGATTCAGCAGAGTTAGCAAGATCATTATCATGAAGTTTTTGCTTTAAATCTTTTAATGTCTGAGGTAGTTGGCAGGATGGAGAATTACAGAAAACAATATAAACCTTACAATTTAAATTTAAAATGGGAATTGAACATAACTGGCTAAACTGAACAAAAGAACAAAAACCAAAAACAAAACAAAGTGAGGATTAAAACCGAGCTACACAGCAAATAAAACAGTGAAAAAACCAAAAAAGTGGAAAAAGAATTAAATATAGTTAAAAAAAACGCAAGTAACATAAAGGAAATTTAAAAGTCAGACTGAACCAAACTGTAAAACAGAACTAAAGTGAACAAATTAAATAAAATATCATTAATAAAACATGAAGGAAGCTTAAAAGTGAAAATGAACTTAAATAGACAAAATAAAACAATAAAAATAATAAACAACCCGAAAACCTAAATTAAGAAAAAAATAACAAGACTATGGAAAATTAAAAAAAAGAACAAAAAAAAGCATACCCATTTAATGAAACCTTACGTCCTTTGGCCATAAACAAAACTCAGCTTATCTTTCATAGCAGAGATTCGGTGGCCTTGCAAATGATAGAGGGTTCCCAGAGATCGAACGCAACCCTGTCAAGATTCTGACACTTATTCGGATGTAAACAAACAATCGCCAGAAGTCGATTGCCGAGTGTTCTTATTCATAATCGGGAAATGATCTATAAATTCTTTAAATGTTTTGGCTCGCGGGACCTTACAATATTTAAGAAATTAACGAAATAAAAGTATAAAAAAAAAAGAAATTACAAGTTATATAAACGTGAAAACGAAACGAAAATGTGAATATATAACCTTAACATCAAAAGGGCATATAAAATTAGAAACAAACAAAAAAAAACTGGAATATTAAAACAAAATACCAAGAACATGGTCCCCTCCTTGCGGGGCACTACCAGTTTTGGGGGAACTACCTTTGTTGTAAATAGATCACTACAGCAGCACTAGTCATCTTCGACGGCAGCTCACATGCAGCAAGAGTTTGATTCAAATGATGAGAGATTAGACCGAAAAGAAAACATATTAAAAGAGAATGGGCCATAAACAAGCAAAAAGGGCAGAGCATATGCTGAAGGGAAGGAATATGTCAATACCAAAAACAGTAGAGAAAACTATGCGTCAGTATTTAGCAGACCTTAAAAGTAAGGTTAATAAAATTGCCTATCACCTTCCAAGTTAGAAAAAGACATCAAGATTACAAAAGAAGCAAGAAAGACAGCTTAAGAAAGATTGTAAAAGAATACTTTAAATCACACCTTAGGCAACAGGCGAGGAATATTGCTCTTTTGGCTGATGTAAAAGAGGACATAGTCATATTGGGATTTGAAGAAAAAGTGTAGAAGATAATCAATGATACAACGAAAAAAGAAAATTTAATTGCCCAAGGTCATAATTCCAATTCACGAAATAATTTATCATAATACACAAGAGCTTGGGATTAATCGAAAGGGGGAAAAAAACGCCCTTTAAAAAGTGACATTTATGAATAAGCATATGACAACTAATGTAATAAAGAAAGCTAAAGTCCTGGCCACCCACGAAGAATATAAGAAAAGGGAAAATATGAAGATGACAAAGAAATACTGTAAAAAAAAGGGAAGAGATAATAAACAAAACTGAAAAAAGAGGCTCCATGCAAAGCAAGTTCAATATCGGATCCAAAACGTAGAGACAAACATTAGCTTTGAAACAAAAAGGAATACCAAAAGATTATATAGAATAGCTTGTACAAAATGAAGGGTTTTATGTTCGGAGTTACTAGAAATAGATATAATTACTGTAATTAATAGACCTGATGCAATATACATCACTGAATTTCAACTGGCTCTCTCCATAGACGATGTAACATTAGAACTCCGAGACTATAATAATTGAACAGAAGATATGTTAAATGGAAATGGTGGAGGGGAGGGGTTGTTATACTAAAGTGAGTTGTGATAATAAAATGGGTTTTGATAATGATAAATGTGCTAATGATCCATGTTGTCATAATGAGCCATGTTGTGATGCCTTTTACATACTTGATGTAAAAACAGTATTAGCGTATGTATAATGTGATAATTATGTGATTCTATAATATACATTGCCTTTTGTATGATATGTTACACAATGTAAAGTATAGATTTTTATGTTTATTTTATATTGCTGTGTAGCATCCGCCTGTGTAAAAGATTCTTTCTAAAGATTCATAGAGTACAATAATTCATTTATCTGTACTCGGACCTTTGGCAGGGATACTCTCTCTGGCAGAGTCTGGCGTGTTTGGGGCAGAGGAACTGAAGAATTACCTTTATTTTTGTCAGAGCTGATATTCAATGACCCACTACATCATGTTTTCTTCAACCTCAAATATTATAAAGAAACACTAGACTTCATTCGACAAACATGGTGCATGATCCAGCAGATTGAGTTCTGATGCCCAAGCCTTTTCCAAATTCATGGGCCCCTCAGTAATCAAACCCCCTCCCGGAGTGTTTTTCATTAGTGTAGTGAAGTGTGGTGCTATATTGTAGTGTGTTGTGCGGTGCCGATAGTGTTCAGTAAAGTTTGGGTTTGCTCTGGTGGCATTATTAGTAGTCCTACATTCTATACGATGCTTCGTGAGTGACCGATTCTCTTGCGCTCATGGCTCGCCTCCATGTATATGTCCGCCGTGACGTCACCGCACTGCCAGCGCCCATACGAATGCAGCACACTCACTGATTCACACTTCATTTACATATTTTCACCTGATTTACTGCGATTTTGCTGTATTCTCTTTACTCCCTTAAAACGCTACAGTGAGTAAAGAGAAGAAGCATAATGCCAGTCAGGGCGACCCTGAGAAACCAGACTGCAGCCTTAACAATCTGAAGGAGCCAGTGCCAGCACCCCACCTCCCACACTTTTTACTACATTGCCGCAATTCAGAGGGATGAAAAGAGGGAAAAAGCCCATCAAGAAGAGAGATTGTTAAAATACGAGCAGAAGCATGCAGGAAGGAGGAGTCTGCCCCCTTTCAGGGGGTGATCCTTCACCTCACTCCCCCGCAGCCCTTAGCTTCAACTGCGAGTTCGCCAGTGAGCAGTTCTGCTTCGTTCAATGCTTCTCACACACCAAAAACCCCAAAAACAATGATACAGCCTTTGAAAACATTGCCAGTAGAAAGCGAGTCCCTACATTTTGAGAATGGAAGTGCAAATGGTCTGATCATGCTGTAATGATAGATCTTCTCAGTCTGCTGTTATCAAAGCAGCAAATACAGCTATGCATATGCCTTACATCTGAGATGCAATAAGTGCTGGACCACAAGATGGATGCCCACAGACCGATTGTGTTCAGTGTACAATGTACTGTCAGTGGCTCAAGGCGCATGTTAAAATAACCAGCATGAGTGCTGTGATGGGAAACCTTCTCTGAGTGCAAGCAAGCAGAAGGCGAGAGCTTCGGTGATTTTTTGGATAAAGTTGAAAGTCTTGTCAGAGGAGAAAGACCTTTGCAAGGCACTGAACCAAGCATGCTGTGTGCAGTGGAAAACACGGCATACTAATGGGTATTTGGGACGAGGAACTCAGCGATGTTGCAAGATGCTTTGGAAAAATGTAGGTCTCATGAACTGATGACCTGCAGGGACACCATGACAAATGCTGCTTTAAGAAAAGGAAGGATAAGATGAAGGAAGAGGACGCCAACAAGAACTTGAAGGTAGTAAGTTCAGTATCCTTTTCCGTATCATACACTTTGAGTGTCGCCTCTACAGCACGACCTAAATCTAAGCCGTCACCCAAAGCCCACATGTCAATTTGGCTTGATGATTTGTTGGGATGTGTTGCCATCATCCATGACACAGGTGCAGACACAACTGTAGTTCAGGTGTTGGGTAGTGCATGGATGTCAAACCCTCCTCAGTTTCTGCCTATACCAATGGACCGGTTGAAGTCACCTGAAGAAACAAGGAAGTACTTCCTCCATCAGTATGCAGATATCTTGGTAAAGAAGGATGACCTGCAGTCGGGGCTACTCATGATGATGGTAGCCCACCCATGAGATTTCATCTGCGGGAGAATGCCATGCCCTTCGTGATCCACACCCCAAGAATAATTCCTTTGGCTTTTCAGGAAGCAACAAGAAAGGAGCTTGTGGCATTAGTGATCCAAGGCATCTTGAAGCCAGTGGAAGATGAATCATCAATGGTTGTTGTCCCAAAGGCAAATGGTGGTGCTCACATTATCACTGACCTGTCAAAGCTCAACATGCTAATCTTTCGCCTTGCCCACCCTTCTCCGTCAAGGTTGTTCACAACTGTGGATGATCTTTGTGGTTATTGGCAACTATCCCTGCATGAGGATTAGATTAGATTTCATTTATTTGCAGAGCTGCAAAGCAGAGTCCATCTCCTTGTGCAAAAATGGCAAGGTGTATGGAAGTTCTGCTGCAGTCCTACTGCAGTGGAGTGGAGAATTGGGAAGTGTATGATGCTCCAGAGGAGATCTCTGCCATGGATTTAGCTAGCTCATTTGCAACATCTTTTTTGTCTGTGAAGATTATGCCATCTATCTTCAAAGCAGGTGGTGACATGGATGAGTTAATCGAGGAGACATACTGGCTCGGAGCCCCTTGTAATGGATCAAGGTTACAGCATATGGGCGTCACTTCAACTGTGGCTTTTCTTGCTCTGACAGCTTGTTGGCATTCATCAGACCAGCATGATACCGCAGGTTGATGGGACTGCCTGCTACTTGTGGGAATGGATGCTTCTGCTGCAAGGTGAATTCGTGATGTGAAGGGATTAACAGCGTCTTGAGCACATTGGAAATCATTCACAGATCCTTGCAATACTGCAGTTGATCTAAAAAGATTTCAATCCACATGTTCAAGTCGCCATCTCTGCATTCCATTGGCTGAAATACCATTCACCTCCTCCAAAAGTTTTGGAAAGTGGTCGCTTCCATGTAAGTCTTCCATGATCTACCAAGTGATATTCAACTGTGAATCAGGCGAGCCTATTGACATTAGAGAATGTCCCAGTTTGAATTTGGAAATATGTGTGTATGTCAGTGTTCAGTAAAACTGCATCTACTCTTAGGAACAAGGACTCCAAGGCCCTACCTCAAGGGTTGCACATAGTGTCTCAGTAGAGGTGATGCCGACTATTGAAATCTCCAAAAAGTAGTAATGGACGTTGCAACTGCCCAAGTAGATCTTTTAAATAATCTTTGTTGAGATTATATGGAGGTAGGTAGATGGATGCAACAATGTAAGGTTGTGTCAAGTCTATTCACACCCTTCACCTGCAGTGTTGTCTGCATGTGGATGGCCTGGAAGGGAATATCCTGACGTACCATTACTGCTACTCCTCCATGAGGTCCATTATCAAAGGTCCCATAATGGGCTTGAACTTGGAATCCTCTCAGGGAAATGGGACGATTTTTCCTGTTCATAATCTCTTATAGGCATACACAAACTGAGTTACATGAAGCTATCAGATGTTGCAGTTCTTCCCATTTTGCATGAATTCCCTGACAGTTCCATTGGATTAGGGTATCCACTTCTTCAGATTACCTCTTCATAAGGTGTTTGGCAGCACCTGTGGTCAAGGTTTGCCCCAAACCTTTAGGCTGTTCCTTTCCAGGGTCTTGGTAGTATCTTTCGAATGGTTGTTTACCTGTGGAACTAGTTTCCACAGGCTTCCTTTGGACAGGCTCAGGATTTCTTTGCCTGGGCAAAGGGCGGACCTGAGACTTTGCTTCAGGGGCATTCTGTCAAACAGCAGAGGCCCCTGTGGATGTGGTGGCAGCTGGAGCTGTCACCATTGGGGCCCCTGCCTGAGAGGAGTCTTTTGAACAGGCTCAGGATTCCTTTGCCTGGGCAAAGGGCGTACCTAAGCCTTTGCTTCAGGGGCATTCTGCCTAGCAGCGGAGGCACCTGTGAATGTGGTGGTAGCTGGAGCTGTCACCGTTGAGGTCTCTGGAGCCTTAACTGATGGCTCCAAAGGAGGAGTGTCCTCAATAGACCCCTCACTCCTACTCCATTTCTGGTGGAACAACTCACTAGAGGCAGTTTCAGCAATTGGGAACTGAGGTTTAAAGAAAGTGGCAGAGTGTGTGATGCAAGAATCACCGGAGACGGGAAGGAGGATGAGTTAGAACTGAAGCAAAGGCTCTACCTATTTGTGCAAACAGCACATGGGCACGTTACTTTCCCTCTGGAAAACTAACTTTCTCCTTGCTCCTTATTACCAATACTTATTTTTCAAATCTGTACCTTTTACATTGCTTTGAAGAAGCTTCATGAGCTTTTTTCGGGGGGATCAGCATATTCCCTAAACAGTTTTTTCTTTCCCCCTTGGTGCCCGTTGTACCACATTTTACCACCCCAATTTGGGTAACACCGGGCCAAAAAACCTAACAACACATGCCAATCTCTCTCTTTCCTCTCTCTCTCCCCTTTTCCCCCTCTCTTCTTTCTCTCCCCTTTTCGTCTCTCTCCCCCCTCTCTCTCTCCCTTCTCCTCTCCTTCTCTCTCTCCTCTCTTTTTCCTCTTTTTTTCTTTCTCTCTCTCTTTCTTTCTCTCTTCTTTCTTCTCTCTCTCTCTCTCTTTCTCTCTCTCTCTCGCTCTCTCTCTCTCTCTCTCTCTCTTCTCTCTCTCCTTCTCTCTCTCTATATATTATATATAATATATATTATATTGTGGTGTGTGTGGTTGTGTGTTGTGTGTCTTTAATATTATTTTAATATATATATATATATATATATAATATATATATATATTATTATTTTTAT
>NC_051386.1:35662997-35665497 GCF_015228065.2 Penaeus monodon | reverse complement strand
TGTGGTGTGTGTGTATGTATACATACATACATACGTACATACATACATATACATATACACATACCCGTTGAGCGCTCATTAAAGATTTCTCCTTAACTTAGGAGGCTGACATTTCATATTCATAAAGATACCTATTTCTATAGGTCATGCGTCGCCTACATACTGTTCGTCCTTAACTCAAAAACAGGTTTTTGTTACAGTGGTGCAGTAAGGTGTGAACATTTTTTACTTTAATGGCCGCACACCACAAGAGACCTTCGATGAAATGAAAGCATCGTCTGGGGAGGATGCCCCATCATATACGTTAAATATGGGCATCGCCAGATCATGTCTGGTCGGTGATCTGTGGAAACGGCTCTTAGCCCAGGATGACCCCAGTCTGCCATTGATAGGGACACCATTCATAAAGTGGTGACTGTCATTCTGGAAGATCGTCGTATTACTGTTGGTCAGCTAGCCCAAAATATCAAGACTAGGTCTGTGGACAAGATCATCCATGACTATCTGTATATGCAAAAGTTGTCTGCTCGATGGGTTCCTAGGCTACTTACACCTTTTCGAAAGCAGGGACGAGTTTATTGTTCCAAGTCTATTTCAACCATGTGCCAAGAAAACCAGGAGAACTTTTTTGACAGACTAATTACGCAGGATGAAACTTGAGTCGCTATGATCCAAAAATGACCCAGTTAAAACAATGGAAACACTTTCACACGCCACCACCCAAAAAGGTACGTGCCACACCCTCGGCAGGCAAGGTCATGCTCAAAGGCTTTTGGGACCAGTATGGAGTAGTGATGCTGGATTCCCTGGCTAAACTTACTGCAAATACAAAAGTTTACCACGTTTTACTTCTAAAAATTTGCGGGAGGCTATCTAAACCAAAAGGCGAGGAATGTTGACCAAAGATTTCGCCTCTTTCCATCCATAAGTCATTTTTGAAGGGTAAACGTTGCCAAGATGATGAAACACAGATTTTTGAAGTCACTTAACGGCTTCAAACGCAACCTGTGGACTTCGAAAAAGTCCCGCAGTAACAACAACAAAAATTTTATGAGTTAAGCACTGGAAATCAACATACGACCAACGTATATATATATATATATATATATATATATATATATATATATATATATATATATATATATATATATATATATATATATATATATATTAGTTATATATATATATATAGTTTACATATATATATACATATATATATATGTCTGTTTTCACACACACACCGACAGTGAGACACACACACACACACACACACACACACACATATATATATATATATTATTATTATATATATATATAATATATATATATATATGTGTGTTGTGGTGTGTGTGTGTGTGTGTATGTGTTTGTGTGTGTGGTGTGTGAAGAAACACACAAAATTACATTTACATCATTATATTATAATATTATATATATACAAACATACATATATACATATGTATATCTATCTATCTATCTAGCTATATATATACATATACACATGGTGTGTTGTTTCAGAGTGGATGTTTTCTTTACATATCTATATTTATATCATTCTACCTATCTATACATTTACCTATCTATTATCTATCTATCTACATATGTATATATATACATATACATATATATATATATATATATATATATAATATATATATATATATAATACATATAAAATTATATATATATATATATATTATATATATATATTTATGTTGTTGTGTGTGTGTGGTGTGTGTGTGTGTGTGTGTGTGTGTGGTGTGGTGTTTTTGTTTTGTGTATAAAAAAAAAAGCAACTCAGGAAACCACCTTACCTATTTCTATCTAACTTTTCTTAATGTTCATTAGAAATTAATCTTCAAAAAATCACTCAAGCATTTAAAAAAGAACTTACTGTAGATTGCAAGTTTTTGGTGACTAATTTCATATTATTTTCATAAATATACACTTCGTGTTATATCTCAAATAATTATGATCATGATCATAATGAAGACTAGGCAAAATTTATTTTTTTTTCTTACGATAAATTAGTAATGCTGTAAACGTCATTGCTTTTGTTATCACGTTGTTTTTATTTCATTATATCACCTTTTTATAGTTTCCTCTACTTAAAAAAAGAATTTTTATATGTTACATACAATAATACACACACACCACACAAAACACCACACACACCACACACACACACACAAAAAAAAAAAAACCACACAAAAAAATTATTTATATTTTTAAATATTTTTAATTTAAAATATATTTATATATAATATAAAATTTATATTTTATATATTTTAAAACTTTTAATATATATTTATATATTATATTATAAAATATATAATATATATATATATATATATATTACATATTATTTATGAGGTGAGAACAGTCAAAATATAAAATTTCTTCGCCCCGTATTTCAGAGCTCCCCTTGACCCATTAGCTACCTGTGTTAAAATCGCTGGCCACGCACAGAGGAAGCGTTTCCCCGATGGGAACTAAACTT
>NC_051386.1:35642997-35647997 GCF_015228065.2 Penaeus monodon | reverse complement strand
ATACTTAAATACACATTTTTTTCGGGTCAGCCACTGTTTCAGCATGGAACAGCATAGGGAGAAAATTCATATTTATTCATCAGATATGAATAATTCATGGCATCTGTCGGATGATCTGGCAGCTAGTCTCGATCTGTGAGTGACGTAGGTAAAATGTGTTATGTAATACAGTATAATTTCCCTTTTGCGCCCGTATCCCGCAAACTGTTGGTCTTTTTATATCCTTCGTTCTTCTTTCGTTTTAGTTGAGATTTATATCCTGTCCATGGCTTTCATCTCACCAGTCTTGACTTTATCTCTTCAAAGGCTTCCTTCATCTCACTGGTACGCTCAGAAAAAAGTGAAAGAGCAAAAGTTTAGAGGAGAAAATAGGAAGATGGATGGAAATGACAAGACGGGGGAGAAACTATCTCTATCACTCTCGTAAAGATAGATATTTTTCGTAATGGATGTTTTTTGTTGTTGTTGTTGTTGTTTTTTCTGGAAAGAACTTGTAAAAATCTCTCTCTCTCTCTTTCTCTCTCTCTCTCTCTCTCTCATTTTTCTGATTATGTAGTGCTACAGTTCAGTAGCAAAGACACTGATAAGAATTTTTGTCAATTTGAGCCAAGGATCCCTAGTATTACAGAATATTCAGGGATCACAGACAAATTACGGTACAACTTTGGTAATACTCTAACATTCTAACAATGTCTGTAATCAGTGTCATTTCTCTTCCCTTCCTCTCGACAACTCGGTCTTAATCAGAGCCCAGTCATTGAAAGGCACGAATACTCCATCTTCATATAGGTAATTCAGTGTTACCGTAGTTCCCATAGATGTATGGATTCTTTTGAGGCGATGTAATGTGAATAAATGGTGTGTGTGTGTGTGTGTGTGTGTGTGTGTGTGTGTGTGTGTGTGTGTGTGTGTGTGTGTGTGTGTGTGTGTGTGTGTGTGTGTGTGTGTGTGTGTGTGTGTGTGTGTGTGTGCGTGCGTGCGTGCGTGCGTGCGTGTGTGTGTGTGTGTGTGTGCGCGCGTGTGTGTGCGTGTCGTACATACGTGCTTTCACGGCAAACAAGTAAGTAAACTACCTTCACCAATACATTTTATGGGAGTATAAAGCCACTCTGACATCATGATTTACAGCTTTCCTAAATTTATGATCAAGTGAAACGAGTATAGCATGTCTGCTGTAAAGACCCTGGGAATAGCAGGTACTCAGCGAATACAGAGTCCCTTCACTTGAAGTAATAGGAACAAAGAGCGTTTAAACCAGCATTCCTAACAGCCTCTCTGACTCCGCAACAGTAGCATTTATGTGGCGCTATTGCTCTATAAATGTCTATGTTATGTAATGGTCAGAAGAGGATCTCTCTTTCTCTCCCTCCCTCTCTCCCTCCCACTCTCCCTCCCTCTACCCCCCCCCCTCTCTCTCTCTCTCTCTCTCTCTCTCTCTCTCTCTCTCTCTCTCTCCGCAAATGGTACAGGACCTTAATACAATGGTTGGATTGCTTGGCAGTGGTAATAGTTATAACGGTTTGACTCTTTATTGATGAGTTCTACATAGCAAAGGGAACACACGAGACAATGTCTTAGGATAAGCGCTGAGCGCAGGGTCGCGTGTCTGGCCAACCAACCCAGAGGGACGAAGGCTGGATTGACCTTATCAGGCCATCCTCGGGCACAAACAATGAGCACCGGACGCGTGGAGTGGAAATGCAGCTGCAGGAAGTGTGGGGCAGCTGCAGGAATTGCGGGGGGGGGGGGTCACCAGTTCTGTCTGTTAATGACTCTCCATATTGCTCGGCAATAGATTAGCCTCAAGGGTGACCCAGCTTAGGCTGGTCCTGATTTGCTGGTCATCTCGTTCTCGCGTGCGTTGTCCTTGGTGCATATTCGGGGCTGCTCGTCCCTGTCATCCTCTTCTTCCTGACCCTTGGTATAATCCATCCGTCCTTAATATACACATGTCATCGAAGGTTGCGCACAGGTCCTCCTTGACTTCGGATTCATCTAGAACTCCTCGTAATGCTTGTCCAGGTCCAATTCGGTGGGGTACTCGTCCACATGTCCTCGCAGATCTCGTCTAGGTCCTTCCCGGCTGCATGCTCATCCTCACGTCCTCGTAATCTTTGTCTGGATCTATGGGCGTCCGGACAGGAGGCGTCCACGTCGGCATCTCAGGGTGGCTAATACCTGCACTGACAAACTCCTGGAGTATGACTGGATCTGCGGGCGTCCAGGCAGCCGGCGCCCATCCACAGCATCTTGGAGCTACTGGTTACTGCGCTGGCGGTTCCTGTTCCTTCACTGGATCTACAGGCATCCTGGCAGGCGGCGCCCTTCCACTACATCACGGGGCGACTTAATACCTCCTGCTCTGATGAACATCCTGGTCCACAGGCTTCTGCTGATCCTCTGGTGATATCCTTCCTACAGCATCCTAAGGTGACCGTTTCTGCAGCATGGTTCTCCTTTTGTGCCATATTGGATGTTGGCAAACCAGATCATACACCCAAGATAGAGAAAAAGAGAGGTGATGGAGAAGAGGGGATATTAGGTGCTACTAACTGGTTATTTATATAAATTTGCAGTTTTTAAAGCATTTTTTTTTTACTTTATTTTCGTCTTTTATAAAGAAGAAAAATAAGAGAGGGAGACGTCAGCAGCGATCTGCATGGACCTGGCTTGAACTATCAACTGTCTCTGATAAATTTGAGAGTAGATAAGGGAAATGACAACGGCAATCTGTAAGGATTAAACCTGAACCAATTATCGTCACATAGAGAAGAAATGTATGGAAAATAAGAAATTGTACATCATGTACAAGTCACTCATCACGGCTGGCAAAATTGCGGGCAAAAGAGATACATCATAGATCTTTAAGCCTGTGACTACCACAGCAACAAACCTTATTAGTGAAAAGGTTTCAGTGTCTTTTGTTCTGCGTGGATGAGTGAATGAGTGTGTGTGTGCATGTGTGTGCATGCGTACGTGCATATGTGCATGTGTGCGAGTGTGTGTGAGCGACCGTGAGCATGAAAGAGAATGAAAGTGAGAATGAGCTCACATAGAGAATGAATCACAAACACAAAGATTAACACTCAATAAAACAAAACTGTGATGAATTAGCAATGCTATTAATACAAAATTATTTCAACTACCACATTGAATTCAACATTTAATGATATGCAACAGAATATACGCACTAATGAACAGTGACGTGAAAAGAATATTCGCAAGCTTTCTAGCAGGCAAATCTTCTCAGGCTAAGAAATTCTAAAATGCCGAGGTAGCCATGTCTAGCTATGCATGTCAGACTTCATTAGCGGGGGTTTACTCTACCCAAAATGCCATAAAAGGAAGCGAACTGAGCCGGGAAACTCTATAAATAACCTGCTCTCTTCTGCGTATCTGCGATGGGCGCTCGTGACATTCCCTATGGTATCTAACTATCACGAATCACACGATCGCTTTGGATTTACCCAAAACATGCAAGCAACTTCTGGAGGGTGAGAAGGGCATGATTAATAAGCGAATAATCATTCTACTTAAACCCTTGTCCTGCATTAAATAACGGATGTAACTACAGGTCACACCGACTCGAAAGTTGCCGATCGAACGAATAACTATAACCGGTTATATCAGGCATCCCTGTGCACTAGGATATAGGTAAAATACTAACATTATACTCAAAAATAATAAATGTATATAAAATCATGTTTCAAGCTCTGCTCTAGCGCCGATAGAATATGTCACCAATAAGCAATGTAATAAAGCTATGGTATTCTTATAGTGCAAACAATTACAAACAACCAATTAGTGGAAACAGCGAGCTGTCTCTCAAGCCATCTCACATGCCGACCGACCGGAAGTGAAAGTGAGGCCAGGTCAAGACAGGAAAATGTGCTACAAGAAGAAAAATATATGATATAATATTTATGACAAAGATACAATCACGAACACAATAAATCATTGCAGTTTAAACAATATAAATCTCTAATAAAGAGAGAAATAAATTAACTACTTGAATAATGAACGATATTTATGTTTGTTGACCACATACCATGATCACACAGTAATGTGATCCAAGGTCAGTAGAATAGTGTGAGATTGTGCCATTTGCTGTTACTTGGAACTTTTACCCAACAAAACCAACATGAGAATTACTGCATATACCGATTAACACATTTATGGGAGAGGAAGGAAGGAAAAGAATTGAAAAGACCCAGAACGTGTACTTATGTGGTTTTGAAGACATGGTCGTACTGTGGAAAGCTGGTCGAGCGAATTTCGTGTCAGTGTTACAAGCCAAAAGGACCCAACGACGACCCTGCCAGCAGACTGTAAGAGTCTATGGTGGTGAACACTAATGGTAGTCAATGTACTTACGACTCACAACACATATGAAGGGGATACGTGTCCGTCCAGCCAGTCCTGCTGGGAGCAGAGGCGGTGACGACCTAGTCACGTCAAGCGCTGTACAAAAACTTAGTAAAATTGGGTCATCCACAGGCACAAGACACGTGGCGTGGAAGTGCAGCTACAGGAAATGTGGGGCAGCTTCAGGAAATGTGGGGGAGCGAGGTGAGATCACCGGTTCCGGCTGTTAATGACCCTCCATACTCTCTTTCTATCTCTTTCCCTCTTTGCCCCCCCCCCCCCCCCCCCCTCTCTCTCTCGCTCGCTCTCGCTCTCTTTCTCTCTCGCTCTCATTTTCTGTCTCCACATTTCTCCTCCTCTCTATCACTTCCTCACTCTCCTCCTCCCTCTCTATAATAACGAAAAATACCATATGTAGGGAAATAGTATAAAATGTAGACAAATTTATGAACTGAAGCACAGCAGTTAACACACCTGTTGATATTCTTCAGCATGTTATATCTCGTCATATTTAGAAAGATTTCTCTCCACTAGCTCTCTTTTGGGAATACCGCTGGTTTCTTTAATATCCTTTTTTCTCAATTTTTAATGGAACGGGGAACTATGAGACGCCAAAAGAGGTTAATGGGCCTTGT